>NC_043712.1:36207555-36282065 GCF_006229205.1 Suricata suricatta | reverse complement strand
TGGTGCCCACTCGGCCGGGAATGACGCGGCCAGACAGATAAGGAGAGACGGGAGCCTCTTTATACCCACTTTATATTACTTGTTCTGCTTCACCAGGAGATCATGGTGCTGTGACACTGGGTGTTTTCTAACAGCATGACAAGGAAGACTGGCTCCCCCTTCCTATCAAACAGAATAGTTTTTGCAAGGGAGTAGTGGGGCAAACAAAAAAAAAGAGAGCAATTTTCATTTGTATTTGAAATGTGAAAATAAAATGGTCAACTGTTTTAGTTAAAAAAAATAAATAAATAAAATAAAATAAAATAAACTTCACTTAAGGTACCTGACAGCCTGTCAGTGGAGCATGTGACTCTTGATCTTGGGCTTGTTCAGAAGATTACTTAAAATTCTTTTTAAGTTTATTTATTTTGAGAGAACATGTGCATGAACAGGGGAGGTGCAGAGAGAGGAAGCAGGCTCTGAGCTGACAAGCCCCACACAGGGCTCAGTCTTGTAAAGCGTGAGCTCATGACCTGAGCTGAAACCAAGAGTCAGACGCTCAATGAACTGAGCAACCCAGGTGTCTCAAAATTAAAATCTTTTTTTTTTTTTCAAAATTAAAATCTTAAAAAAAAAAAAACTTCACTCCTGGAACCTAAGGTTCTTCATGAGGTAGCTGACCTCTCCAAATACACTCCTTACTAGTCAACCTGATGCTTCTTAAGCATGCCTGTACTTTCTTACTTGTGTGCTTTTTGTTCAAACTGCTCTCCCCTACTTCTGCATGCCAAGTCTCCCAACTTCCTTTAATGCCCAGGTCAGACTAACCTCCAAAGCCGTTTTTCCCCCCTAACACCTCCAGAGCCTTCTGATTCTCCTGTCTTGTATGGCTTCCCATTCCTTGCAGCCCCACAATTTGTAATCTGTTGACCACACCAATCCCCTGATAGTATAGCAATCAAGCCCCTAAAACAAAACAAACCAAAACAACAACTAAAGGTTCTAAGAGGTCAAATCCACATTCCCAATCTAGCTGTCTTTCCATTCTACAATATTCCTTCTACTCTATATATTTAGTTGAGGAAAAACAGAAGGTACAGGCTGTCCCTCTGCCTCCTGTCACTCTTCTGTTCCAGAGCTTTATTTAGCCCAAACCTGTCTACAGGGTCTGAGTCCAAAACTCAGCACCTGCTGGCCAGGAGTGGAATTGAAGGTATTTTCTTCCTACCTATCTCACCATCCCCCCAAAACAGTCTCAGTGACAATGCAATTTAAAAAAATCTTATTCTAAGTAGGCTCCATACCCAATGTGAGACTCGAAGTCACACCCTGAGACCAAGAGCTGCATGCTCTACCAACTGAGCCAGCCGTCGCCCCAAAGACAATGCAATTCTAAGTTTCTACTTGACACAGGGACATTTCATGAGTCTATGCATATCTGGGTAGTTTTATGAAAAATCCAAGTGCTATTTAAGTCTTTTTAATTAAGCCTTCAGTAGGTTATATGACTGGACAAGAGTAACAAACCATTTATCATGTGCCTCAGTTCAATCTAACTAAGGATTGGCAGGCCTGTGTTCTTCATGGGCACTGCATGACTGCAGCCTCTCAGAATAACCTGTAGATCAGTATCTTGGATCCAAATATATCTGAAGATGTCAAGTTTATAATTCTATCTTTGCTTTTGCCTCTGTGATATACTCTCTAATGTTTCATGCCATATTCTTGGTTAGAAATCCACCTCAAGAGGTGCCTGCCTGGCTCAGTCAGTTAAGTGTCCAACTCTCGATTTCAGCTCAGGCCATGATCTCATGGTTCTTAGGATCAAGCCCCGTTATCAGGATCTGTGCTGACGTCGTGGAGCCTGGTTGGGATTCTGTCTCCCCCACCCCCCGCCACCTGACCACCAACTTTCCTCAATCTGCACTCTTTCTCAAAATAAACAAACATTAAAAAAAAATCCATCTTCAAATTGTAGCATCTGTCCCATGGAAGAAATTATTAGCTACAGTAAAGTTACAAAATCCAATTTCTTTCTAGAACACTGCAAGGGAAAAGATGGACTGCCTGTATGACCTGCCTTGTAGTTTAAGCATGCAGGCATCTGCAGGTTTAAGTTGACAGTCCCGCACGCTGCTTTCTGCAGTTTACAAAGCACTGTTCCTCACTTTATCAGAGGCTCCGTAAGAACTAAGTGCCTTGTCCAAAGCTACACAGCTATAAACACAAGTGCCGGAATTAGAACCAGGCCTCTCACTCCAAGTCCGCTCTTGGTTTTTCCTAGAGAGTCTATAGAGTTCTGTCTTCTATAGACACGCTTTGTGTAACATGTAAAAGCAAACCAATCATTCCAACACAAATTTCTCACATATCAACCAGTTTCTCTCATATTTGGATAGTAATAACACTTGCCTTCTATTCTGTTCCTATAGCTTGATGCAGAGGTACCAACCAAATGTCTCTCCCCGCAAAATATCTTGTCTTTGACCCACAATGAACTTAGGTTGCCGAGCCACATGGATGAGATAAGGACAATGTTCAAAGTGGAAACAGGACTGACAGCTAGCCATCTGACCACCTCAATGGTGGGAAAACCAAAAGAGAACCAAAGACGAACGTGGTAGAGAAAACGTTATGGAAAACAAGGGAAAGTCAACCCAAATCTCCAACATGCAAAAATCTCTATTTCACGGCATGAATTCAAAATGGCCCAGTTTCATCTGCCAAGATAATGATCTTGTGTCCTTGTAGATTATCTTTGTAACCCATACCTGAGACTGGCATAAGTACTAGAATGACCAATAAAATTTTGACTCCGGATTATTTTCTCTGTACCACACTCCTCTCTGGGTAACGCATCACAATATCACAGTACTGACCCCAAAAGCACTAAGTGGTAATGTTGGTACCTGTTGAACAAAAAGGATATTATATATCCTGGAGATGGACAAAACTATGCAAGCAATCATCTGAAAAACTGTGAGCAAGGGAGGATGTTAAGTTTAAAAAAAAAAACACATCCAATACTAGAATTTTGTATTAGAAAAAAACTGTTCTTTTTTATAACACAAATTACATAAAGTAAAGTGGACATAATTATACGTGATCCTCAACCAGAGCATGAATGTTCAGGATTTTTAGATGCTCAAAAGAACATCTACCACAGACAGAAATTCTTTCTGGAACCCTTCAGATTTGGCGAGGGCATCCCAATTCAGTCCTTTCTCAGGAAAAGTGAGCTCTGTAGGGGCCTAGCCTTACCGTCCACATCAAACACAGGTGGAGAAAGCCATATTCTCCACAACTAGAGCTCCTTCAGGCTGCACCCCCCTCCACTGCTGTCCTATCCAGTGATAATGCATACATGGGCCACGGCAGCAGTTCACACCACTGTTAATCAGAAGGGGAAGAGGGTGTAATCTTACTTTCAGGATTTCACATTTGTGAAGTGCCTTGATAGTAAGGGGTAGCCCAAGGCCCTTCCCAGGAAAAGAAGCAGGCACAGGGGCCAGGACTCAGGCTCCATTTTGACCCAACGTTTATTGTCCTTTTACAACATGTCATTTTTGGTTTAGAAACTGCTTGTGATTAGTTTTCCAACATTAACTCAAAAGCATGTAAAATAAAATCAACCTACTCTCTATATAAACACCCAGCAACTGTGGCCCTTCATCCTCCTGCCCAGGTTGGGTAGAGGGAAGAAGGGAGGGCTTGAGTAGCACTGAGTGAAGTGCAGATGCTTTACTGTGGGGAGCGGCTGTGGTGCCTTGGTTCACACCCACACAGGTCTCTTGCACTGCCCCAAACTACAACAGAAATGGCATAGGCCTAAGGCCCAATTCCCTGTTGGTAATTCACTCTCCGCCTCCCAAATGAAAATCACTTTTATTTTATCGCTTTTGTTTTGTATTTTTTTTGCAACAGAAACCCCTGTCCAGAGTCTGACTGTAGCTGAACTGTTCAGACTGAGGAATGGAGCAGGCCACGGGCACACCCCTGGTCCCTCCTGGGTGAGCGCCCCCCACCCTCAGGGAACAAGGTCCAGCCAGGCCAGCTCGCTGCATGCTGGCCACCACCACTTAGCCATATAGGTCATCATCATTGTCTTCCGTGTACACACTGCCACCTGTGCCGCCTCCACTGCCCTGACTGGGGCCAGCTCCACCCTGGTTTCCTGATGGGAATCTGTACGCACAAGAGCAGAGCCAAAAAGGCGAGTTAGGACAGGTACTGTGTAGGAGTTTCACAATTAACCCTCCAGCCTCCTTAGGACTCCCACAACCTTAGTTGTACAATTTCCTAAGACAACTTAAGTACTGCCCACTGCAACATAATTACCTGAAGCTACCAAAGCCCCGACTCTGCTGAAGGGTCTGAGCAAACATCTCATATTTCCGGATGTCATTGTCACTGACAGAACGGCGAGCAAAGCGCATGGCTTCCTCAAAATGATCTCGGCGGATCTCAGGCACTGGATCGTCTTCTTCTACCTCCTGTAGGGTTGGTAAACACAGAACACCAAGAGCTAAAGTCTGGCCTGGATTCTTCCCCTGGTTTTCCTGCCCCCCCCCCCCGCCTCCATTACTATAGCAGTTTTTTGGCCCCCCTGTCTCTCTAATCCAATCTGAGTAAGTTGTAAGGCCAATATTCCTAAAACTGCATCAGTGCCCTGTTTAAAAACCTGTCAGTGCATTCTGGAAAAGGCAAAACTGTATGGACAAAACCACATGAATGGCTGCCAGGGGCTTAGGGTAGAAAAAAGAAGTGACTAAAATGGCAGGAGGAAATTTCTCGAATGACAGAAATTTATCCAAATTGTGGTAGTAGTTACAAAACTTAAAAAAACATTTATCAAGATGCACAGACACAGTATACATTAAGTGAATTTTACGATTTGTGAATTATATCTCAGTAAACCTAAATTAAAAAAATAAACAGGGGCACCTGGATGGCTCACTTGGTTAAGCATCTGACTCTTGATTTCGGCTCAGGTCATGATCTCACAGCTCATGAGCTCGAGCTCCATGGTGGCCTCTACATAGGCAGCACAGAGCCTGCTTGGGATTCTCTTTCTCCCTCTTTCTGCCCCTCCTCCACTTGCACGATCACCTTCTGTCTCAAAATAAACTCTTAAAAATAAGCAGTTTCTAACAACAAAAAACTAAATTTTATTCATTTTTTATTTATTTATTTTTTTAAATTTTTGGTACAGAGAGAGACAGAGCACGAAAGGGGGAGGGGCAGAGAGAGAAGGGGACACAGAACAGGAAGCAGGCTCCAGGCTCTGAGCTGGCTGTCAGCACAGAGCCTGACGCAGGGCTCAAACCCACAAACGTGAGATCTGACCTGAGCCGAAGTCGGACGCTTAACCGACTGAGCCACCCAGGTGCCCCCCAAAAAATTTTAAAATGGTAAGAAAAAGTGCTTAACACATCCAGATTACACCTTACCTAGTGGCCTTACTTCCAGTAACATACGCCTTCTTAAATCTACCCTGGTTTTCCCCAATTCCTCCAATCCCATTTCTTGAGCCAGTTATTTGAGCTACTTATTTCTTTAGCCTTTACATTCTCCCTCTCAAACCCTCTCTCTACTGAGGAGCCACTACAACTGCCGTGATTTATGAGAGTGCTCCACAGCATTAACCATATCAATACATTCTAAGCTTTTATGGAAGAAGGAATGTCTCAGAACCCTTACCAAAGGGAAAGAAGCCTTTCATTCATGTATTTTTCATTCATTAACTCTCAATCACAGTGCCAAGACAGAGTGGGAAACAGACAAGATAAGATAAATTCCTTATCTTTATGAAGCTTACACACACACACACACACACACACACACACACACACACACACCGAATTCTGCATTTAATTTCAGGAGATCCATGGACAACCAGGAAAGGACAAGTCTATGGGTCCCAGGTTCTAAACCCTGCTCTATTTGTTTACCTGCACAATCATATTTTGATTTCTCTCATAGAGCTTACTTCAAACTAAGTATATACAGACTACCTCTTTTCAGCCTTTCTAATTCCAGAGTGAAAAGATTAACCCTCAATATTTGTTCTCTTTGATGATGGGCACATATGGGGAAAAGTTGCACTCACCATGGCAGATGGGTTAGTCTGCCTCTCCCGTTCTCTCCTAATCTCACTCTCGATGGATTCACGAATGGCCAGCTTGCAAGCACGTTGGCAAATCTCTGTCAGGTCGGCTCCAGAAAAGCCGTTAGTCATCTTGGCCAGGAACTCCAAATCTACATCCTAAAAGAAATAGAACTACCTTAGCATTTAGCCTCTCCTTCCTGTAATACACTCATCTCTGAGCCACCCAAGCACTCCTAATTTTATTTTGTCCCAATTGTTGTCACACCTTCCATTCTCCCTTTACAGCACTAACCCCAGAAATCCCCAATGGACTCTTTTCCAGGAACCAAACTCCATACTAGGCTGAGCACTCATAGAAGTCACCAATGGCCCTGCACCTGCCTTGGCAACTGGGGACTTGCGCAGGTTGGCCTTGAGGATGGCAACACGGGACTTCTCATCAGGAAGGGGGATATAGATGAGCTGATCAAGACGGCCAGGTCGCAGGATAGCAGGGTCAATGATGTCAGGCCTATTGGTAGCGCCAATAATAAACACATTCTTTTTTGTAGACATGCCATCCATTTCTGTCAGGATCTGGTTGATGACTCGGTCTGCAGCTCCACCACCATCTCCAATGTTACCACCACGGGCCTTGGCAATTGAATCCAGCTCATCAAAGAATAGGACACAGGGGGCAGCTTGACGGGCCTATGGGAGAAACAGATGGACTCAAGTATTAGCACAATTGGGTCCTTCAGACCTGATAAGAAAAGGAAATTAAAGTGACCTTTATTGCCCCATCTGAACTGCCGGAACAAGATGATTTCAATTCTCCCAAAGAAGTAGCTACCTTGCTGCCAAACAAGTGAACAGGTAAATCAGTTGCTTGTAACTCACCTTGTCAAAGATTTCCCTCACATTGGCTTCAGACTCCCCAAACCACATGGTGAGCAGCTCAGGACCCTTGATAGAGATGAAGTTGGCCTGGCACTCATTAGCAATGGCTTTGGCCAGCAAGGTTTTCCCACAGCCAGGAGGTCCATAGAAGAGTACTCCCTTAGAAGGTGTCATGCCAAATTTGAGGAATTTGTCTGGGTGCTCCACAGGATACTAGAAAGGAAAGGAATGAGGATTCAGGATACCCCCCCCCCCCACACACACCCAGTTTGAAACAAACCTAATGAACAGTAGCATCCTCCCAACACCACCATCGCATAAGATCAGGTTCTCTAGGAACAGGCTCCTTAGTGTCTCCAAAATGAGGAAAAACAGATTCACGAATTATGTTCTCAGAATCCCTGTAACTGCTAATACCACAAGACCGTCTAAGCTCAATTACAATGTTCTGAGGCAGTAACTTACCCTGGACCATGTTACCCTACCTGGACCAGCTCCTGAAGCTCACGTTTGACATCCTCCAGGCCCCCAATATCCTCCCAGGTTACCTGTGGTACCTCCACCACAGTTTCCCGCAGTGCTGATGGGTTGCTCTGGCTCAGGGCCCACTAAAAAGAAGGAAAAAAAAAAATACTGGGGATGAGGCTTGCCAGGGGAGAGGTCAAAATGTGCATGTGTGTGTACCTGAGATGGGGTGCAGTCCTTACCCGGAAGTCATCCATAGTAACTGCCAGAGAGTTCATAACTTCAGCATCAATGGTCTCATCCTCTAGGTCAATGAGGTCCATCTTCTTGCGGATAGCTTGAAGAGCAGCCTCAGAGCACAGGGCTGCTAAGTCAGCGCCCACATGCCCGTGAGTCTCATTGGCTACCTGCAGAGAGAAGAGCTACTTACTACTCTGTGTCTAAGACCTAGCTGCTTTGGAGGCTCAGAGACAATAAAATCCTGACCCCTTCACCTGACTCCTATCTTTGGGTCCTCCCATTTCCCTGAACACACACTAGCAGTTCTTTTACTGGCCAGGTTTTAAGTAGTCAAGCCTAGACTTGAGGCCTAGAAATAAAGCTGACCCCAAAGTTCTGGTTTACTCTAATGTGGTATCAACTGAGAACACACCAACTCCAGTTTCCTGGATTCAATCTCAAATCACTTCCTTTCGCCCACCCAGGCATCAAAATCAGTCTCTTTACATCTTGAGCTTGTGTTCCTAGCCAGTTCCCTTCAAGCACCTAGAAACAGTCATCCTAACTCTGGGCCAGCCTTCATTATCACTCCACCTGTTCCAAGTCCACATCATCTGCCAATTTCATGTTCTTGGTATGGATCTGAAGAATTTCCAAGCGTCCTGTAGCATCAGGGATTCCAATATCTACCTCCCTGTCAAAGCGACCTGCAAGACAGTGTATGAACACAGACAGGGCTCATTTCTGGTCCAGAAGGAGGAAGGGACAGGTCTAAAGTGACCACCATCCCAGTTTGCCCAGCACTGTCCTGGTGTTAGCACTGAAAGTTCCATATCCTGGGAAACCCCTCAGTTTCAGGCAAACCAGGATGGCTGGTCACCCAAGATAGGACGTGGGATAAGGGAAAGAACCCCTGAGCCCTATCACTTCAAGGAGCTTCAAGAAATCCTCAGGATTTGTAGCACCTGGGTAGCTCAGTCGGTTCAGCGTCCAACTTTGGCTCAGGTCATGATCTCATGGATCATGAGTTAGAGCCCCACATCGGGCTAAAAGTGGGTCAGTACAGAGCCCACTTTGGATCCTCTGTCCCCCTCTCTCTGCCCCTCCCCTCCTCATGCTCTATCAGAAATAAAATAAATACATAAATAAACACTAAAAAATACCAAGAAAATAAAAAAAGGAATCCTCTGGATTAGGTGACTTAGACGAAGGACAGACATGGAATCATCAGTAGAGCCATAATCTCTCAGAACAAGGTTAAAAGAAATATGGGGTCCTTACCAAATCGTCGAAGGGCTGGGTCAATGCTATTGGGTCTGTTGGTTGCTGCCATGACGATTACATGTGCTCTCTGCTTTAGACCATCCATGAGAGTCAACAACTGTGATACAATACGCCGCTCCACCTCCCCATGGGTCTGTCAGGACAGGATGTCTGGTCAGAAGTGAAGTGAGGACCTTTCAACCCCCATTATCCCCTTGGGTAGGTTCCTACTTTCTCTCTCTTAGGAGCAATGGCATCTAGCTCATCAATGAAGATGATGGCAGGAGCATTCTTCTCAGCCTCCTCAAAGGCTTTACGAAGGTTGCTCTCAGACTCACCAGCCAACTTGCTCATGATCTCAGGACCTGAAAGGATATGGAATAGAAATAATGACAAATCTGTATCTTTCCTCAGTCCAAAAGAAATCAGATCTTGTATCTGCCGAGCCCAGAGACAAATGCTATATGAAAATGTGGTAACCTCTGTCTACTTTCTCAAAGACTCTACCAGGCACCATCCCAGGGCAGCTACCAGATTAGGCTAGAAGAGAAGCCAAGGACTCAGATTATCAGCCAAGCTCAGGACTATCTCACAGTCAAGCTCTAAGTGTCAAGATAACAGCACATGCTCTGGGACCTCTAACCAGAGCAGAAGCAACACACCTTAGATCTCTATCATTCTCAAAGAGCCAGGAGATCTTAGCCATTATTCCCAAGTCTTCTCAAATATATTAGCAAACAAAAATTTTAAGTTTTCATTCTAACTTGCTCCCCCTAAATATCTTCAGCCTTCCCACAATCTTTCTCAGGGGGAGGGGGGAAATAAAGCAGGGGGCACCAGAATACAACAACTTCCCCTTATTGCTCATCTGTCTATAATAAACCTCAGCAGAAGACAGATGATGAAATATACACAAGGGATGTGTACAAATAAATGTGTCCATGAGTCCTCCAGCTCATGAGATTGATGACTGTGCTCAGCTCAGAATAAGGTCCAGCCAAACACAAGGAGAACCAAGTCTCCTACCATTGATCAAGAAGAAGAATGCTCCAGTCTCGTTTGCCACAGCTCTGGCAATTAGTGTCTTCCCAGTTCCAGGAGGTCCATAGAGCAGGATTCCCCGAGGAGGCTGAGGACCAGTACAGAGGGTATGGTTAGGTTCAGACTCTCCCCTTCTCCCAATCCCACCCACTCTAAAATGGTTTGACTACGGCTCTATCTAAAGAGGGTCAGAGCTTAACCCTGACATCTGAAAGGAGTCCTCAGCATTAGCTGCTGAGAAGACAGTTTACTTCAGACCATACTCACTCTTCTTTAGAGAAAATACACTTAGAAAACTGACACTTATGCTTACAAGCTACATAAGAGACTAAGAGCAGAGAAACCCTAATAAATTCTAGTGTGGCTAAGTCTGAAGATCCTGGGACTAGGAAAGAGCAAGAGGCCATTAGGCCAAAAGGGCTTGACTTTGGACAGACAAGGGCCAGGACTAGCTTAACCATCTAAGAAAGAATACTGCCAGAGGCTCACTCACTCTAGTAATCACAACCCTCCAGGATTTATTATCACATTGGAATGCTTTTCCTTACCACCACCCCAAGTTTTCCTCTTTGAAGCTGTTTTTCTGTGGCCTCATCCACAGGCTGCACATGGGAAATGCCCACATAGAAGATAAAATTATTTGTATGGTACACAATAGAGAAAGAGATAATTCCATCTTCAGTACGCTCCAGGATACGAAAATGGTTAGGAAGGTACATTGAGATGTGCAGTTCTCAAATGTTTTGGACTCAGGACCCTTCACACTGCCAATTTCCTTACTTCTATTGGATGGCACTGTTATAGACAGGCTGGCAAACTACAAAGATCTGTTATAGGGTCCATGACATAAAAATGGTTTTTACATTTTTAAAGCATTATGAGGTTAAAAAAAAAAAAAGATATGCAACAAAGAACTTAATTGACCTCGTCTGTTCTAGACCATTAGTAGCTTAATAAATTTATAGTCCTCTTCACACAAAAAATATATTACTGCCTCTCTAATTCCAAGGCAATAGTAAAAAATACATATGAACAAAGGTCCTGGGATTAAACACTGAGTCTTTATTAATCACCAGCCTAGATTATTTCCCACTGCGCCCAAGATGCTCACCTTAACACCAATTGCCTTAAAAAGGGCAGGATGTCTCAGGGGTAGCTCCACCATCTCCTTTATCTGAGCTAGCTGTTTCCTGCAGCCACCAATGTCATCATAGCCTACTTCATTCAGGGACTCTTCCTCATCCTAAATATAGAGAAGATCAAGGAAAAAAGGCAGGAATATTAAATATCCACAAAGTTGGGTTTCTCCAAATCCTTTTACAATCTGGTGTAAAGAAATCTGTTCTATGAGAAGATTCCCCTCTAAGGGGATCCCGCTTCAAAGAACCACTCTAAAAATCTCAAAGCAAAGATTTCTAGCATAGCTTTCCCCTTTCACACTGGGAAGGGCTCCCCCAAGACCTAAAGCTGGAAACTTGGGAAAAGAGGTAAAAGTCTGAATGCCATCAATATCACTTCTACAAAAATTATTCCAACTACTTAGATCGCCTGGGTTCAATCTAGATTTTAAAAACCACTAGTTATCACAGACTTCTAAGAAACATGTAGGTCTGAAAATGAATAGTTAGAAGATCTCTCACCTCTGGAAAGAAACTTAGTTCCAAACAGTACACAGTTTTAGTAGTTAATTCACGATTGCCCCACTTCATAATCATGAAGTTGGGTATTGGCATGAAGGAGAGAACTCACCTCTCGTTTGATAGGCTCCCCTTCACAGTGGATCACTGTATCTGGAGCAACAATGCAGTAAGGGCTAGGATCTGTCTCCACTACTTTGAACTCTACAGCACGCATTCCACCCCGAACAAGGAAAATGTCTCCTGTGAACAATTAGCACAAGTACAGTCAGAGATGTCAAATACCAAACCAAGTGAGAATTCCTCATCAGAACCTGGGATCTAAAATGACACATTACTAGACATTGGCATTTCCCCCTTCCCACCTCCATCTTATTAAGCATCAGACAAGAGGAGAAAGCTGAACTGTGAAAAGTCGCTCTGCCATTCAAGAGGGCACTGAACAAAACTTTATGGGATTCTGGCACATCAGGTTTTGGTCTTTATCCAGAAGCCCATAAGGTTTTTGACGTCTAGGCTATAGATAATCCAAGCTTTCTCAACAACCATCAATGGTCAGGCTGTGCTAAATCTTAAAATACACTTTGGACTTGACACAGTCAAAAGAGTCCAAGTCATCCTTTAGAGACAAAAGAGAAGAGGGACACCTGGGTGGCTCAGTCAGTTAAGCATCTGATTTCAGCTCATGTCATGATCTTGCAGTTCATCGGTTTGAGCACTGTGTCGGGCTCTGTGCTGACAGCGCAAAGCCTGGAGCCTGCTTCAAATTCTGTGTCTCCCTCTCTCTCTGAGCCTCCCCCACTCATGCTCCATCTCTCTCTCTCAAAAATATATAAACATAAAAAAATGTTTAAAAAGATAACTTACTCTACTGGAGTAGGGACTGAGAGTAGGGAAATGGGAAAATGGGAGGGAGAAAGAGAGAAGGAGAGAGTACACATGAACATGTGTGTAGAATGTGTATGTAAGCACACATATGAGAATGAGATAAAGACATTCCAAGGTTTACTCCCAGGTACCCCTACAAATAACCATGCTTAAGCTCAGTCCCTAGAACTCTCTCTCACCTTTCCGGATGGGTCGATAAGCTTCCAGGAAATATGGCTTAAGGTATACCTCGAAGAGATTGCCGGTGATGCCTTCTACTGTGTCATCAATAGGTAGTACATGGATACGTTTGCCATACTTCACATCAGGGCACGGCTGGATGCTGAGGATGACAAGCAGACTCCACATTACCAACCACACTGCAGCCCCAAGCACTGGGCGTCCGAAAGAGCCTGGCACAGAGAGCTGATGGCGAGCGAAAGAGAAAAGGCAGGGATGGCTTTAGCTGAAGAGAGGCAGGAGGGTAGTGTGGGAGTGAGGACAAAGGAACAGCCAAGCAGAACTAAGACAAATCATACTCAGGTAGGGGTAGCAGCTGGAGCCATTAGAAGCTACTGGGAGGGGTGTCTGGCTGGCTCAGATGGTAGAGCATGTGACTCTTCATCTTGGGGTCGTGAGTTTGAGCCCTATATTGGGTATAGAGATTACTTAAAATAAAAACAAACAAAAAAACACCCATAAGCTACTGGGGCTGCTCCCTCCCAATCAGTAGGCAAAAAGGAAGATTCATACATCTAAACCCCCAAAATGAGGAAACAAGAGGGAGGGTCTTCAGTGAGAGGTATCCAAAGATGACCTATTCTGGCTAACATCAGTAATCCATTATTATAAATGGAGACCCAAGTCGGACAAGTATCAGATCAGAGCAATAGAATGGGAAGAAACCATCTCAACCAGGTGGTCAGAACATCTTGAGAAAGTGACTAAACACCTCCACGAAGAAGACTACATGAAACCCAGAATCCATGAAAAATGGAAATCTGAGCTATTTCTGGCCAAGTGACAGGTGGTTGGACAGCACTGGCCAGTGATGACTCCAACCTGGGGAAACCTCTTGCCTAAAATTAAGTCCAAAATCACTCTGACTAAAGTTATTCAGGATCTGCTAAAACTATGCCTCTCTCCTAGATTAACTTGGATCCTTAAAAAAGAAAAAAAAAAAAGCCTGCTTAGAGGGCCACCTGGGTGGCTAAGTCAGTTAAGTGTCCAACTCTTGATTTCGGCTCAGGTCATTATCTCATGCTTTGTGATTTCGAGCCCCATGTTGGGCTCTGCGATGCCTGCTCGGGATTCTCTCTCTCCCTCTCTTTCTGCCCTTCCCCTGCTTGTGTACACACATGACCTTTCTTGTGTGTCTTTGTGCACATGTGCACGCTCTCTCTCTAAAAATAAATAAACATTTAAAAAAACAAACAAAAAACCCTACCTGGAGTCCACGTTCTGTGCCCACACCCCCACCTCACTCCAGCCCCAACACAAGCCACTATTATAATAGTGAGATCACTTGGTAGACAAACACTTTCAAATGGCATCCTAAACTAAGATCCAACATGTGATAAATTATACCTCTGGCTAAATAAATAAATAAACAAAGGCATTATGAAAATCATAGAAATGCCAAAGTAATGCAGAGATAAATTCCGGAAGTCCCAGGGAGGCAGAATCAAAACCTAAAAACAACCCTATTATATTCAGTCCTCCCATGGCTAGGAGGCTTCTGCTAATGGCAGCTGCCAAGGCCCTTGTTAGGGTCCTGCCTATAATCTGGGCTGTCTCTGGCCTCCCATCCCTGAGGGGCTAAGAACCCCACACACACCTGATGACATCCCCTAGGTGTACACGAAGGTTATTCCGAACAACTCTATTCATTCGAATCTTCTCATCGGAACATGTGTCATCAGAAAGCACAATGCACACGGCTTCACGCCTCTTCTTTCCTTTCAGCAACACTGTGTCACCTCGGAACAACTGCAGCTCATCCATCTTGGGCTGAGGAAAGAAGGTTAAGGCCTTTGGGTCACTGGGCCACGGGGTAAGGAGCAGCCCTGGAGGCTGGAATTCCCAGTAAACCCCACTCTATCTATGGTCACTGCAAAAAAAAAATAAGGAAAGAAACCTGGGACAAGCCCTCCAGTTAAGTGCATCAAAGAAAGCCTGGACCTTGGACCCAACTTACCTGGGACAAGGATACCACACTGTTGTCCTCATTGATGGCTTCATCCACAATTAACCGATTGGGACGGTTCTTCTGTTTAAGAATGGCTGTTGACAAGTCATCACCTTTTGAACTAGAGAGAGAAAATGAAGTTAGTCCTAATGCATAATCCAGCCCCAGAGCCCCACCAGTCTTTCAAACTCACACTTAGGAAAGAAATAGTGGATAAATGAGGCTGTCCCTACACCGGAGAGGTCAGAAGAGGTCAGGTCAGATAAACGATACTGAGCCAAGGTCATGAAGCGTAACATTTAGCAGACACAATTCCCATTCCAGCAGCTCCTGGTATTCTGAGCACTGGTATCCTAGCTGTCAAGTCCCCAAGTGATCTTGCCTCAGAGTCAGGAAACTACGACTTGAGAAGACTAAATCGAAGTAGAAGTTGAATAACAATTAAAGAACTGACAATACTCTTACTACGGAATAACAATTAAGAAAAGGGGCTCTGTTATCAGAACTACTGGGTCTGAATCCCAACCTTGCCACTACTTAATTATGATCTTGGGCAAGTTACTCAACCTCTCCTGATGTTGATGTCCTCACATGTAAAGAGTAAATACCAAATACCAGTACCTATCTTAGAGAATTATTGTCTTAAGTGAGATAATGAATGCAAAATGTTCAATACATTAATGCCTGGTACATGGTTTTAATGGTCACAATGATTAGCACTGCTGAACAAAGCATACACTCTTTCATTGCTAACCTTCTTGGAGAATGAAGTTAGCAAGACAACTTCCTGTAGGGCTCAGGGAAGCCCCAAGTCCCACCAAACAAGCCTGGGGACAATGAAGCAGAATCATTAGCACTACCATCCTTACTGGCTAAACCTGCTGAATGTTAGAGCATTCTGTATACCACAGAAATGCAAGCATAAAGACCATGATATTTGGAGAAAACAAAACTAAACTAATGGATCTGGAACCTTCAAAAGAACCTCAAGCTCAAAAGGAGCTTTACAAAGCTCTGCAAAGACATACAATTCCACAATGTTGGTTCAAAAAGTCAAAACCAAGAAATGCTGAGACAAGGAGCAAATCCAAATCCCTCACCAAAACTAAGGTTGTCCAAGTCTAAACTCGTTTAAACTGTCTAGTTTCTATCATTTACTTGAAGATCATTCATCTGACACCAACTTCTTACCTCACTCATCTCCAGCCATAACTAACTCTCAGTAGGCTCTCTGCCTGAAGAGTTACCTCCTCTTACTGAGGCTGAGGAAAACCAGAATATTAACCAATATAGGGAAGTCAGACAATGGAGAAAGTGAAAAAATAAAACAAAATCTCTTCCATGAATTATTCCTTCACTCAACACATTAGCAAATAATACATTTGAGGCCAGGCACTGTCCTATAATCTAAAGATACATTAGTCAACAAAATAGTATTCCTGTTGGATATATATTCATAATGAAAGAAAAAAGATGCCTATATGCTCCAGAATAACAGCTAGGGACTTACAGGGTTTTTTCATCTTTTGGTCCTGATATACCCAACAAAAATACAAACCCCATTCATCAAACAAAGTTGTAGGTTTTCTGCTCATCCTCTCACATAGGCTGCATCTTTAATTCTCAACTTAAAACTAGTTTCCAAGAGGGGCACCTGGGTGGCTCAGTCGGTTAAGTGGCAGACTTTGGCCCAGGTCACAATCTCACAGTTTAGTAGGAGCTGGAGCCCTGTGTCAGGCTCTGTACTGACAGCTCAGAGTTTGGAGCCTGCTTCAGATTCCGTGTCTCCTTCTCTCTCTGCCCCTCCCTTGCTCACACTCTGTCTCTTTCTCTCTCTCAAAAATTAATATACTTTCAAAATAGATTTAAAAAACTAGTTTCTAGTGGCTCTGTTGGTTGAGCGTCCGACTTCAGCTCATGTCATGATCTCATGGTTCCGTGAGTTCGAGCCCTGCATTGGGCTCTATGCTGACAGCTCAGAGCCTGGAGCCTGCTTCGGGTTCTGTGTTTCCCTCTCTCTCTGTCCCTCCCCTGTTTATGCTCTGTCTCTGTCTCTCTCAAAATTAAATAAACATAATAAAAAAAAATAAAACAAACTAGTTTCCAAGAGTGGAGTTTTCTCAGCTTAAACTTGCCTCCCTAACATAAGTGTAGCATTCTGGGCACAATGCTGCAGAGCAGGCAGACTATTCCAGTACTTATCAACACCCTAGAAAACAAGCATGGTCAATGTGGTAGCTGAAGGCAATTTAAACCCACCAATTCTCCCTCTCTCCTACACATCAAAATACCTTCCAAGAACTGGCCACCCTTCTGTTTGATCTATAGGACTGGGGCTAGAGAAAAACTAAAGTGCCAAATGTCTCTACTCAAAATAGTTTCCCCAAAGCTGCATTCTAGGAAAACTGCCTATCTGCCTACCATTCCTAAATCCAGCGATGGAGATGGGTAGTATAGTTTGCTCTTCCCTTAAGGTAAAGATCTTTACATCCACATTTACGGAGATGAAAGGAAGTAATCTCTCAAAGAGATCTTCAGCCTGATCTTGAGCCAACAGCAGTTCAAGAGGCTCTTTGGGGACATCCCCCATTGTCTCTTGCATGAGTCAGGCCCTTTCCAGAACTCCAGTGGGCCACAGGGGACTTGGAGGGAGTTCAGGTAAGAGTCATCAAGATGACCTAGAGGTTAGAAATCATCTATGACGCCAGGTTCCAAGAATTTTGAATTTTTATTTTTAGTCTTGAAAACAAATGACTGACTGAATAACCTAAGAGAATCTGTATTAATAAGTGAGGGTCCTTTTAAAAAGTTAATACCTCATCTCAATTTAGAAACTTGAAAAAAAAGCAGCACACCTCAAAAAACTAAATTTTCTTCAAGTCAGGAAAGTGATTTGCATGAAGAGTTTCCACAGGATGGCTGTCTTTTTTTTTTTCCTCTTCAGTATCTAAAGCTCTTGATTCTAAACTTAACGGGCAGAGGTGGTCAGGTTTTATCTGATGCCTTCCTGAGGGTGGAGGGCCCAAAGTTTCTCAACACAGCAGTTTGGGGAAAGGAGCCGTGTGTGTTCAAATTGTTAGGTCAACTCTAGCCTTCACAAAACAAAGGCTGAACTCGAGGAAGGCCCGTAAATTATCAAGTGAGACTCGAACTTTTGCAAAAGCCCAAACAGTAGAGAAAAGTTCTCTCCCCCGGCTTCCATTTCGTAACATCAAAAAAAACTGACTAAAGCTTTCTCACGTGAGTACTAACAAGCCTAAAGTACGAAGGCCAGAAACAAAACGCAGGGCCCGCCCTCTCCCAAACATCCCCTCACTACTCAGGTCGAGAGGATGTCAACCAGGAGCCGGGCCGACTCTGCTCCCAAAGGGCGGCGGTGAGCTTCCCCGCGCTCTCCGAGCCTTCTCCGCTCCAGCCTCCGCCTCAGTCTCCGGCCTCCTAAGGCCTTCACGTGGCCCAAAGTCCACGCCCACCGGGCCCAGTTAGGGCGTCAGGCCCACGGGGCCTGGTCTCTCCGGGGACTAAAGGCCTTCGGCGCAGAGTAGACCTGAGCGCAGGTGGGTTCCCCAAGGCCCTGGGGCTCCGCGCGGGCAATGTGGGTCCGCAGCCCTCACAGGAGCGGGAGAGCGGTTCCCAGGAAGCCAATCTGGCCGTCCGGGCCTGCATGACACAGCACGATCTGGCCCAGGCCCCGACCCAGGCCCAACACAAGCCTGGCCTAGGGGGCGCGCGGCTGCGCTGCCAGGCCCAGCCCGGACCGCGGCCCCTCATTCGCCTCTTTCCTCTCCTTCCCTCTCTCCTTCCTTCCCAGTCTCCACCTCTTAGACGCGCCCACGGCCAGGCCGGGCTGGGCCTACCAAGCACAGCGAGTCCCCAGATGCGCGCACCCGCAGCGGGCGGGCGGGCGCGCGCACACACTCACTCAGCTCCAGAGGCCATGGCGCGAGCCTCTCCCGGCCGGCGGCTGTGGCTGCCCGAGGGTAACGGCTACGAAGGCTGGCAAGCGACGGACTGGGCCGGGGCTCGGCTCTCCCGGGCAGGGGGCGAGCAGCGGCGACAAACCCGCAGGCGGCCTCCTCCTAGCGGCACAGGGGCGGTGGACGGACGGTATACACGAGCTTCTGATCCGCGAGGGGGCAGCGGTAGCGACGACTCAAACGACGGCCGCAGACGCTGCGCTGAGACTGAGCTGAGAAGAGCCGAATCATCGGAAGGAGAGGTGCTCTCACCTCAGCCAATCAGCGCCTGCCCTGGGGACTCCCGCCCGCCTCTCCGCGCCTCTCCCCAGCAACCCGCGGACCAGAGCCAATCAGGAAATTCGCCTGCGGCCTGGCTCCCGCCTCAGGGATGCAACACGCCTAGTAACGCCACGTCAATTGGTCGCAGCGGTACGCTTCCTCGACGGATTGGGACTCGCGACCAATCAACGAAAAGGATGGGGCCAGATCTACCGGAGAAAGAGCCTTTAATCCCCGGGAGGCGGACTCTCCCACTTGGCTCTAGTTTATTGGCTCCTGATCTTACCCTGCTGAAAAACCTGGCACAATGGATTGAACCCCTCTATTAGTTTAGTCCTATCACAGTTATACATCTAGGAAGAAGATGCGTATGTAGTCTTAAGGATCCACCCTAACCTCCCTTCTTATTCCTTCAAAATGCTGGTTCCAGCAACCCCTACTCTGAACCCTCTGAATAGCACCCCAGCTCTTAATCCACTCAACCATATTGTCGTGACACCCTCTGGTAACCCCAATCTTATAGGCTGGAAGGTATATGCTTCCTCTTACCACTGGGTATTAATATTAATGGCTAGAGGAGGTAGAGCACTCAAGTCCCAGAGAGAGGTCACATAACACACAGTAGATTCAATAGAACCCATAGGAGCAAGAAAATTGTATTATGAGACTTGAAGTTCTTGCACCCCAAATGCAAGCTAGATCTGACTAAATTCGATAAACAGCTTTGGGGGGGAAAAGAGGGGGAGGGGAACAGGTATGTGCACCTGACTGGATCAGTTGGTAGAGCACAGGACTCTTGATCTCCAGGTGGTGAATTTGAGCCCCAGGTTGGGTGTGGAGCCTACTTTTAAAAAATAGTAAAATAAGCAGCTTTGTTAGCATGCTAACTTAATTTATCATCCACCCCATATCACGGTTGACTGAGATAGTCAAATCCCAAATTCAATTTGGGATTGGAGTGAGGAGTCACTCAGAGACTTAGAGGTATGCTTGTCCCTCCCCTCTAAGAATCAAATACCTGCCCTTGTCCTGAGAGGCCCACCCAGACCACCTTCCAGACCCAGTTCCACTCATTCTGTCACCTTGCACAGGATGCTGGGCTTTGGGACTCTGTGGCTTTTAAGCAACAGAAAGATTCAAAGCCACTGCAAGGATTCCTGTAGTACTTTCTTCCATCCAGAGCTCAGTCTCATAAAGTAGATGATGTTGGGAGAGGGCATCTTAAACAACCAGCACTCAACTGAATCAGATAGCTGTGAGCCTTCCCACTCAAGTATATGTAGTAGGCAAACAAGAGATAAATATGAGATTTTACTCAACACAAGAAAAGGAGAAAAGGAAAAAGGGTGTCATAAGCAAAGTCAGTGTCTTTTTGCTGGCAAGGTGGGGGAGGGTTTCCTCTGGAACCAGAACGGCAGTAACTAAGCCAAATTTGGTGGGACTACTTCCAACCTCTCCAGTACCCGACTTATATACGTAGATTAGTTTTCACCCACATTCCCCAAAAATGGTAAAGCACGGAGAAATGGGCCACAGGGCCCACAGTTCAGGCCTTTTAAAACATGGCAGCTATGGGTCACAAGGTTCCAGCAGAGATGTCTGAAACTCCTCAAGAAGGGTTTCACGGTCAGGAGAACAAATCCAGCTCAAATAGGTTTCTAGGTACAGGGGGAGAGACCTGGAGAGCAAAAAGAGTGATGTCTAAGGGTGAAGGATAGGCAGAAAATTGGGCAGCCATTCCCTCCCTTCAATTCATCACCACCCTCTATCGATTCAGGTACTCCAGAGTGCCAAATGACCTTGGCCCCAAGCTCACAGGCCTCAGCCTCACCGTGCAGCATTCTCCTGTGGCAACTTAGCTTGGGCCTCCAGCCTCCACCAGAGAGCAATAGCCTCATCCCTCCGATCCATCCTCCGTAGTGTCTGAAGCAGGTGAAAGGAAGCATCTCGATTACCTGTAGCCCCACCCCAAAGTAGGGAGTCTTAGAAGTTGACACATCCATAAGCATCATTTTATAAAAGAAGAAACTGGAGTCTAGAGCCAGAAACTATCTTGTCCACATTCACACAAGGAACCCGTAGTAGTTCATTCCCAACCATTCCTATCCCTGGGCACAGCTGCCCAGGACAAGGGGCTCAGCTGACCCTGCCTCCCCCTAGCATACTGGTTCTGGTCTTTGTGTCTGAGGACATTGGGGAGACCGAGAAACAGCTGAGAGGCCTTCATACACATTTATATATCTTCTCAAACCTGGTATATCCCTAGGTATATACAGTACGACTTCATTCATCCCCTTCTATCTGGGAACATCACTCTTCCACTAATCCCCAAGTACCTCTCCCATGGGCCTCTCTGTCCTTGTGCATCTGGGCATAACCGATGTCATGCAAATATACATACCTGGGCACATCTGTACACTGAGGAGGAAGTCCTGTAGGGCTTTAGTATCTTGGCCGCTGGCCACCCATTGCAGTCCACGACTTATGAGGGCAGCTACTCGCAGCTGTTGTAGTGCCACATCTGACATACACCGCTGCTCACAGTTGGAAGCAGGACCTGGGGACCACCCCCAAAGTCAAAAGAGTGTCCCTGCTACACAGTCACCAAAACCCCAAGTACTCCTCTTTCTCTTCTTGTGTCTGCAGTCCCTTTTAAGCCTCATAGTGGGCTAGGACACACAGAGAGGCAACAAAGTCACCACCCCTACTTGCAGGAGGAAAGAGGAAAACTGAGAGTCTCAATCACCTTGTTCTTTGTCCTTAGGTGTGGCTCGGAAGAGCAGCTCAAGGCACCTGAAGTGGGAAAAAGAAAACGTAGGAAAAGGAGTCAACCTCACTAACTCTGGCATGAGTAGGTAAGTATGGAGCTTACCAACTCAGGTCCCAATCAGCAAATTATCCCTCTACACTTCCCCAAGGATCCTGGTTAGCTTCCTGGGCTCACCGGCTAAATTCACTAATTGCTTCTTTTGGGGCCCCCAGCTGCACCCAGGCTCGACCCTGAAGCATGTAGATGGCAGAGACCCAAGATGGACAGTGCAGTGACTCCTTGGTTCCTTTTCTGGCATCTTCCCACAGCAGGGGCATCTTGGGAAGCAGAGACGACGTGCGGCTGAGCAGCTCCTCACATACAGTCAAGGCATCTTGTGCCCGGCCTGCCTGGATCAGTGCTGCTGCTGCCTCCAAGAACACCTCAGGCATGCAGGGCCCTGGGGGACAAGGGGGCGGGGAGAACTGGGGTGGGAGGAGGATGCGGTGTCTTGATGAGACATTAGCCACCATCCCCAACCTCTTCACCAGGCTCTGGTACCACACAGAGACTACCCATTGCTTGCTACCCTGCACCCCTTGCTCTGAGAACCTTCCTAGTTTGACCTTGGGGCTTGGACAGACAGAACAAGCAGAAGAAAAAAGAAAAAACAGTAGTCCTGCTCTACTCCAAAATAGGCTCCAACCCTCCCACCCCATTGTAGAGAACCTTGAAGATATACCCACCTTTGGCTCAGAGTCATCCAACAACAAAGCCAGCAAGTCCAAGTAATGCTCTGCAGCATCCACTGCCCTAAGAAGTCATAGCCCATGAGCTTCACCTTAGGGCCTTAGCAGGGCCTTTCAAAGGCTCATAGCTAACAAAGGGATGCTCAAGGGCCCTGCGGAGTGGGAAGAGTGGGGTCTTGGGACTCCAATCCTAACTCACTATAGATCTACACTCCTTACAGAATGGATTTGGGAAATTCCAGAGTTTTCAAGATTAAGGAAGTTAGTTCTGGGTGAAGAGTCCTAAGTTCAGGTCCAGCAGCAAGGCAGGAGGCTGAAGAGTGGGAACCTATCCTACCACTAACTTGTCCATACTGCTGACCTGGAAGAACAGAAGCAGAGTCACATCCCAGGGAAGGTATCAGAAATGGGAAGAAGAACTCAGATGATCAAGGGACTGGAACCTCACCTTCCTATTTGTAGGCATCGGCTTGCTAGCAGGTACTTGGCCTGGCTCTGTGTGCCACAGTAAAGGGGTGAGGCTGGGTCAGGTTGGGGGAGTAGTAACTCTACTTCAATGAAAAGCTGGGGGACTTCAGAACTGTGAGTGACACTCAAGGCCTAAAAGGAACACAAAGAAAAAAGTATATCTCTAATCTCTGGGAGCCATATTTCCTTATTTACAACTTGATTTGTCTCTCTAATACAAGCACCTCAGCCATTCCCACATCTTCAGTTCCTTACATCAACCAACAGCTCCAGACTCTCCAGCTCTGCCGCTGTGTTCCCCAGTTGCCGATATAGCCTGGAGGCCTCCAGAAGTGGAGGACCCCAGGGTGATCCCCCTTTCAGGGCCGCAACCAAGTATAGCAGAGCTCTCTGTGGACTGCCCTAGAGGAGTGAGAGGACAGAAGCTTTAGCTATCCTCACAGAGCAGAAAGCTATCTATAGCATCCATGGTTTCCCCACCTGACCCTAAGGCTGTCTTTACCATTTTACGGAGACAGGTCCCCAGGGCTGTGTACACCTGGACCAACACAGGCCTTGGGCACAGACCTGAGGCTGCTTCTTGCAGGCTGCTCAGTGCCTTGGGCAGGCTTCCTGTGATCAACTCCTGGAGGCCTGGGGGCAATCAGGGTGTAAACTTAAAGAAGCCTACCAGGGCACGGGGCAAAATAGGGAACAAGAGCAGAGTTGAATGGAGCAAGACAGGGAAGGTATGAGCCAAAGGACCCCTCAAGACAGGGAGTGGTGAGGAAGGGATGAGTCAGATTGTTAGCTGACCTTGGCGATAAGCAGAAGCTGTAAGAAGGACATCCTTTAAGCCTCGGGCATCCTGCAGAGTCAATGGACCATCTGACTCCTCAGCTGGGGGGCTCCAAGTTTTCAGAAGGTGCAACAGATCCTCAGAGGCCTCACTCTGAGGAAAGAAGGGTGACCAGAAGTTTCAAGCCTATAACCACGTCTTCTATCTCAGTCTATCCTGGCTAGACTTTGTTTTTTGTTTTGTTTTGTTTTACGCTAGGAAAGGCCTTTATTGTTTGCAATGGGAAATTAAAAGGACGGGGGGGGGTAACGACAGCTCTAGCTCCAGGGGCAGCTCCCCAGACCTACTCTTCCGCTGTCCGGGGAGAGCTATCCTGGCTGGACTTTGAAATCAAGGGTCCTCCTGACTCCTGTTCCCTCAACTCTAAATCAGAGACAGCGAAAATAAAGGGAGGAAGAAAACCTTGGGGCAAAGATGATCTACTCTAGTGCACCTTCTCAATCAGTATAAGCCCATGGGGCAAGGACCATGTTTGGGTTACTGATGAGAAGACTGGGGCTGGGTGATGACTTCAGCAAGGTCATAAAAGCCCTAACCCCATTCAAGATCATTAAGCTATTTTTAAAATCCACTAAAGAGTATCCCCCCCAATGAGACACCACACAAAACAAGGTTACCAAGAGTTCCAGAGAGAACCCAGGTCTGACCACCAACCCAGCAACCTTCCCAGCACAAAATGATGCTACGGCAGCTAAGACGGATGAAAGAAGGAAAGAGGCCCTTAGATCCAGGTTACTTCCCACATTACCTGATTACCATTCAAGGTCTGCAGCAGCAAGGTCAGGTCTCCAAGACAGTCAGTGCTTAGCCAGAGGGCAGCCTGCAGGCCAGCGAGGTGATGAAGGGCAGGGAGTAGCTCCAGCAGAACAGAGGAATAATGGAGAACAGAGTCCCACAGCCCCCTGAGCCCACATTCCTGTCTGGGCCCAAGCTGCTCCTGGGTCTCCAGCACTGTAAAGGACACACACATACAGCTGCGGTTGGGACTTCATCTCTGGTTTCTTTTTCTGCAGGAGCCCAAAGGTCACAAAGGTGCTCCTGCTCTAAGGAGCACCTGGAGGATTAAAAAAAAAAAAAAAAAGGGCATCTCTCTCCCTGGCGGTGACAGATTTTATTGCTCCTCTTATCCCCTTTGCAAGGACTTAAACCCAAATAGGCTGGTGGGGACAAGGAAAGCCATCTCTAGCCCTCACCTCTCTCCAGGCCCTGTTGGATATCCTGTGCTTGGTCTTCAGTGAAACCCTGGGCCAGACTTGCCTTCACAGTAATGAAATTGCAGGTAACAGTCAATTCCAAGGGGAGGACAGGAACAGCTGGAGGGAGACCTGGAACAAACACTGATCTCACTGACCACTCTCCCATCAAAGATTCCCCAGATAAGATCCAAACCCAAAGATCACATCATCCCAACCAAAATGGACTCAATAAAGAATCACCCTTTGTACAGAGTTTGGAAAGGGCAAAAAGTTCTTCAGATTGAACCATTCTGGAGACCATTTCTTCAAATGCCGGGGACTGGGGGTAGGGAGAGTGAGGGAGGGGGCATGGCAGGGCTCAGAGATTCACCTGTACCAAAAAGAATTCCACTTCAGTCTTGTCTGTGCTTTAAACAGGATCCCCTGCGCACACACGCACACACACACACACACACACACACACACACACGCCCCCCGAGTAATTTTCTCAATCCCAGAAATGCAGAACTGGTCTCTGGCTGTAAAGGAAGATAACTGACCGTGCTGAGGAGGATCCTGCTTACCCTGCAAGCTGTGGAGGAGTTCCCTGAATCCTTCCAGCGCATCTTGAGCCAACTGCTGTCGCCTCAGAAACTGACGCGAGTCCTGAGCCACCTACGAATGTGGAATGGGGTATCACTGAGGATCGATCTTTATTTTCTTTCTCCCGTTGCAACAGTGGCAAGTGATGTCTTTCTCCAGTCACTTCTGGCTCCTGGGGGAAGGTCAAACTCAATACCTCTCCGTTAGCTGAGGTAAGTCCACGGGAAATCCTCCTTCTGATATTTTGGGGCTGCAAAGCGAGGGTCCCAGCAACCACGTTACCTTGGCCTGTCGCACTAGCTGGTCATTCTTTTCCCTCCACAGGTCTAGGCAGCTGGCGTGTGGTCCTGAGGAGCTCAGAGGCGTCTGGTGCGACAAGGCTGGGCCCGGACCCCCGGAGGGGCCTGCTGAAGGGTAAGCCCGGCCTCGGCGAGGTCCCCACCCGAGCGGGGTACGGTCCGTGCGCTTCTGCATCCCCCCGTGACCCCCTTGCTCCCCTTAGGGACCCAGAAGGGGCAGCTCGCCCCTTATAGGAAAAATAGAAAAGGAAAAACTCTTCCCGACGCTGAGCCGGCTCCAACCCCGCCTCTTCCACCTCGTCTCTGGTTGGCCCTGCCGTCAAAACTCTCAGCTGCGGTTGGTCATCTTCAAGGGTTAGTTCCCGCGGGAAACTCAAGGAAGAAACGAGTCTGGGCCCGACCCAAGAGGGAGACTAAGGCGGGTCCGAGAACGGGGGTGTATCTGAGTGGGGAAGTAGTACTTCTTAAAGTTCGGCTTGCTAGTCCCTCGCGCAGGCCAAAACCCCGAGAATTCTATGTCGGTACCAAAACCTGTGGCTCACCCTTTCTCTCGCCGCCAAACTCCCATGTCCCTCTGGCTTTGAACCCGCCCCGCCTCGCAGAGGGGAGGCCAGAGCAGTGCATGCTGGGAAGCGTAGTACGGCCGAAAGCCGCCCCAAAAGCCCTGCCGGGGTACAAAGTTATTTCCAAAAGCAACGGAGAGGAGACCAATGCTTTTGGTAATCAGTCCTTCTCTTTTTTTGGTCACCACAGAGCATTAACACGCTACCACATTCTGCTCAATCTCGTGCAGTCTGACTGCTGGCTGCGGTGACCCTGGGCTTGAGCAGTCTGCACTGCTGAAAGACACTTCCGATTCCTTTCAACAAATGGACTCAGATGACTTGAATATCCGTATATAAAAACAAAACAAAACTGTGGCCCTTACCAGAGATAAAACAACTCAATTATGTATAGTTAGAACTTTATTAACATTAAAAACTCTTGGGGCAAAACGAAAACAAACACCTCTTGGGGCGCCTGGGTGGTTCAGTGGTAAGCGTCAGATTCTTAGTTTTCAACTCAGGTCATGATCTCAGGTTGGTGAAGTGGGGTCCGGGGTAGAGCTCTGAGCTACTGGTGCAGAGCCTGCTTTGGATTTTCTCTCCGCCCCTCCCAGCCCACGCACGCTCTTTCTTAAAATAAATAAACTTAAATTAAAAAAACAAAAACAAAAAAATATTTGTGCTACAAAGAGTCACCATCAAGAAAATTCAAAGAAAATTCGTAAGTGGAGAAATTATTTCCAGAGCATACACCTCATAACAAATCTGTATCCACAATACATAACTCTCAAAGCTCAATAATAAAAAAATAATTTAAACCATTTTAAGACCGAAAAATAGGAATAGGCCATTTTACCAAAAAATATACATGAATGGCTAAGCAGCACATAAAAAGATGATCAACATCATTAGCAATCAAGGAAATGGAAATTAAAATCCTGAGATACCATTATACACATACACACATAGTTACAATAAAAAAAAAAAAACCCACAAGGGCGCTCAGGTTATGATCTCATGGTTTGTGGGTTCAAGCCCTGCATCTGGTTCTGTGCTGACAGCTCAGAACCTAGAGCCTGCTTTGGATTCTCTCTCACTTTTGCTTTCTCTCTCTCTCTCTCTTTGCCCTTCCCCTGCTCACACCCTGTCTCTCTCAAAATTAAAATAAGTGGGGCGCCTGGGTGACTCAGTCGGTTAAGCTTTCCGGCTTCGGCTCAGGTTATGATCTCATGGTTCGTGGGTTCCAGTCCCACGTCGGGCTCTGTGCTGACTGCTAGATCAGAGCCTGGAGCCTGCTTCAGATTCTGTATCTCCCTCTTTCTCTGACCCTCCCCTGTTCTCACTGTCTCTGTCTCTCAAAAATAAAGAACTTAAAAAATAATAAAATAAAATAAGCCATTACCAAAAAAAAAAAAAAAAAAGAAAAAAACAAAAACAGAGAATAAAAAAGGCACATAGCTTGCTGAGTTAGTATGGCATGCAACTCTTGATCTCAAGGTTAAGTTCCAGCCCCACATTGGGTGTAGAGCCTACCTAAAAAAACAGAACAAAACAAAAAAGCCACCACCAAAAAACAAAACAAAACAGATAATACCAAATGTTGGAGAGGATGTGGAGAAACTTAAAACCTTTATACATAGTGGGAATATAAAACATTATAGATACCTTAGAAAATAGTTTGGCAATTTCTAAAAAAGCAAATCATACAGCAATTCCACTCCAAGGAATCCTCTCAAGAAAAACAAAAACAAAGGTACCCAGGTGGCTTAGTCAGTTGAGCATCTTACTTCGGCTCAGGTCATGATCTCACCATTCATGAGTACAAGTCCTGCATCAGATGAGCTTAAGCCCCACTTTGGGTGAGCTTCTCTCTCTCCCCCTCTCTCTCTCTTGCACCCTGCGCCCCTCGTGGGATTCTCTCTCTCTGCCCCTTGCTCACTAGCACTCTCTCTTAAAAAAAACAAAACACAAAAAAACGACTATGTCTACACCAAGACTAGTATGCAAATGCTCGTAGTAGCTACAAAAATATTCATAATAGCTAAAAAAAAAAAAACTAAAAACAATCCAAATGCCCATTGGCTGATCATAGCCATATAATGGAATATGACTCAGCAATAAAAAGTGCCAAAAACTGATACATGCATCAACATAGACGAACCTCAAAAACATTCTATGTTGGGGCACCTGGGTGGCTCAGTCGGTTAAGTGTCTGACTTCGGCTCAGGTCATATCTCACAGTTTGTGGTTTGAGTCCCACGTCGGGCTCTGTGCTGACAGCTAGCTCAGAGCCTGGAGTCTGTCTTTAGATTCTGTATCTCCCTCTTTCTCTGACTCTCCCCTGCTCGCGCTGTCTCTGCCTCTCAAAAATAAATTAAAAAACATTAAAAAATTAAAAAAAAAACATTCTATGTCAAAGAAACCAGACCCAAAGACCACATATTTGATGATTCCATTTGTATGATATGTCCAGAAAAAACAAATTTAGAAAAACAGAAAATAGATCAGTGGCCTATGGTGAAATTGGGGATTCCTTGTAAACAAAATATAGGGACTTTGCGGGAGTAATAAAAATTTCTTTAACTGAATTGTGACACTAGACAAGATTTCTTATATTTAACACCAAAACAACAAGCAACAAAAGAAAAATAGAATTGGACTTAATCAAAATTTTAAAATTTTGTGCTTCAAAGAACACTATCAAGAAAATGAAATGCCTGGGGTGGCTGCCTCACATGGTAGAGCATGTGACTCTTGATAGCAGGGTTATGAGTTCAAGCCACAACTTGGGTGAGGAGTCTGATTAAAAAAAAAAAAAAAAGACAACCCAGAGATGGGTAAAATATTTGCAGATCATACATATGACAAGGGACTTCTATTTAGAGTATATAAACAATGCTTATAACTCAAAAACAAAAAGAAAACTCAATAAACAGAAAAAGGATTCATCTGAATGGACAGTTCTCCAATAAGCATAAGAAAAATGCTCAATATCACTAGTCATCAAAGACATGCAAACCAAAAACACAATGAGACCCATCCACACCCGCTAGGATGATTAGAATAAAAAAATAGTTAATAGTAAGTAAAATCATGGATGTACAGAAATTGGTACCCTCATACACTAATGATGGGAATATTCAATGGTGCAACAGCCTTGGAAAACAAACTGGCAGTTCCTCAAAAAGTCAAGCATGGATTTACCATAGGACCTAGCAATTCCACAATATACCACTAACTCTAAATGAAAATGAAATGAAAACATACATCAAAACAAAACTTGTATATCAATGTTCAGAGCAGCATTATTCATAGCCATAAGGTGCAAAGAACCCAAATGTCCATCAATGGATGAATGAATAAACAAAATTGATATATCCATACAATGGAACATTATTTGCTCATAAGAAAGAAATGAAATACTCATATGTATTGAAACATGGGTGAACCTTGAAAACATTAGGCTTAGTTAAAGCCAGAAAAGGCCCCATATTGTAAGATTCCATTTATATGAAATGTCCAAAATAGGCAATATAATCAGAAGGCAGATTAGTGGTTGCCTAGGGTTAGGGATGGAGGTAGGGAGGATTGGCAGGCAAGAGGAAAGAGTATGGAATTTGTTTTTTGGGTGATGAAAATGTTCTAAAATTAACTGTGATGATGGTTGCACAATTCTGTGAATATACTAAAAATTATTGAATTATGCACTATTTTTGAGAGAGAGAGAGACAGAGAGAGGTGGAGGCGCAGAGGGAGAGGGAGAGAATCTTAAGCAAACTCCATGCCCAGCGCTAAGCCCAACATTGGGCTTTATCTTACAACCGTGAGATCCTGACCTGAGCCAAAATTGAGTCAGATGCTTAACTGACTGAGCCATCCAGGCACCCTGAATTATGCATATTAAATGACTGAATTTTATGGTAAATTGTACCTCAATTAAGGTCTTTAAAAAAGAGGGGCACCCTAGTGGTTCAGTTGGTTAAGCATCTGACTCTAGATTTTGGCTCAGGTCATGATCCCAGGGTGATGGAACAGCCATCATTGAACTCAGCACTGAACATTGAGCCTGCTTAAGGCTCTCTCTTCCTCTCCTTCTGCCCCTCCCCAGTTCACACTCTGGCTCTCAAACAAAATAACAAATAGTATGTTAATGTGTAATGGGCTCTTTGATGTCAAGAGGCAAAAGTGAGAATTTTTTCTTGAAAGAGAGAAAGAGAAAGGGTACAAGCAGGGGAGAAAGGCAGAGGGGGAGAAAGACTTTTAGGCAGAGGGGCTCATGGGGCTCAATCCTACTACCCTGGGATCATGACCTGAGCAGAAATCAAGAGTCAGATGCTCAACTAACTAATCCACTCAGGCGCGCCCAAAGAATTTTTAATTTTTTTAAATGTTTATTCATTTTTGAGAGAGAATGAGGAACAGAGCATTGTGCGGGGAGAGGCAGAAAGAGAGGGAGACAGAATTCCAAGCAGGCTCCAGGCTCTGCATTGGCATCACAGAGCCCATCAGAGGGCTCAAACCCACAAACCATGAGATCACGACTGAGCTGAGGTCAGATGCTAACCGACTAAGCCACCAAGGCGCCCCCCAAGAACTTTTAATAGATCTTTCTCTAAAAGGATCTTGTAGTCAGATCAGAAAAAGAAATACCCCATGGTTGCCAGAACAGATTTTCCTTAGGCTCCAGGGAAGGAGGCTCTCTGCAAAAAAGGAACGGGTTTGGGGGGAACCTGACTAGGACAAGGTGAAGGACTAGGCTCTGAAATTGTTCCCATGGGTGCTAGGGATGGGAAATGATCTTTACTTCTCACAGTGGCACTGTATGCTTATTAAATGATGCTTGGGAATAGTGTCCCCCAGATTGAGGAAGAGGAAGGGACCTTTTTCTAATTCATCTTAGTTTTAGCTGGGACCTAACTCCTTCTCTTATTCTTATATTATTAAATCTATTCCTGCCAGGGTTACCAATGTCCTATCCTCTAACTGCCTTAAATAGTACGAACTTATCTTTCTGTTTGACCTCTGTAGCACTAGAGACTATTAGCCACTAATAACTCCAACTCTTCCTTTAGCTGCCACAGTGGTGAACACCTTTACTTCACCATCACTGCTACTTAAGTTTTTCTTCCTTCTGCCAACCAAAGTGCCGTTCCAATGATTCAACCTCTGCTCTTTCAGTTGTTTCATCTTCTGTCCTGGGCATTATCAAACATCAAATCCCAGTCCTGACCCTTCTCCTCAAGGGTCTTCCCCTCCCCCTCCTTTGATGGACATTTCCATGAGAATTTCACACCAGCACTTCAATCTTACACATTAGTGAGGTAGATGGAGCATAAGAGACAGACATGCATTAAATTTATACAGTTTTGGCTTCAAGTCAGGAATAATCAATGGGACAAGACAGAATGCTATGTAAGATGGGCAATTAGGTCTCATAAATGGCAGCAAAGTTGGAAAACTAGGGTGGCCTCCTGACCTTCACAAAAGTGAAGGGCAAAGTGTGTCTAGCATGAAAGAACACAACAAAGGAGGGAATGCAACACTGTTTGAGGCTTCGACAGGGGTCCGTGTACTCCATGTTGCCCGTGTTCCAGCTGTCTTTGCTATTAGCTAGAGCATAAGTATTTAATAAAATATGTTAAATGGCAAAAAAAAAAAAGAAAAAAGGAAAAAAAAGGCAGATGGGAAAACAGGAGTGATTTGAGAAGAGGTAGAAGTGTAATTCAGACAACTCCAACCACTTCCCTAAAGTTTTCAGGTGTCGCCAGGTCTGCACAAGATGGCTGGTGCCATCTGTGCCTCATAGGAGGGGACAGTGACCCTCCTCCTAGTCCCTGTAGGACAGGGGGGGCTCCCCCCATCTCAGACACATGTACTTACATTATTACTTTATTCTACTTTGGAGACCACCCTCAAGTCCCTTAGATGCATCCAAAGTACGAGTTAGGGACCACACCCCACTATAATTTTGAAATATAAAATAATGAAGTCCCAGATGTCAGTAGTTCCTGGCTGCATGGTGGTAAGAAGTATGGCTAAGCCTCTCTTGCAGATGATCCAGCACCTGTATAGGCCAGGCTAGATTGTTCTTCAGCTCTCCCTGTGGCCATAAGCTAGCACTCGCAGCCTAGGCTACCTCTGCTGGGCCAGAACTAGCTGCCTGAACCAGGAGCTCACAGCACCATCCACTCGCATCACCAAAGCTATGCCCAAGAAAAGTCCCACGCTGCTCACAATGAAGCCCACAGCCTCAAAAATGAACCTGTAAAGAAAGGTGGAGAATTTTCAGGGGACACTGTGAGTAGATCTAGAGGCCTTTTCCCTGATGAGACAAAACCTGCCCGCCCTGATGTTCATTCTTCCATCTAGGCTTCACCCTCCACAACACCAATACTTCTCAAGCAAATCCACTCACTTGGGAGCAAACACCTTCCAGACCATGAGATGCCTGCGGAGGATGGAGGCTGCCAAGGCACAGGCCAGAATCTAAGAAAGGATAGGAAAGGTCATTTGGGGAGGGGAAAAGGAAGCAGGTCAAAGGGACAGTTGCTATAGGCCCCTGTGAAGAATGGGAGGAGTAGGAAAGTACTACATGTCAGTGAAAAAAAAACTAGGTGAGGAGTTGGGAGACCTAATTCTTTTCCTGGCCTCACCATGACTCACTGTGTGATCTTCAGCAAGCACTATCCATTTGTGCTGCTTATACTCAGGCTCTGCCTCCCAGGGTGGAGGAAGATGTCAGAGTCACACCTTCTGCCCTTGAAGGGAAGGAAGATCAATGACCACAACCTGGGAAAGAATCCTGGCCATCACCTCAGTTTTTCTAGTCTGTCCACTAGTGGAGGTATCCTCAAGTGCAACCAGCAGGGTCCAGAACTGGCTTGCAGAGAAGAAACAATCAACCACCGGGACTAAGGAGACTCAGGTTTAAGTCTCAATATAACCACTTGAGGCCACTGGCCTTGGGCAACCATTTTGCTTACCTACACTTCAGTCAAGGCTCTCTCCCAGGGTTTTGGTAAAGTATGAAAAAAAGAATGTGATATACACACATGAGAAAAGGTCACTAACCCCATGATCTCTCCCTGCACCTACCTGAATACCAAGGACAAAGAGGTACTTGAGGCCCAGCTGCAGCAGTGCTGCATTGAAGTGATGAGGCGCATCCCGGAGCCGCATCTCCATCAGTGGCTCCTCCTCCTCAGGCCTGACTCTGGCTTCAGCTTCATTCCCTAGGGGCTGCCACCTCTTCCGGGGTCCTTGACTCTCACACAGGAAGGGCCAGAGTAGAAGCAATGGGCAACCTACTGCCTCAGAGGAAGGCAGGGCTAGAATCAATGGAGGACCCAGGGACCAGGCCACCCTGGCTCCCAACCACTCTAGTTGACTGAGGCTCCAATTAACATTGGCCAAGGGGAGCCAAAGATCCAACAATAACACATCTCCCCACTCAAATCCAGGAGTTTCTTTTCCTTCCACAAAATCAGAGTAAACAAGGGAAGCAAGAGAGGAATGAGGAGGTACCTGCAAAGAGGAGATGGGAGGCAAAGGTGTTGGCTCCCACCAACAGAGCAGGCAGCCAGGTGGAGGAGCCATGGCCCTCTGGGAATCCCACGAAGGCTGCGTGCCAATGAATGGCTGGAAAAACAGGCTGGTGGCCCGTGGAGTAGAACGTCTGTGTGGCCATGAGGGCCCAGGCAGAAACTGCCTGCCACGGCACAGTAAAAGGACCTGGGGAAAGAGATACACCTCTTCACAGTCACATCCCGTTCTTTTAATCCATAGGCTACTGCTTTATGATCATATACTCCTACTACTTCAGTGCTGCTCACACACACCCTCAAACACACTTGCACATACCCATCATCCAACCTCTTTACATTCAACACTGTTATTCTAATTCCCTTTGTGGCTCTAAGTCCCCATTACACTAATCTGAATATCTGAACTATGGTCTATCTCTTTCTCTCTCTCATATATGCACAGTTCACTATAACATTACATACTCATAATTCAACATTCCCCATCACTGGAAAATCAGGAAATGCACTCATGAAGATGCAGCATTTCCATAAGAAATGAGTCTTGGGAGTACTCCTGTCTCCCTCCTCCATGAACCTTGCTGGCCTTGAGAGCCAGTAGGAGAGATCAATTAGCTTGGCTACAGTAGATAAGAGGACATCTGGAGAACCCTCCCAACTGTGTGAAGAATATGAGGAGCAACACCTCCCTGAAAACAAGAGGGGCTGAAGTCACATCACTACTGTCCTTGGATGAATCAGGGCTGAGAAATGTATTTACCAGGGGTTGTGATGGGTATCCCAGCAGCAAGCAGATGCAGGAGAAGGAAGCTCTGCAGAAACAGAAGCAGGAACACAAGGCTAATGCGCTCTGCATGCAAAAGCAGAAGTGGGAAGGCCAAGAGGGTGAGAGCAGTGACCACAGCAGCTGAGTAGACACTCCCCAACTGATAAGCTTCCACAGTCAAGGGGCCCCGGGATTTGGTCCTCTCTAGACGGCCCCGGAACTCCTCCTGCATATGTCGGTAGATTTGAGGAACCACATAATCCAGGTCAGCGCGGGAAGTTGGGGGACCTGAGAAGGGAGTGAGGACAGTCCTGGTCCTTGGAGCACCCGTTGTAGCCTTCACTAGCACTGTCACAGGCCTCCAGAGCAGCAGCATGAGCCCTGAAGCAGCCAACCCTGCCACAGCCCTGGGCAGCACAACTGATGCTCCAGCAACCAGGGCCTGGAGACGTGGGGGTGCTTCATCTGCCCCTGATGCCAGTGCCCAGTAAGCAGCAGTGCCTAGTACCATTAGGGGCAGCCCCCAGCGCACAAAGAGCACAGAGGGCTCAGGGCTCTTGAGGTTACTATAGCGGCGAAGCCACAGGCGCACAGCAGCTAACAGGGCTACCAAAGCCCCCACACAAGCTCCATACCAAAAATTCTTAGCTCGACCACCCACCATGGATGCCAAGGGACTCAGCCAGGGAGAGGAATGGCAAGCAGGTGTCTCTTCAGGACAACGATGAAAAAGCCCAGCTAGCCTTATACATAAAAGCAACCCAACTCCAAGTCCCAGGGCATGTGTGCCATTGTGCCGTGGTGGGCCTGTTGAGGCCGAAAGGCAAAAGCGGGGCATTGTGAGAAGCTTAGGCGGCAGCAGCTTGCCCTCCCAGTGAAGCTGGGCAACCATGAGCAAGATGAATGAGCCCAAGAGGAAGGTGGTGGCCCTGGCCTCAGCTACAACAAAACTATCAGAGAAGAAAGCAGCAAAACGAATGAGCAGGAATAACATAACAGGCCCAGGGATGGGAAGTAGGGCTGCCAGGGGACTCTTGGCCCCCCAGCCAGCCCAAGCTTTCCACAGAAAAGGGAGGAGTGAGCCCACTGCAGCCATGGCCCCTAGGACCACTGGATCCAGCTTCAGCCCTGAAGTTGTCAGGAGTCCAGCACACACTATGGCACCAGCCAGACCATAGGCCATGGGTGTCAGGAGGAGGGGGCGGAAGTAGAAGCCTGGGGATGTTAACCATTGGGATACCAGCAAGCAAAGAAGGCAGGCAGCAGCCATAAGAGCAGCACCCCCTGCCATGCGAACCAAAGAGAAACGAGCCCAAGACTCAATGCACATGGCCCGAACTCCCCGCAGGAACTGCTGCAGCTCAGTAATCACAGTCTGTAGTGCTGCCTCAGCCCCTTGTGGGCTCTGGAGAAGCCGCTGGTAGTCAGCAGAGGCCTTGGAGAAGAGGTTCTGCAGCTGATGAAGCTCCTTAATTTGAAGGTCCTGAGCAGCAGCTGAGTAGGTGTGAAGAAATCGGGATACCTGGCAAAAATGGTCAGAGGCCAAGGGAACACATTAAAGATATAAACCAGGACAGAGGCAAGGGTGTTACCAAAGTGGGTATCTGGAAATCAGGGACCCAAACTCTGTCCAGGACACAGAGGAAGAAAGGGATAATGGAAGGAGGACATGGCTATGGACCTATTGGCTATTTAATGGGAGTAAAAATGAACAAAAGACAATGGAGTGATCATCATGCTTCTCCTATACCCACCCTAGCTCTATCAACTGGAAGCCCAACCCATCACCTACCTGCTGGGCATTGAGATGGAGAGCTGAGGCTTGGGCCAGAACAGACGAGTGAGGCTGGGGGTCTTCAACCACTGAGAACAGCTCAACCATTACCTCTCCGATGTTCCCAAATGGAATGGGCAGGCCCAGCAGCAGGGCCAGCGTAGGTACAAGGTTGATTTGAGGAACTATCTCTGGCTCCTAAAGGAAAAGAATAGGGGCCAATAGGTTCACCACAGAGCTGAAGTCAGGATTTGGAATGGAAGACATAGGGACCTAGGTAGGAAATGAATGGGGAATACCCAGGGTCATGAATTTGGGGGCCTAAAATGGAGAGATCCACAAGAATGCTGTGATCATGATGAGACTGAATACCAGGAGACCTTGACAAAACACACCCCAGACCTCACCTGTGGTGGGGCACTGGGAAAGAGGGCCATGGGACTGTACAGAAAAAGTGCAGCTGACATCTCCAGCTCACTATCCCCTCCATGGTCCCCAGTCATGGTCATTCCATGGTCCCCAATCACCACCAGCAGTGTGTCATTCTCCAGACGCTCCACAAGTCCCCTGAGGGCCAAGAAATATGTCAGGGGGTAAGAATGGATAAAGAATTTCCTTGGAGACCCATTTACCCCCAGCCATAACTTCCATCAGGAGGGCTCAGACTTTTAGCAAAGAGATACCTCTTCATTCATAACCCTATTGCCCAAAGCCACATGCTGAGTTACTCAAGATGAATGAGGCGCCTAGCTTTAAAAGAAAGGCCTAGTTGCTTTGGATTCTGTGACTCCTTCTCTCTCTGCCCCTCGCCAGCTTGTGTTCTCGCGCTCTCTCTCTCTCTCTCTCTCTCTTTCTCTCTCTCTCTCAAAAATAAATAAACATTAAGAAAGAAAGTAGAAAGAAAGAGAGAGAAAGGTCTAGAAAAGAGAGAATTCAGCAACGAAAGAGTTTTTAAGATAAAGACTTTTTTTCTTGGGCCAATATATCCTGAGATTCTCAGACATAAACCCACTCCCCCAGCCAATAACCCACACTCACTGGATCACCTGGTCCATTTGGCGAAGTTTCTTGGCCATTTCAGGGTGGTAAGGGCCATGCTTGTGGCCACAGTGATCCACACCCAGGAAGTGAGCAATCAGCATATCCCATTCATTACCGTCCACTGTGAAAGGAAGAACACTGAGGACAGGAAACTAAGGCCCACTCCTCAACCCCAGCCAGCCTTTGACACTATGTCAAGGGACATAAGCCCAGGCCACTTCACCCTTGGGAGGCTCAGAATTTGTGACTTGAAGCAGCCCTCCCCAGCTCCTAGTCAGACCTGCCTCTGGCCCCATGCTCACTGGTTGGGTAGAGGTGTTCCAGGATGCCATTGTCCACTGTGTGCAGGTCTCTGACATTGAAAGATGGGAAGAAGAAAGCTTGAGAGAAAGCTCCAGGAAAAAGATCTTTCCAGGTATCATCTCCCATGAAGACCACACGCCTTCCTGCAGGGACATGAGAGTAGGTCACAGCCTGAGTAGGAGTCAAGGCAGGGGGGAAAAAAATGGGGAGACCTTTAAAGACTCATCAGAAATCTCAACCATGCATTCTAAGGCAGAGCAATTTCATCCAGCAGCTCTTTATCTCCCAAGGCCTAAGATTTTCTGCCAAGAAGCTTTCCCTGATAACCATAGTTTCCCCAATAACCAGACTTCTCATTCCTTGTCTCTACAAAAGGCTCTGCTAATTCTCAGTTCTTGGCTATCTTTGCTGCTCTGTCTTCCCTGGGTATATGTTACTTTCTCCAAGTCAGTGAGTGGACAGGACATGGACTCTCTGCTCTCTCACTTGTGAGGATACCAGATTCACATCTTCTCTTCATTTTTCCACTGCCCCTTACTGAGATCTCCCCCAAAATAAAACCAACATTCCATGCAGACTAGAATCTCCAGAAGGACAAAGCCCAGATCTGTACTTGCTGCATGCAGGCCCTTGTCTCTTTCTCTTCCCCTCTCCTCCCACAGCACAGTTTAGCATGCAGCTGGGCACACAAATTTCTGGCTCTCTGACTTCTAAAGAAAAATTTTGCTAAGGTACTCTTGGCCTCCAAAGAGGTCCAAACTAACCTGCACTGGCAAACTGCTTAATGAGATTGTCTTCCACTATGGCATAGCTGGCAAAGTTACTGCCGGCATCAATAAAGGTAGGCAGTGAGCCAGTGGTGAGGGCCTTGAGGCGCTGCATGGTGGTGGTGGGGGGATCAGCCTTAGACTGGTAGAGCCTGGCATGGTGAGGCTGAGTCTCCAGGATCCTCTGCAAGAAGTCCAGTTTGCCCAGGAAGGGCAGAGAGACAGGGGGTTCCCCAGGACCATGTGAGCGCTGCGGCTGGGCAAAGTCAAATCGCAGAGCATCTATCAGCACCAACACAACCCGAGAGAATCGAGAAGCCATCCAGCAGGCCCCAGGTTTCCCTTGGCTTCCCCATGGCAGGGACCCAGGGCCTGAGGGCTCTTGGCAGCTGCTATGGTTGGTGAGCTCCAAACGGGTGAGCAGGAAACCACTGGTGAAGAGGGCAATGCCAGCGTAGAAGAGGAAGCCGACCCAGGCCAGGAAGAGCAGCACTGAGATCTTCTGCATCCTGCTGGTAGCGGGGAGGGAATTCATCATTGTGGGGTAAAGAACCAATGGATATTCTGGTCCCTCAATACAAAGCCCAGCTAGAATCACTTCCTCTTGAAAGCCTTCCAAAAGAGAAACAGCCCCATAGCCAACCCAATGCAGTGTTCCTCTCCACCAGCTATACCGGTGTTTCTGAAGGTGAGGTCCGCATATTATGGGCATCAACCTGGAGCAGCTGCTTAAAATGCTAATTTCCAGGCCCCACTCCAGATCTACTGAATCAGGATCTTTGGGCGTGGAGCATAGGGATTTGCACATGTACTCCAGGAGATGCTAATGATGAAAAGCACTGTCCACGAGGGAAACTTATTTCAAGTGGCACACTGCTCTCTGACAGCTCATTTCTCCGCCTCTCTTTGCCAACACCCCTGGGAAGGCCAGGGCTCCAAGCTCAAGGGAACCTGGGCCGACTGACGGCGCCGCCTGGTGGAGGCCAAGAGGACCAAGGGGAGGAGTCATGCTCCGCTTCTGGACAGCCAGGATCGCCAGAAGACCAGAGTCACGACCTACCCCACGCAGCAAAGCAGAATCGCGGGGTCTAGAGCCGGAGGGACCTCACCGGGACCCACACGTCCGGACAGCTCTGCCTCCTCTAGTGGCTACCTGACCATCTCCTGGGCACCCTGACTCCGGTACTTAGCACGCTAAGTACCGGGGGATGGTTCAATTCGGGAAAGGGGATTGAGGAGGAGGGAGTTAGAGTAGATTCTCGGAGACCCTGGCTCACCTTCAACGGCGCCCGGAAGCGCAGCGGCGACGCCTGCGCACTGGCACCATAGACGGACGCGTGCCGGATAGAGTGGCCCACAGGGGCCCTATCGCCATCTGCCGACACCTCCGAGGAAGTTCCTCAAGGAACGCAGGTCTTAGGAGCAAGAACTAAGAGCTCAGTGAACCACTGGTCATTCTTGGTTAAGGGTAAGAGCTGGCCTTTTGGAATCAAACTTAGCTTGAATCCTAGCTCTGTCACTCACTGGCATTATTGGGCATTATCTCATCTGTAAAATAGGGATAAATAATATTTATCTTCTATTTGCTTAACTGACACCAATTGATAGGTTTTATTATTTCTCCTCTTCATGTCTTTCATGGGACTTTCCAACTCAATAATTCAAAAAATAATCCAATTTAAGAATGAGCAAAGGCAGGGGCATCTGGCTGGCTCAGTTGATAGAGCATGCAACATTTCATCTTGGGGTTATAAGTTCAAGCCCCACCTTGAGCATAGGCCTACTTTTAAAAAAATAAAAAATAAGAGGTGCCTGGGTGGCTCAACCAGTTGAGCATCTGACTCTTGGTTTTGGCTGGCGATGTGGTCTACTGGTTCATGGGATCCAGCCCTGCATTGGGCTCTGGGCTGGCAGCATAGACCCTGCTTGGGATTCTCTCTCTGACCCTACCCTATTCTTTCTTTCTCTCTCAAAAATAAATGAATAAACATTTTAAAAAGTAAAATAAGTAAATAAAAATAAAAATTTTAAATGGGAAAAGGATAGGGGTGCCTAGGTGGCTCAGTTTGTTAAGTGTCCAACTCTTTTTTTTTTTATTTTTTAATGTTTATTTATGAGTAAGAGAGAGAGAGAAAGAGAGAGAGAGAGAGAGAGAGAGAGAGAGAGTGTGTGTGTGTGTGTGTGTGTGTGTATGAGCAGGGGAGGAGCAGAGAGGGAAGGAGACACAGAATTGGAAGCGGGATCCATGCTCTGAGCTGTCAGTACAGAGCCCGATGTGGGGCTCAAACTCACAAATCATGACCTGAGCTGAAGTTGGACACTTAACCAAGTAAGCCACCCAGGTGCCCCTAAATGTCCAATTCTTGATCTCAGCTTAGTTTTTTTTATTTTTTTTTATTTTTAAAAATGTTTTATTTATTTTTGATACAGAGAGAGAGCATGAGAGGGTGAGAGGCAGAGAGAGGAGGAGACACAGAACCAGAAACAGGCTCCAGGCTCTGAGCTAGCTGTCAGCACAGAGCCCGATGCGGGGCTCGAACCCACGAACGTGAGATCTGACCTGAGCCGAAGTCAGAGGTTTAACCTACTGAGCCACCCAGGCACCCCTCAGCTTAGTTCTTGATTTCAGGGTGTGTGTTCAAGCCCCATGTTGGGCTCCATGTGGAGCCTACTAAAAGAAAAAAAAATGGGCAAAGGATCTGAATAGACATTTCTCCAAAGAGAATATACAATGACTGATTAGCACAGAAAAAGATGCTCAACATCATTAACCATCAGGGAAGTACTAGAGATACCACTTCAAACCCACTAGGATGGCTGGAATAGAAGAGACAAGTAACAAGGATTGGCATGGGCGTGGAGAAATTTGGGCACTGCCTTGGGAATGTAAAATGGTGCTTTGGAAAGCAGTCTGGCAGTTCTTCAAAAAGTTAAACATAGAATTACCATGTGCCCCAACAATTCCACTCCTAGATAAACATCCAAGAGAAATGAAAAGCATATGTTCACACAAAAACTTGCATGTGACAGTTCATCGCAACAGAACAACCCAAATGGCCTTCACTGATGAAAAGATAAACAAAATATAGTATATGTATAAAATTGAATATTGTTCAGCCATAAAAAGGAATGAACTACTGCTACATGCTATTACATGGATGAAACTTAAAAACTTATGTTGAGTGAAAGAAGCCAATCACAAAATAGCATTTTACATTACTCCATTTACATGAATATGTAAAGCTACAGGAACAGTTAGTGGGTTCCTAGGGCTAGGAAGGAGAGAGGAATGACTACTAATGGGCACAGGGTTTTGATAGTGGAATAGGAATGGAGGAGAGATGATGAAAATGTTCTAAAATTGTGATGGTTGTACAACTCTGAATATACTTAAAATGATTGAATTAACACTTTAAGTGGGTTAAGTGTATGTATGTGAATTACATCTCGGTAAAACTACTATTAAAAACAAAACAGGGGCACCTGGGTGGCTCAGTTGGTTAAGCGTCTGGCTTCAGCTCAGGTCATGATCTCACGGTTTGTGGGTTCAGGCTCTGTGCTGACAGCTAGCTCAGAGCCTGGAGCCTGTCTTCAGATCCTGTGACTCCTCCTCTCTCTGACCCTCCCCTGCTCACGCAGTCTCTCTCTCTCTCTCAAAATAAAATAAAACATTAAAAAATAAGACAAAACAAAAACCCTCTGCACTTGTTTCACATTCATAGTAAAGCCCAAGTTCTTGTAGTAGTCCTCCATAGCAGCACTGCAAGTCTATACACCAGCTCCCTGATTCATCTAGCTGCCGCTTCTTTGCTTCCTTAACGCTGCTTCATCCACTGTAGCTCCTTTGCTCTTCCAGTTATAAGGCAGGCAAGCTCTGCCTCAAGGCCACTGCATTTAGGATCTCCAGTCCGCTTTACTCCCAGGTGCCCAAATGGGCCTTCCCCTCATCTCCATATCTAAGCTCAAATATAACATCCAGAGGCTTCCTGGAACCCTCTAATGTTACAGATTACAGCCCATTTCACCAGATTCCTCTTTCTTTAATTTCTTCTATAGCACAACTCACCAGCGTGTGAAATACTAAACATCTTATTAATGGTTTGTCCCTTCCAAATAGGACTTAAACAAATTGAGGGGCACCTGGCTGGCTCAGTCAGTACAGCATGTGATTCTCGATCTCACAATTTCAAGTTCAAGGCCCATGTTGGGTGTAGAAATTACTCAAAAAATAAAATCCTTAAAAAAAAAATTTAGGGGCGCCTGGGTGGCTCAGTCGGTTAAGCCTCCAACTTCGGCTCAGGTCAGATCTCACGTTCGTGGGTTCGAGCCCCACGTCAGGCTCTGTGCTGACAGCTAGCTCAGAGCCTGGAGCCTGCTTCCGGTTCCGTGTTTCCTCTCTCTGCCCCTCCCCCTCTCATGCTCTGTCTCTCTCTGTATCAAAAATAAATAAAACATTAAAAAAATTTTTAAATATTAAAAATCTTAAAAAAAACAACAACCTAGACTCATTGAACAGGGAATTGTATTCCTCATTACTTAGTGCCGGGCACTATTTGGGGTTCAACCGGCATCAAATGATACCCAAGTAAATTCTAATTCAGACACATGTTGAAAAATGTCATCCCTCCACCTCCATCCCAATGGCTCCTTACTTCAGTTCAGGCCTCTCCAGGATTGTTGAAGCCGCCTTCTTACTCCAGGATTGTTCAGTCTCTCACCTCTCCTTCAAATACCCTGTCCACATTGCAATAGGACAGCTGTATCTAACACTACTGTGACTACCTAAATCTTCCTCAAAGTCTTCATGGGAAGGCAGAAAACACCCTTCATGGATACCTCCCTACCCTAAAGCTAAAGTTTAAACTCTTCTGCACTCGGTCTCCCTATGATGTGGCCCTTGCCATCCAGTCACACCCCCTAACATCCCAGCCACCCTTCAGTCTCAGCAAACAACTCTGAATGTTCCAACTTCTCTGGAACCATGGGCCTTTACATATTCTAGTACCAAACCCTAGCCTGGTGAACGTGTTAATTTTTCCAGCCTGAGCTCAGTGGGAGAGTTGGCAATCTTGCTGCCCACAAGCTGGCATGCTCCTCCCTCTAGGATCCCTCAACCAGAATTTTCTTCCATCCTAGCACTTATTACTTTGTATCTCTGGGTCTTCCCTGCCCAACCTGATGTTCTGTGAAAGCAGGAACCACTAGGTCTAAACAGCTTTTATAACCTACTGAGTTAGCCCTAGCACTGAGTTTGGCACATGGCAGACATCATGTCTTTGAACGAACGAGTGTTCTCAGTCCCTGAGAACCCTTTAAGCACAGAACAGTACTATCTTGCCAGAGTAGTTCTCTACCCATAAAAAAATCCCCCAAGGGGTGCCTAGCTGGGTCAGTCGGTAAAGCAGGCTACTTTTGATCTTGGGGTTCTGAGTTCAAGTCCCACATTAGGTATAGAGCTTACTTTAAAGGAAAATAATCCCCACAGGGGCACCTGCATGGCTCAGTCAGTTAAGCATCTGACTTCAGTTCAGGTCATGATCTCACAGCTCCTGAGTTCGATCCCCGCATCAGGCTGTATACTGACAGCTCGGAGCCTGGAGCCTGCTTCGGATTCTGTGTTTCCCTCTCTCTCTGCCTCTCCCCCACTCACAGTCTCTCTTTCAAAAATAAATAAAATATTAAAAAATAATAAGTTAAAATAAATAAAGAATCCCCACAAATACCTGCTCAAATTTATATCCCCATAGTTAGCAGGAGGGGGGACTATACTTCCTAGCTGGCAATTCAGTAGACACGTGGCCTAATCCTCCATCCTGTCCCAAAGCTTCTCCTGAAGACAGAAAGGATGATTTAATATATATAAAGTTCATTCTTAGTCGTGGAGGAATCAGCTCCCTAGATCTGAGAGGACTGGAGGATGGAAGTGGACATCCAAGGAAAACACTGGTGACTTTCCCAACTTCATTCCCCAAACAAAGAGGACAGTTTCTGGTTTGCCACTGGCAAGTTTATTACATGATTAAAGTTCAAATAAAAAAATAATAACAAAATCTTGGCAGGGAAGCTAGAGCCAGAGTATGGAGTACTGTTTCCCTGTCCCCAGCCTCTCTGGCCAAGCCGAGCTCCATTAACTCAGTTTGACTCGATCAAATTCCTCGTCAAGACTTGCATCTGTGCCCTGGACATCTCTGCTGCTCCCACTGGAGACCGAGTCCTGGGCCCCTGGCACTGGGGCTTTGGTGAGGGCCCCATACACACCCATAGCCTGAGGAAAGGGACAGAGAGAGCCATGAGGACACATGGCAGAGGCATAGCCCAACCCACCAAAGGCTAAAAAGAAAGTGGGCTGGGGCCAATAACCTTGTCTTTCCTTTCTCTTTCTCAAGACTCAAGCTTTAGGGGCACCTGGGTGGCTCAGTCAGTTGAGCGTCCAGCTTCGGCTCAGGTCATGATCTCATGGTTCGTGGGTTCGAGCCCCGCGTGGGGCTCTGTGCTGACAGCTGGCTCGGAGCCTGGAGCCTGCTTCACATTCTGTGTCTCCTTCTCTCTCTGACCCTCCCCTATTCCCACAGTCTCTCTCTCTCTCTCTGTCTCTCAAAAATAAATAAAGAACATAAAAAAAAAAAAAAGACTCAAGCTTTAGAATTGATTCTAGGAATCTTATAAACTATCAGAGCAAGGTTACCTCAGAATACTGGTACAAATATCTACCCCCAAAAAAAGAGGTCTCAAGAGCTCCCCTATCTCTAGGAGTGAGGGAGGTGTCTCATTCTTAGAGACTTATTCTCTGCAGAGACTAACAAAAGGTCTAGGGCTCAGGCTACTCTGAAGGCCTCTATAGTGTCTAAGTTGTGATGGTGGCGGTGGGGTGGGGGGGTCAGTTTTTGACATTGGTGTCCTGTGCTGGGTCCTCAGGGCACTCTAACCTGAGCCACCATGCTGGTGACATCGCTGGGGTTGGAGGGCAGCAGGATAGTGTTGGAGTCCTTAGCCAATTTGGAGAACGCACTGACATACTGCTCAGCCACAGTCAGTGAAGCTGCTGCATCTCCATTCTGTGGCCACAGAAGGAATAAAATCAGAGATCACAGTCTTGGAGAAGGAGATAGGTGGGTAGGTGGAGGGGAAGGGAGTAAAGAGTAGCCAGGTTCCTGGAAAGAGAATCAGATCACAATACAAGATCACAATACAAGAGATCATGTAATCTGGCTCGGCGGAACCCACAAAGGCAGGAACTTCTCCCAAGGGTAGATGAGAAAACCTCTTCCACTGTCAATTTCTGTTTCCCATCCCACCCATGGGCCTCTCACATGCTGTGTCAGAGCTGCAGCCAGGATCCGAATAGCTTCAGCCTTAGCCTTGGCCTTGGCCAGAACTGCACTGGCCTCTCCTGGAAGAAGAGAGACAGAGCTTTACTTATGAAGTCAGGGTACCTCAAAGCTCCTGTCCCAGTACCAACCCTCAAAGACCCAAGCCCTTCTCCTCCCTTAGCCTTTACCCTCTGCAGACCTGCTGCCTGATTTATTTGTTCAGCCTTTTCCGCCTCTGAGGCCAGGATCTGTGCCTGCTTCTTCCCCTCTGCCACGTTGATGGCTGACTCCCGGGTCCCCTCAGACTCCAGAACTGTGGCCCGTTTCCGCCTCTCGGCCTCCACCTAGAAACCCCCAGTAACCCCCACCAACAAAAAGTCAGAGTCAATTCTTACACAGACCTGCAATTGTACCCATCATGATAGGGAAGGGAGTCCAGGTCCCCATGAGACACGAGCATCCTGAAGTCCTCTTCCCCATCCCTCCCTGGCCCCCACCTGCATCTGCATGGACTCTTTCACCCGGGGTGGCACATGGATATCCTTGATCTCATAACGGAGGCAGCGAATGCCCCAGCAGTCAGCAGCCTGATTGATGGCATCCACAATACTAGCATTCAGGGACTCGCGCTCCTGGAGAAAGAGAGGTATAAATTCCACGGCTTCAATCCTCTCATCAGGGGTCTAAGGTAGAAGTGCTTCTGAATGATCTTGACTCCCACAAAAGACTGAGAGTGAGGTAAGCGTCTTCAAACAGTAACTCTGCCTCAGATCCCCTTACCCGGAAGACTTTGTCCAGAGAGAGTTTGCCAAGCTCTGATCTCATGGTCGTCTGAGCTAGCTGTGTGACAGCATACTCAGGGTCCTCCACACCATAGCTTGCCTGAAAGGGGCATGGAAAGTGTAAGAAGCTTGAGTGCAGGAATTTAGTGGGAAAAGCAAACATAGGAGCTGAATAAACCAAGGAAATGATACCTTATATGGATCCATGATACGTAGATAAAGGACTCCATCGATTTGCAGAGTTACATTGTCTATAGGTACAGGAGCAGGAGAGAAAAGGAGGAAAATCAGGCTTCCAATTTCCAATCAGCTCTTTCTCATGAGCTCTGTATCGCCTGCAACTACATCCTAATGGTCTCAGAACACCCGTGTCACCCTGCACCCCTCACCGAGAGTGACAGCCGACTGCTCAGGCACGTTGATGACAATTTCCTTGAGACTCTGCACGTATCGGATCCGGTCTAACACAGGGATGAGGATGTTCAAGCCCTGGGAAGAGGAGTCATGGGTCCTCAGAAGGATGGGGGTTGTAGGGTTGGCATCCAAGCTAGGCCTGGAGTGGGTATGGAATGAACGTGTGGAACATTCCAAGTAAAGCAGAAAACTGGGGGTGTCAATGGTAGGGAGGTCCAAGAAGATGGGAATACAAAGCGGGACGGCTGAACAAAAGGGGCAGTCAAGAGGATGGGAGCCAGCAGAGTAGCAAACAACAGGAGCTGCGAGGGTAGATAGGGGAGATACCCAAGAACGGGGCCTGTGGAATGCTACAGCAGCACCAAAAGGTGATAACATGGGTTCAGCAGGCTGGGCCCTGCCAGGTCTGACCAGGGGAGCTGGAAGCCAAAGGTGGGTGCAGGCTCCAAGAAGATCCCACCCCATCCGCCCACATCGTGAGGAAGTTTGGCATCAGGCTGGCCGTGAGTGGTTAGAAGAGGTTCTCACAGGCTCCAGGATCCGGTGGAATCGGCCCATTCGCTCCACCACCCAGGCCTCTTGCTGCGGCACAAACAGTACCACGGTGTTTCGGGGCAATCCAGAGGAGGCGCGACGCGGAGCACGGCCAGAAACCTGCACGGAGCCCTATAGAGACGACGACGATTAGCAGACACCCAGACGGCGGGGCACATCGCCCTTCTCGGCGCCAGTCCAGGGAGCATCTCCTTAAACCGCGACCCTAAAAGGTCCTCGGAGAGGAACTCACGTGGGTACCGTGACCTCTGAACCTAGTTCTCTCCCCAAACTTAGAATCCTGCTCCTTCACACGTAAAGGTCCAGGGGATCTCTGGCCCGACCCTTGGAGAAGGCTCCCTCGCACTCACCCTCAGCAAAAGGGCCCCAGTCCCCCGCGCAGCGCGCGCCAGCATTTCCCACGGCCGCAGGACCTCCGGAACCAACGAGACGGTGAGCAGAGAGGGTCACTCTAGAAAGCCGGACCGAGCCTTTCCTCCTGTATTTCCACTCCTCCAGACGTACTTCCGGCAGTCTACCGTCTCCCGCCCCCACCCCACCTTCAGCCAATCAGCTTTACTTGAACTGAAGCGTGTATCAAGTTGTTCCCTGGGATTTGTAGACCTTCTAGAGAAGGCCCAAGGCTAAAACTTGTTTCTTTGTGATCAAGCTCCAGATACCGGACATGGGGATCATGAAGGCTATTTTCCGCGTGCAAGTGTCCCAGAAACACCTCCCACCGCGTTCTTTACCCCCACCCTAGACTCAGTTTACCCTTCTGAGCGTTTAAATGTCCTTATCACCATAGCGACCAAGGGATTGGAGCTCTTTGCCATGTTGCCATAGTGACATTGTCAGGTAGTCCTGCTGTGTTATACCCAGCCCTCCCGTTGGGGACTGACCCCATTCCCGTTGCCGTGGTGACTGGGCCTAACATTGCCTAGTGATTGGACTGAGATTTCCACCTCCCCTCGTCTCCCCAGGCACCATAGCTTTTTCTACGTCTTAGCTCTTCCCAATCAAGGTCTATCAGGCCTGATCCCCTTACAGAGTCCAGCACACAGCCCCTACATTCAGGCTTCTCCGGATCACGTCACTCTGCACACATACATGATGTTCTGGCATATCTTTTAAGAGACTTGTAGAATCACTCCCATTTTACATTTCAGGGCACTTAAGTTCAGAGAGGCTAAAATCGGTAACAATAGAACCAGTTTGGAAATGCAGATCCACATTCAGAGAGTTCAGCTTTTATGGCTGAACCTTTCCCACCACCCCACCCCATTATCTGAAAAGAGCAAGACCAGATCCTAAGAATCATTAGGGCCTTGCCTAAGACCTCATGGCCTCAGACCCCAGGCGTCTCTGGGAAAAAGGTCAGAATCCTAGCTCCAGTTAGGTCCTCCATCCCCATTCCCATATTCTCCCCAACAGAAAAGGTAGGGTTTAGCTCAAGTTTCCAAACAAGAATTTATTCTTTCTTTATTATTGTTGTTGTTTCCTGAAAAAAAGTACCAGGTACAATTTTTTTCATATCTTTCCTTCCTTCCTTCCTTCCTTCCTTCCTTTCTTTCCTTTCTTCTTTCTTTTTCTTTTTTTTTTTTTGTTCAAGTTTCAAGCAATTGCTTGTTCCCCTCAGCCAGCCCCAGGAATCAGGACTAAGGCTGGGTCAGAGTCTGGTGTGGGGAATGGGGTAGTTGGGAAATCACATGACTGAGTTTGAGGGGTGTCCCTCACCCCAGCTGAGGTAGGTGGGTCAGAGTTTGGGCAGGTGAGAGGAGGCACCCGGTCCTTGGCCCTGACTCTGCCCCCTGAACACCTTCCTCAGTCAGGACCCCAAAGCAAGGAGACACAGGCAGGAGGAGAGGGACAACTGGAGTCTGGAGTCTTAGATCAGGTGTGGTTAACCTCTGTGTGTGTGTATGCATGCAAGCTTGCTTTCTCACACACACCACACAAATAAAAGCTTGTATGTGTGTGCGTGCACATGCGCGTGCACCCGCGCAAACACACAAAGGCACACACACATTGGCTTTCAGAGAGGGGTCAGAGAGGGTAAGGAAAGTGAAAAGTATAGGGAAGGACAGGGAAACGGAGTCTTAGGCTAGGGACTCAGTCCTTCCGGGATAACCTCTCTGCCCTCAGCTGAGGAAGAACAGTTCTCCCCCAACCCCTACATCAGCTTCTTTAACTCTGAGCTTGGAGCAATATCTGAGAGTGGGAAAGGATGAGGGGCAATGCCAATCATCAGGTTTGGGAAGTTACCAAGGCAATCCAATTTGAATAAATTATAAATTAAAAATAAATAAAATAATAAGTGGCCCCTTCCCAGGATAGGGAGGCAACACTGGCATGACTTGCCTGGGAACTCTAGAAAACCTCAAGGTAGCTCCTGTGTCTCCCCACTATCTAAGTTGGCCTGGGAAATCCAAGAACTGGGGAGACACATGGAGTACCTAGAGTAGAGCAGAGTGTGGTAAGGATCAGAGGCTTTAAATACCCAAATAATTGATTTGGGCATGAGCATGGTGAGGGCTTTAATTCAAGCCTGAAGGGTCTTTTGCCACCTTTCCACATATTTGCTCTGTCCAGGATGGAACAGGATGGGCAGGTACTTGGCCCACATGGGTTCAGGGCACTGGCAATCAGGGCAAAGGTGAATAACGTGGATTGTGAGGGGACTCAGTCACTGCCTGCAGTTCGTAGGGGAGTCCTGTGTCCAGTTCCAGGCTCCGGCGGGAAAAAAGCAGGCGGATGTCTCCATGTAGGCTTAAGCGGCCTGAGCGGGAGCTCCGGAACCTGGAGGGTGACAGGGTGATCAAAGAAAGAATCCAGACAATAGAGAAGCCAAGAGAGATCTTATTCAGGGAAGACATAATCTGGGATGGGGAAAATCCTTTCCCTGGGCCTCCCCAGCTGCCACTAGGCCCTATTCTCACCTGAGGTGCAGCAAGTAGCAGAGGAGGCGGCAGGTGGGGCTAGCATTTCCCTCCTCACCCACAGGCACCAAAAAGAGGCGATGGCGCAGGAAGGTCATGTGGGCAGCAGGCATGTCGGAGAAGTCAAAGGTCACGAGGAACATCTTCACCACAGTCTGGTTGGGGTTAAATAAGGTCTGGGGGCAGGACAGGCAAAGTTGGTAGGGCCTAGGGGCTGTTTTCCTCTCCCTACTCCCACTCCCCCTCAGGGAAAACTTACCACTTGGATGGTGCCCACCTTGGGCACGCTGTAACCCTTCCTCCCCAGGGGGTTCAGGTCCACGACACCCTAGGAAAGTCATGGAGCCATCAGCTAACATGGGGTCTAGGAGAGCTTTGAATACTCATCCATCTCCATAATCTCTCATTCTGGGCCTAGCTCTTGCCCCGCACTAGAGTTCTCCCCACCAGGCTCTGAACTCTCTCCTAGGTGAGAACACCCAAAACTTCCCTCCTGCTGCCCACCCCACCCTCCTCACAAGCTAACTTTGAGTAAAGGTCAGGTCATACCAGGAAGGGGGCCGGGGCGTTTTGCTCAGAAACATCAAAGAAGGTGACAGTGACAGGCAGCGTGACATGCTGGGGACAGTAGGATCCACTAGCTCCAATCTCTGCCGTGAAGCCCTCGATGTGGCCAGAGGGTGCAAAGCGTCCTCGCAGCAATGATTCCTTGGGTTGAGATGGGAAAACATATTATGAGACAGATGCCAGCTATTTTCCTTACCCATCCAGGCCACACTCTGCCATCTCACTTTCCCCAAGGCCCCCAATCACAGAACCCAAGAGGAACTACCTCAAAGTTGCCAAGCAGGGTACGGCTGACAGCAGGGGTAGGAACAGGGGAGGCACTGGGGGGGCTCAGCAGGCCTGGCCCCTTCCGGAGGCTTCGAAGGGAGCTCCTGGTAGGGGAGGGACACACAGTACATTGGCTTGAAGTATTCTGGTATGCTTACTCATGTCCTTGGGCTCACCCTGGGGTCCCCTACCCTGCAGTTGGAAAAAGGATTACAGAGTTTTGCCCCATTTACAGGGACAGAGCAGAGGGGGAAACTGATCACTTACAGCTTCAGGCGACGGGCACCTTTCAGCCTCCGCCCCATGGGACTGCAGTCTGTTGGGTCCTATGGAGAGGAAAGATTACAAAAAAGATTGGGTGGAGGTCAGGTATGTTTGGGAGCAGGAGCTCATTACAAGCTCTCATAGGAACATTCCTACCCTCTCCCCCCAGGCCTTTACCTTTTCCCACACACATATCTACTTAAGAATAGACCATCCCCTCTCCTGGATTACCAGCACAGGTTCCTTGGGCCCAGGCAGCAGATGGCTCCAGAAGGGTGTGGCTTTGGCATCAGAACTGTTGGCAGCAGGAGGGTGGCCCAGGGTTCCCCGGCGCCTCCGAGAGGCTGGCCCCTCATCCTCAGAGCTGACATCCAGGGCTTCTCCAGCAGGAAGCAGCCTTCGCTTGGTAGGGCAGGGGCCTGGAGGTCCAGGGCCAGGGGGTGTGTGCTCGGGACTGTGCCCATTGGCAGTGCCGGGGGACTCCCTAGGCCAAGGGCTGCCCCCGTTGCCCACCCCAGCCACTGGGCTCTTACCCCCTATTTGTGCAAGACTGTGCAAATCAGTGTCAAACGTGTGCAGCTGGCCCAGAGGGGCTGGCCCTGGGGACTCCCCCAGGGATCCCTGTCCCCCTGGATCTGGGGAAGCCCAGTCTCTGGTGTGCAAACTATTGCAGGAAGCATTCGATGGGGAACAAGGGGGATTCTGGGCCCCTGAAGTCCAAGGTGAGGTGGAGCTACCTCCCTGTTCCACAACATAGAGGCCATGATGACAGAAATGCTGGCTGGCCACACCCAGTCCCAGCCCCAGTCCCTCTGGGCCTAGTAGCCCCACAGTAGATGGTTCTTCAGGGGGTAGTCCCTCTCTGGCCCCCAGCCCAGGGCCTCTCTTCAGCTCCCTGGCAACCTCAGTGGGTGGGGCTGGCCGTTTCAGGGCCCTAGGAGGCTCAGAGGCACCAGCTGGAGGGGAAAAGATGGATACCTGGTAGACCCCGGGGGATGTCGCCCCCCCTGCTGGGCTGTAGCCCATGAGCAGGCCACCCTGGAGGGCCCCCTGCCTGACTGCAGGCTGCGAAGGGCCAGCCTCTGGTTCTGAGGATGGAGACGGCTCCGCCTGCACGTGGCGCATGAAGCCCCCCCTTGGGTCAGGGGGGCCCCCCCACACAGCCTTTATGCTGGGCCTGGGCTGGGGGGCCTGGGGACATCTGTATAAGAGAAGAGAAGAAAAGGTGATCAGAAGAATCAATGAGTCTTCTCCCTTCCACCTGAATTTCAGATCCTCCCCTGGCCTAAAGGGCTTCCTTGGGGTGAAGGTTTCCAAATCCCCAGATGGATTAATGGAATATAGAGGCCAATCCCAGAACTTCCGAGAGGATGACATGTTTAGCTCAGGGTTCTTACTGGACCTGCTTCCCCTCCCTCTTCCTAGCACTCACCCCGATGAAGAGGCCTTAAGCCTAGCTGTGTGTTTCCTCTTCCTGACTGATGCCTTGCTCTCCTAGCTTGCAGTCTGGTCCATTCCCGCTGCACTGGCAAGGTGACTGCCACCATTCCGTGCAGCTCTTGGGCTCAGCTGGACCCTAAGGAAAGAAGAACAGACATTAAGCCAGGATCCCTGGGGCCACTGGCAAGGCTCCTGTCCAGTTGTGGGTTATCAGAGTACCGTCCAGGATATCCTTCTCCAATATGAAAACCTCTTCAGAAACAGAAAGTGCAGTCTTGGGATCCAGAGCCCAGAGGGCAGAGATGGGCTAAGGAGTCAGAGAGAGGCAGATGTTGGTTCCGTGTAATAAGGATGTGAGAAGTTGTGGCAGGATGATCATTTATCAGGGCCACCAGCTGAGGGACTTCTGCCCTGAATGTGAGGGGGAATGCAATACCCCAAGATCCAAGAGACCTTGCCAATTGAGAGATGGCCAGGGTAAGAATTCAGCCCTCCTAGTCAAGATCGTGTAACTCCTTCCCATATGTCTCTCTCCGAAGGACAAATCCTAGTCCAGAGGGGCAACCTAGGTGACTCAGTAGGTTAAGCATCTGACTTTGGCTCAGGTCATGATCTCATGGTTTGTGAGTTCAAGCCCCGCATTGGGCTCTGTGCTCACAGAGCCTAGAATCTGCTTCAGATGCTGTGTCTCCCTCTCTCTCTGCCCCTCCCTTGCTCATGCATTCTCATGCATTCTCATTCTCTCTCTCTCTCTCTTAAAAATAAAAAATAAACATAAAAAAATGCTAGTCCAGAGCCCTAAGGGCATGAGTCTTGCAGAAAGTCCTACACCAGGAGCACTCCTCAGAGATACAAACCTCAGGTCAGCTTAAAGGCAGCACTTTGGCTTTAAATTCCTTACTACCCCCAGCAGTCTGTCCCTTTAACACAAGGCAACAAATCTAATCAAAAACAAGCCGAGGGGGAGTGGAGAAGGCACTGCCAGAAGGCACTTTTCAGGACTTCCCCTCCCCCTAGGCCCTGCAAGCTAGAGATAAGGCAGTGGCAGTCAGACAGCTGGAAGCAAGTAGACTACCTCTCCACCTAGCCACATGTTCAGCACCCAAAAACCCAAACCACTGTTTTTCTGCCAGGGCACAAGATTGTCTTTATTGACAAGTCTGCCCTCAGGAGCCCATACTGGTGAGGGGAATGTCAAATTGAAGGCCATTTTCCCTTATGGGAGGAAATACTATCCCCAGGATCAGGCATCTCCTTCGGGCAGTAGCCGATGCTGCCTGACATCCACAGTATCTTTTCCCCTTCAGAGAATATTCCCTGTATGCCTACCTAAGCCCTATCCTTCCTCCTTGGCTAGGCCAAATGCTATTCCCTCCAAAAGACTACTCTGGCGACCCTAGACCACAGATCTCTGTCTCTCTCTCTCCTCTCAGACTTCACCTAAGGCAGTGTCACTATCTACTATCTACTGTAACCCAGTGACAATTTTGCTTGCTCTTGTAGGTAAGAAATCTCCTAGACAGACCATGGGGTTCTTAACGATAGGTCTGTTCGCTCCTCTGCCAAACTCCAAGTACAGGGAGTAAGCACATAGCAGGGCTCAAAAAAGTAGAATGCAAGCCCCAGAGATCTTGTTGGCATCAGTCCTAGCAGTGCAGAGAAAAACTCCCAGAATGAGAGAAGTAGAGAGATTACTTGTATAGGAAGAATCATCAATACCAGAGGTGAAAGTGGGGGACAGGGAGAAAGGAAGAGATTTACACTCTGGGGCCTAAAAACCTCTCCTACACCAAATTCTCATCATTGTACCCCACATTACCATATTTCACCAAGTTCTCACAAGAAGTGGGATCCCTAAGAAAATTCTGGTTCCCTGTGGTGTCTGGAAAGGACAGAACTCCAGTGACAGCACTGCTAGAGGGTGAGTACAACCTGTATTCATCTCTACCTTCCTTTCCTCGACTTAAGCCATACAGGTTGAGGAAGGGCCTATTCCTCAGCACTCCACCCCCTGGTCATCCAAGTTGGCTTCTTGAGCCCTTGACCTGGGGAAGGCAGGTGATGACATGATGCCCTACTTGACCCCAGCATGCCTGGCATCTGCTCATTACCCCAGAGCCCTCTCAGTTCCTGCCTTGTCAATTAGAAGCTCTCAGACTCACTTCCCTGCCACCCAACCTGTCTGGCTCTAGATCATGGCTTCAAGCTGACTCATGGGGCAGGATTGTGGAGGAGGGGGGCAGGGTAGGCCAAACCTCACTCTCTGTGCAGGGGGTGGGCAGCAGCTGGCGTCAAACAGCTGTGCCAAGCTGTGGCTGGCAAGGACTACAGTTCCCAACATGCCCAAGGAGCAAAGCCAGCAAAAACAGCAAGTCCCAGAATACCATGGGTTCTGTATCTCAGACACCTGCTAGGCCTGGGAGATGGGGTAGGTGGGTGTTGGTATAGATACAAGATCCCAGACTCACTCTCCCCTTCTCTTCAGTATTAAAGATACCTATTTCTACACTGATCTAAGAGGGTGGCAGGAAGGAGAATTTCTCTTCATGTGCTTTCTACCCTCATCCTGTTCAGAGAGAACTGCCAGCTACTCCACATTTTGTTCCCATACATATCCACACAAACTAGCAGAGCTACTTCCATGGACCACCACTATGGGTAGGAAGGTCAACCTCTATTCTCTAATCCATCCCTTGACTGCTGGCCTAAAGCCCTCTACCCTCAATGGAGAGAGCAGATGTCAGCACCTCCTCCAAACTGAGTCCAGCAGACTCACCCCTTCCCCTGGACTCCTTGCTCTGAATGATGCCCCCACCCCCTGCTTAGTCTCCCAGGTCCATTCTCACCCCTCTCCTCCCCAGAGCCTGGGACAGGCCCAATTCCCTACTGGAGCTTCGGAGATTTGCTCTTTCCCCCTAGCACACACTCACCCCGCTCTTAAATTGGCTCCGCCGCGGCGGCCGCTGCTCCGGGCCCTTCCGTCCCGTCCCGGTCCCTCCCCTCGAATCTCGGGTCCTCCCCGCCACGGGCCCCCAACCCAGACAAAGGGTGGCTCACGCAGAGCCCTGTTTTGCTAGGCTGTTCTCTTTTCAGCTTCGTGTGCAACACTAGCGGGACCTGGAGCCCGCAGCCCCCCAGCCGCTGCCGCACCCCTCCCCGCGACTGTCCCTCTCCGTGGCCGCCCCGGCTCAGTGCTGTCGACTCCGCTGCCCCTCTGACTCACAGGCCATTTCCTACCAGCTGATGGGGCCGCCCGCCCCGCCCAGCGCCCTAACACCCCCGCCGCGGAGACCGTGGCCGCCACGCCCCCTAAGACCACGCCCCCATGAGCAGAGACCATATTCATTGGCCCATAGGAGTCCAGCCCCTTCGCGACCTCAAGTGTGAGGCACGCCCCCCCCGAGAGACTCACGCCCATTGGTCTAAAAGGGGGCAGGCCTACGAGTGTCGCCCCGCCCATCTCTTTAACCCCTCTTCTGCCGGAATCCAAAGGATCTCCCCGCCCTGCCATTTAACCCTTTCAAAGGCGGAGGCCTCCCACTTCTCACCTCCGCCCTTCTTCTTCCTTAGGGGTTTAATAGGACGCCCTAAGGCTTTCAAAGACCCACAGTTCCACACTCTCCAAAGTCAGGCTGCTCTTCCCTCACCAGACTCCAAATATCCCCACTCTCATTCATCTCTCCCTTCCTTGCAAACCAGAGCTTCAGACAACCAGAGGACTGCTGTTAGTCTAGAAAGCTTCTTCATGACAAAGCAGATGAAAAAGTCCTGAAGTGGGATCTTATCTCCTTCCATTGAGAAACGGTATTCTTCCTTTTCTTACTCTATATTGTTTTGCCTTTGTTAGAGGGGCCTCAAGGACTCCTGAGATAGGAATACATTTTAATTCAGGGACCTAAACATTCTTCTTTGTGTCTCTGAACTACCATTCTGAGATCAGGCTGCTTCATTCCTTATACAGTATTCTTTCTATTCATAGGAGACTGAGCACCCAGGGGAAGTGGAATAGAAAGGCTTCTGCCATGAGTGGGGAGATGTGCCCAACTCTTGTGATGGAGCTCCATGACTCACAGCTCTCTCGAAACTCCCCACCCTCCCCCTGAGTCACTGGGCTCCAAGCTCAGCCCAGAAACAGCAAAATTAAGTGGCAACAGAACCAGCAATCCTAATTACTTAAATGACCAGGATGGAAATCTCTGTAAGGATTAAGCATTATAAGGCCCTTTTTAGAGGGGCTGCTTTAGGGGTAAGCTAAGAAAATAGGTAGCCTTAACTACCTTTTCCCGTGAATTTGTTAACAAGTTAGTTTCCAAACTTAGGAAGCTTTTTCTGTCAGTCTTCCACAAAAGCAAGGAAATACCAGAGTCAAAAGAGGGAAGATTCAAACTGAAGGCTGGTGAATTGGCATAGGCCAGGGCAGGCTGCCAATTATTCCTTTAGAAGAGGGGGAGTCCATTCTTACTTAGATGAGAGGCCACAGAAGGCCCAAGGTCCTTGTTTGCACCTTGCCTGTGCTGTAGCCTCCAAGGGCCCTCAGGTTATCACTGGATAGTAAAGAAAAAAAAAAAAAAGGCTCCCCTCCTCCCACTTCCTCCTTGTGCACTAGACTTACAGTAGACTTAGTAAGGACAAGTAAGTAACCCTTCCTCTAGGCTCCCTTCTTCTCACCTCAGACCAGGAGAAAAACCCTGAAAAAGAACCCATTTCCATTTGCTGTGGACTGATATATTTATTGGCTCCCAAATGCTAAGGAATAGGACTCTGGAAATTTTCAAAATCCTGAACAAAATTGCAGAGTACCAAAGCAAGAGCCAATAGGCCTTTAGGAAAAGCTTACTAGGAAGACAGACACAGAACACTACGGGAAAGTGATAGTCCCTTGGTGACCCCAGAGAACAGGCACTAAGTTTTGTGTTAGTGCCACTAACATAGACCCAAGCCTCAGTTACCTGCAAAGGGCAGGGCAGTAGTTCAGTGGGAAGGATCAAAGATGTTCTAGGCCTCTGTGTGCCCTAGGAAAGCAGCATGGTACAATCAAGAGGCCTTATCTTGCTGCCCTAAACTCTTACCCTCCTTTTTTTTTTTTTCATAGCAGTAGCCTCTCTCTCTCTCTCTCTCTCTCTCTCTCTCTCTCTCTCACACACACACACACACACACACATTTCTTTCTCCCCATTAGAATGGAAGCTGTATGAGAGCAGCAACATTGTTTTGTTCATGCTAGTATTACCAGAATCAACATCAGTGCCTGGCACATAATAGCTGCTCAATAAACATTAGTTTAAAGAAATGATGAGCCCTTGGGTGAGTGAACAGCAATCAGAAGATCTAGGTCCTAGAGAATGTCACAGTGTCTATGGCTGTAAAATTTCAACTCTGTAAGATGAGAGGTTTGTATAAACTATAGCCACTGAAGGCTTCTGCAATTCTGTCCTTATACTGCTATGATTCTAATGGCTACTGTTCACTCAAATCCATTCCCAGAGGATGGACGTAAGTTTCTGAATGCCCACCTGCTTGTATTGAAGCAGAGAGGCTATATACTCCAGCTTCAGCACAGCAAACTGATGCCCTTTCTCTTCACGCCCCACCCACTCAACACAAATGCCTCAGTCCTTAGGAAGCTGGAGTGTTTGCCCTAGGCCCGCCTTTCTGAGAGACAGTCTGGGAAGCTGTGTTGCCATAGCAATCAGCTCCTCCTCAAAAGGCTTCAGCCTGCCCTCCTTTACCCCACCCTACCCAACGGCTTTGTCTGGCCTCAGCACCCCCTCCCTCCCCAGCCAGTCTCTCAGCTAGAAGAAGGTTGGCTTGGGGCCCCTTTCAGTAACTGTCATACTCTTCCAGCCACTGTGTGGAAGGCAGGCCCTTTTCACCCTCTCCCAACTAGCCCAGGGGCAAATAGAACTTTGGCACTATAACAAGTCCCCTCCAGGAACCTGAGGAACTTCCAAGAGGATTAGGCCCTAGTCTCAGTTCTGACCATCAACTTCCAAGCTAGGAGTGTGGAGAGCCATTCTTTCTTCCTCTTCCAGCTGAGACTGGAAACTCATATCCCTTCTGGAATACAGCTTGCAATAGTAGTTTATTTCTCAAAACAAACATCAAAGATTCATTAATTTCCACCTTTCCCACAGAAGCTGATTTTTGAGGGTTCTAGGGTTCCCCACCCAGGAGAAGGAAAAGGGTAGGGAAAATAAGTTTGTGGCAAGTGGTAAAAATGTAGCAGCCAGTCACTTGTGGGGGCTGTTGAGAGAGATCTTGGCAGTAGTGGAATGAGGTCTGGGCCTTGCTGCTGGTTACTAGGATCTGTGCCATAGAGCACAAAGCTCCTAGACGGGCAAGTCCCAGGCCAGGCCCCAGAGCGAGGAAGGAAGTGGGAAATGAGCACACCCAGAGCATAGGGCAGGGCAAAGTGGGGGAGGGGGAAGACAGGGACCCAGGCAGCCTTCTGGGAGGAACAGGAACTAGAGTAGGGGTTAACAGGAACACCAGCTAGGGGAAGAAACTCCAGTCTCAGACAGACAGATCCAAAGCCTACTGAGGAGACAATCACAGAAGACCTAGTAGCAAAAGGGACCTGGATCCTATCTAAGAATGCTCAAGCCTGAAGGTGTAATTAGAAGCCAGGAGCACTAAAGACTGATTTCTTCACCCCACTAATTCCATTATGCCATTCCTAGAACAGTACACAAACCTTCCTGCAGTTTCTACAAAGCCACAAGACTTTCTCAAAGCCCTAGGGGTTCTTCCTCTCTCAATTGGGGCCTACAACCTCTTCCCCTCACACAGGGCCCAAACCCCATCCCTTCATCTCTGCACAATCCCTGTTTCTTCCACACTCTGGACCACCAGCTCTTCTACATCATACAGCACCTGCTTTCCCCAAAGCACTTCAGATCCCCTCCCCCTCAAGTATAGCCAGTCTCCAACCCTCCACATCAGACAGACTCGCCCCCTCACACTGTACCTCCAACCTCCGCAAAGCACTCCCTCACAAGGGACCCTGGAACAAATGCACCTGTTTACCCACACGTTGAGCACCCAAGTCCTCCCCCAACTCTGTTGTCTTCCTCCCCCGCAGCAGTCCTCAGATTCTCTCCTTCCTTAACGTGGCCCCCACCTCCTCATGTTTGTTCAAGCGCACCCCCATCCTTGTCCCTTCTTCCACGCGCACCCCACCCCACACCTGTAGTTCCGTGAGTCCCGTTGCACCTGAGGAGGTAGTGAGTTGAGGCAGTTAGAGAGAGGCCCCAGCTGCAGCCTCGGCCTGCAAACCTCACCCCTTCTGCCCGGGCTCCGCCCCCGCAACGCCCAGGCCCACCCCCTCCCTTGTCCAACCTCCCACCTTCTCGGGGATCGTCCCCTTTCTTAATTTCTTTAATTCCTCTGGCTCCGCCCCTGTAACAAGGCCCCGCCCCTCTCTAGCTCCGCCCCTTCTCTCCTTTTCTGTTCTGCCCTGAACATCCGCCAGTCCCTAGCCCCTTCCTTGATCCCCAACCCCTTGTGGCCTCTCCGCCTTTCGCTAAGACCCGCCCTTTCGGATTCCGGCGGGGCAGAACCCAGGCCAGGCCCTCTTCCACCGCGAGACCTCGTTGGTCTCAGGGACTCTCCTACCCCCGCCCCTTCTCCCGCTCGCCTCACCCGGGCGCCGGCGCTGCAGCCCAGATCCGCGGGCTCTGATTGGCTGCGGCAGCCCCAATGGATGGCGGAGGAAACAAAGTGATGGCTGCAGGCCGCCTGAGGTCCCACCCCGGCCACGTGCGGCTTCTGTGATGACAGGTTTTAGAGGGGCGGGGCCTTGGCCTGCAGGGTGCAGGCCTAGGCTGACCGGATCCGGCTGGGGGTGGGGAGCCAGAGCAGGCCTCAAAGCGCTAGCCTGAGGGCACTGAGCCTGACTGGGTCTCTCCCCAGGTTTCCGGGCTGGTATGAGCTGCCTGCCGAACTTGAGCCTTTTTGTGGGGAAGTCTGGGTCTGCGCACACATCTGACCTAATGGGGGAGCTGTGGGGGCTTGCAAGATAGTGCAAGGAGTCTAGGGGTCGGTGAAGGTGGGAGAATCTAGTGGATGGGAGCTCAAGTCTGTGAGATTGAGTAAGTGTCTGCAGCCTACGCTGTGCGGTATATCTGAGTTCTGGGAGGTGGACAATAACAGCCAGATCTGTATCTGTGGAGGTGGGTCAGCAAGGAATTCTGTGAATTTTAGGGGCCTAAATGTTAATACGGAGTTAGAAGAACCTGCAATCGCCGGAGAGAAGTAGAGCTTCTAATTTATATAAGTGTCAAGTGAACTATGTGACAGTTACATATGTTCTGTAATTTAATTAGCGCTTGAGACTCCTCTCTAATTTACTAGTTCCTGAGATACAGCAGTGGGACGCGCGTGGGGAGGAAGGGGGAGGGTGTGTGTCAACGCTTTCCAGCCACCTGTAGATGGCAGCACAGGATTCTTGTAGAACTGAAGGGCCCTAGCCCAGTCCTATCAGGCCTCTCTGTGGAGCTGGTGGTATAGATTGTAAGTCTAACCTGATAAAGTTCTCTGAAAATCACGATTCTTTAGGTCTCTCTGACCTTCTTTCCGTGAGTACTGAATTTAAGCTGGCTTACTGAACATCAGCGGTACGCAAAGAAAAAAAGTTAAAAAGTTTTTTCTCTATTCTCAAGGAATTGGTCGTCATACCAATACCTAGATATTCCAACAGAGAGTAAAGTTGGAAGGGTTTTGGGTGGTGGAAAAAGCGTAGTGTTTATAGTCATTTGTGTTGGCCTCTGAACTTTGGGTATTGAGTATTTACTAGCTGTATGAATGTGGCTAAATTACTTGACTTAAAAAAATAAACTTAATTTTAGAACAATTTTAGATTTACAGAAAATTTGTGAAGATATTACAGTTTCCATATACCCCACCCAATCTCCCTTCTTATCAGCATTTAAATTAGTATGGTTCCTCTGTTACGATTAATTAACCTATATTGATACATTATTATTAACTAATGTCCATTATTTATTCAGATTTCCTTAGTTTTTACCTTATGCTTTTTTCTGTTCCAGGATCCCATTTAGGATAGCACATTGCATTAGTTGTCATGTCTCCTTAACTTCTCTTGGCTATGACATTTTCTCAGACTTCCTTGTTTTTAATGACCTTGATAGTTTTACCCTCAGTTGTTTTATAGAATGTCTTTCAGTTGGGATTTATCTGATGTTTTTATGATTTTAGATTTTTGAGATAAAGACTCCTGAGATAGTTTCATCACATCCTATCAATGTATGCATGTGTTTGTGGTATGTTTTCATATACAATATTGGCATTATACTGTACATTCATATTACAAATTTTTATTTTATTTTTATTATTTTTAATACATATTTATTTTGAGAGAGATAGAGATAGAGTGTGAGCAAGGGAGGGGCAGAAAGAGAAGGAGACACAGAATCTTAAGCAGGCTCCAGGCTCTGAGCTGTCAGCACAGAGCTGGACATGGGGCTCAAACTCACGAACTGTGAGATCATGACCTGAATCAATGTCGAACACTTAACCAACTGAGCCACCCAGGAGCCCCTATTTTATTTTATTTTTTAAAAATATTTTATGGGGCACCTGGGTGGCTCACTCGGTTAAGCGTCCGACTTCAGCTCAGGTCAGATCTCATATTCGTGGGTTCGAGCCCCGCGTCAGGCTCTGTGCTGACAGCTAGCTCAGAGCCTGGAGCCTGCTTCTGGTTCTGTGTCTCCTTCTCTCTCTTCCCCTCCCCCTCTCATGCTCTGTCTCTCTCTGTATCAAAAATAAATAAAACATTAAAAAATTAAAAATATATATTTTATTTACTTTTTGGGAGATTGCAAGTGGGGGGTGGACAGGAAGGAGGGATGAGGTTATGAAGCAGGATCTGCGCTGACAGGCTGATAGGCTGACAGCAATGAGCCTGTTGTGGGGCTCAAACTCTTGAACTGGGAGATCATGACCTGAGCCACCCAGTGCCCCACAAGTTTTTATTTTAAGTCAATGGTTTCTAAACATTCTGGGAGTATTCAATAAGATTTTTAAAAATTTCTTTATGAAGAGTGCCTGGCTGGCTCAGTTGGCAGAGCATTTGACTCTTGATCTCAGGGTTATGAGTTCTAGTCCCACGTTGGCTATAAAGGTTACATAAAAAAAGAAAAAATTAAGGGGCGCCTGGGTGGCTCAGTTTGTTAAGCTTCCAACTTCAGCTCAGGTCATGATTTCAGGGTTCATGGGATTGAGCCCTGCTTGGGATTCTCTCTGTCTCTCTGTCTCTCTCTCTGTCTCTCTCTCTGTCTCTCTCTCTCTCTCTCTCTCTCTTTCTCTCTCTCGGGATTCTCTCTGTCTCTCTGTCTCTCTGTCTCTCTCTCTCTCTCTCTCTCTCTCTCTCTCTCTCTCTCGGCCCCTCCCCCACTCACACTTTCTCTTTCTGTCAAACTAAATAAACTTTAAAAAATTAAAATCAAAGAAAAATAAATAAAAACTGTCTTTATGAAATATTTTAGGCATACAGAAAGTTGTAAAGAGCACTATATCAGGAACACCTGTGTGGCATAGTTGCTTAAGCATCCGGCTTTGGCTCAGGTCTGATCTCACCGTTTGTGAGTTCAAGCCCGCGTTGGGCTCTGTGCTGACAACTCTGAGTCTGGAGCCTACTTTGGATTCTGTGTCTCTCTCACTCTCTGACCCTCCCCCACTCACACTCTGTGTGTCTCTCTCAAAAATAAATAAAACATTAAGTACATTTTTTTAAAAAAAGAATACCATATCAAACATCTACATTCTTCTCACACAATTTTACCAAATCCTAATATTCTACCTGATTGCTTCAAATTTTCTTAAGGAAATTAATATTTCATATAAGTTGAGCTTTTATATACTCCTTCCTAATCTCATTGCATTCTCCCCCTTGCTTTTCATCTTCTCTTCTCAGGATTTGCCACTATTCCAAATTGGTATTTATTTTTCTTCTACATTAAAAAATAAATAAATTTATTGACTAATATATATGTATTTCTATTGGATATATACCTAGGAGTAGAACTGCTGAGTAATAGGATAGGTATATGTTTAGCTTCAGTAGATATTGCCAGTATTTTTCCCAGAGAGATTATAACAGTTCACATTCCCCCAACAGTATATGAGAAGTCTAGTTTCTTCACTTTCTTGCCATGCCGACTCTTGACGTTGTCAGTCTTTTTAGTTTCAGCTATTCTAGTGTATATGCAGTGGTATCTCACTGTGGCCATAGTTGTAATTTCCCTGATATCTAGTAAAGCTGGACACCTTTTCATATGTCTATCGGTTATCTTTTCTGACTTGTCTGGTCAAGTCGTTGGCCTATTTTTTTATATGATTCTCTGTCTTTTTTCTATTTGTGGGAGCTCTTTGTATATTTTGGATATGATTCTTTTGTTAGAAAAAATTATCTGTAGCTTGCTTTTTTATTTTCTTAGTGGTGTTTTTCAATGAATAGAAGTTCTTAACTTTAATAAAGTACCATTTATTTTATTGTTTATGGATAATGCATTTTATGCCTGTTTAAGAAGTATTTGCCTATCCCAAGATAATGAATATATTCTCTTATGTCATTGTCTAGAAGCTTTATTATTTTACCTTTTATAAGTTATCTGCAATAGATTTTGTGTATGGTGTAAGGTAAGAGTCAATATTCTTTTTTTCTCCTATATAGTTATGCAATTGATCCAGCACTTTATGTTGAAAACATTGTCAAAGTACAAATTCCAAAAAGTTAAAAGCAAGATTGAAAACATGCCAAAGATTTATTTAACTCATTAATGAGGGAATAAGCAGCATGGTAAAGCGAGTTCAATGAGCATTTAAGGAAATTAGGTATTATATTAGAGCTCTGGTGGGGGGTGACACACACACACACACACACACACACACACACACACAGGGATAGAGATAGAGAGATTTATTATAAGGAATTGGCTCACAAGATCATGGAGGCTAATAAGTCCCAAGACATTAGCCAATAAACTGGAGACCCAGAAGAGGTGATGGTGTAGTCCCAGTCCCAGTCCAAAGGCCTGAGAACCACAAAGCTGACAATGAAGTTCCAGTCTGAAAGCCAGCAGGCTCAATGTCCAGGAAAAGCTATTGTTTCAGTTTGAGTCTAAAGGCAGGAAAAAGGGCCAATGTTCCAGTTCAAAGAACTGGTCAGAGAAATTTTCTCTCTCTTTTTTAAAGATTTTATTTATTTTCTTATGCATTAGGTGCAGACCCTACTTAAAAAAGAAAGGAAGAAAGGAGTAACATTGTTAAGTTGATTATGTCTACAGAATAATAACACTATAATCTTTTTTCCCTAGGTTTATTTATTTATGTGTTTATTTTAGTAACCTTTACATCCAATATGGGGCTTTAACTCATGACCCTGAGATCAAGAGTTACGTGCTCTTCCAACCCAGCCAGCCAGGCACCCTCATAACCTTTTCTATTAATCAGAAATCCTTTGTATCATTACCAGGCCAAAATCTATAAGTTAACATGTGACTTCACAGAGTTTTAGCCTTTAATCAATAATAATTGAGTTAAGCACAAGTTTATTGTCTTCATAGTTCATCTTTGGCTAGCCTTGCTGCCTTTTCTTTGCAGCATTTCCAAATTGTGGATGATTTTTGTTAACAAAACAATCCTCACTGCTCTGCAGTGTCTCCTTTTTCATAAGGTAAATATTCATCATCACAAGTGTTCCTCATTGCTGTAATTTTGTAGTAAGTTTTGATATCTGGTAGTCCATGTCCTCCAACTTTAAGATTGTAAGATTATATTAACTATTCTTGGCCATTCCATTTCCATATAAAAATTTTATTTTTAATGATTAAAAAAAAGTTTTTTGATGGGGCACCTGGGTAGCTCAGTTGGTTAAGCATCAGACTTCGGCTCAGGTCATGATCTCACAGTCCGTGGGTTCAAGCCCCACGCTGGGCTCTGTGCTGACAGCTCAGAGCCTGGAGCCTGCTCAGATTCTGTGTCTTCCTCTCTTTCTGCCCTTCCCTTGCTCTCTGTCTGCTCTGTCTCTCAAAATAAAATAAATACATTAAAAAAAAATTTTTTAATGTTTTTTGAAAGAGAGAGATCATGTGCAAGCATGAGTAGGGGAGGGGCAGAGGGAGAGAATCCCAAGTAGGCTCTGTGCTTTCAGTGCTGAGCCGGACATGGGGCACAGTCTCACAAACCGTGAGATAATAACCTGAGCCGAAACAAAAAGTTTGATGCTTAACTGACTAAGCCACCCAGGCACCCCTGAACATTTTTTTAAGTAAAAAAAATGGTATCAAACTCATGACCCTGAGATCAAGAGTCATATGTCCTACCAACTGAGCCAGCCAGGAGCCCCTCTGTATAAATTTTAAGATCATTTTATCAGTTTTCATATACTCCCACACAGATACACAAACTTATCTTCTAGGATTTTCTCTGGGATTGTGTTAAATCTATAGATAAAACATTTAGGTTGTTTCTAGTTTTTTGCTGTTATAGATTAATGTTAATATTCTTTTATTTAATAAAGAGGTTGTAGCATTTTATGGGAATTTTTTCACTTTAGGCCCAAAGGAAAAATAATAATTTGGTGACTCTAAGTACACTGATCTTTTAAAACAAAACATTGAGGGAGATTTTGTTTTGCCCAGAGAAATTTCTGGGTCAACAAGTAGAAAATACATATTTTAAGGCATTTAAAATGTTTTGACTTTTTACATACTGAATTTGAGGTACCAGGGTAATATTCAGGTAGAGAAATCTAGCAAATTATTAAACATATGGATCTGAAGTTGATAACAACAGTCTGAACTAAAGATACAGATTTGGAATCTGTTGACATATATAGATAGCAAATATCTGTGAGCAAGGTTAGAGTTTGTGAAGGATAAAAGGGCTGTACACAGAGACTTAGGACTCTACTTCATATCAATATTAACTAGTTTGAGGAGGAAAAAGAGCCGGACCAACAGTAGATTAAGGAGAAAGGGGGCCCTAGATCTTGTGTGTATATGGGTTGCCAGTGGGGGCAGGCCTTGGTCTGTGCCATAGAGCTTTTCATGGTGCCTTGACCACTGGGCAGGGTTATTTTTTTTTTAAGTTTGTGTATTTTGAGAGAGAGAGAGAAAATACATGAGAGTGTGGGAGAGGCAAACAGAGAGGGAGAGAGAGAACCCCAAGCAGGCACCATGCTGTCAGCACAAAGCCCGATGCCATGTGGCTCAGACCCACAAACTGAGATCACAACCTAAGCTGAAATCAAGAGTTGGATGCTTAACCAACTGAGTCACCCAGGTGCCCCTGGGTTATGTTGGTTCTGAGTTCCTTCTCTCTACCACATCCCTGACTAACCCATCAACTCCCAAACTTCTATCCCTTTTCCTAGACCTTAGTGTGTTTTGACTCTTGGAATCAGAACTTTTCTCTTTTTGTTATTAGGGTTGACTCCTTCTAGGTACCTGGATTTGCCCATCTTTTTAGATTCATAAAGACAGGAATTGATCTCCAGCAACCCAGGGTCAGGTGGGAGAGCTCAGCACAGCAGCAGTGGGCCATGGGCAAGTCAGCTTCCAAGCCATTTAATAATGAGGTCCTAAAGGCCCACAAGTACCAGCAGCAGCATGGTGTCCCCCCAACTGAAGCTTGATTGGGTAGCTCAGCATTATCCAGAGGCCCTGGCCAGTCCAAGGATGCTCAAGTGCAGCCCAGAGTCCAGTTGTGGCCAGTTCAGAAAGAACCTCATATGTACCTCCTGTGATCAGACAGGAAAAAAGATGGCTGATAAATGCTACCATGAAATCAAGAACCACAACTTCCAGCAGCCTGACTTAACCTCCAGGACTAGACACTTTACAGCTATGGTATGGAAGAATACAAAGAAGATGGGAGTGGGGAAGGCACCTACAAGTCGTAGTAGGTCTTCCTTCCTGGTGGCCTGATATTTCCTGGCAAGGAATGCTTTCAACTAGGTTTCTTTGAAGAAAATGTCCTGCCTCCAAAGAAGGAATCATTAAATGTAATGGGAAGGTGGCAGACTTCATGTGGATATGAAGTGCCTAGAAAAATAAAATTCAGCGGTATGTCTTTCCCTATGAGCATATGTGCTTGGTGTGTATGTGATGCATGTGAATGTCTCTTGCACATACTTGGATATTCAGTTCTGCATGAACTTATTCTTATCAAAGGAAGGAGCATGTAAAGCTTTTACTCTGATGGTTACCTACACCGTAATTATTTGGATTTAGGGGGGAAAATACACTTAAAATTTTTTTGTTATTTTTTAAGGAAGTTTCTTTTGTGCATCTCATAATATCCACCTTTGGATTTTTTGTATTCTACATGTTTGTGATGCTTAGAAGTGAAGTTCAGAGCTGCCTCTATGGATGTAAAATTACAAAGTGAAGCTTTCGTCAAGCATACAGCAGCCACCTTTAACTAAGCTCAACATGTAGTCACCCACAAATTCAAAAGGTGGCCCTCCAAAACCAAATTGTCCTTAATATCCTGAGTGCAGTTCAGGGAGGAACCTATGCTTTGCTAAAACATAGTGTTACAGATACTTGATTACCACAAAAATGTAACAGGGTTACTAGAAGACATGAATTCTCAGATTGGTATTTTAAATGATATACCTCTATTTCCTTGAATGATTGGTTAAACTCCTGGACTGGAGAGAGATTTTGGTCAACTCTCAAAAGTCTTTTATTTGGGTTTCTCTTTCTCATAATAATAATCTTATTTTAGGGGCACCTGGCTAGCTTGGTAGAGCCATGTGACTCTTGATCTCAGGGTTGTGAGTTTGAGCCCCATGTTGGATGCAGAGATTACTTAAAAATAAACTCCTTAAAATAAAAATAATTATCTTATTTTGTTGTCTTTACCAATGTCTCTCCACCTGGTACTGAGACTCCTTCACTGTCATATCCTCAAGCCAACAGATGATCCTTTCTACTCAGGGAGATTCATACATGCAGTCTACCTTGGATTCAGCTGCCTCTGCCTTTAATAATTCCTACATATAAATTCCCAAAGGCAGGGACATAAGATAAGTTACAGAAGATAAGACCTTCCAGCCTCAGCAACCTTAAATTTTGTTTTAGTTTATTTATTATTGAGACAGAAACAGAGCATTAGTGGGGGAGGGGCAGAGAGAAAGGGAGACAAAGAATCTGAAGCAGGCTCCAGGCTCTGAGCTGTAAGCACAGAGCCCGACGTGGGACGAGAACGCACGAACCATGAGATCAGGACCTGAGCGGAAAGTTATATGCTTAACCAACTGAGCCACCGAGGTGCCCCAGCAACCTTAAGGATTTAAGGGTCGGAATTGTTTAGGGGGGAATTAGAGGCTGGTTTTAAGCAACAGGCTTGAGCAATGGAATGTAGAAAGGGCCCACAGCAACCACTGACTACCAAACAGAATACAAACAGGCCCACCTCAAAATATCCATGGGCCCTAAGTAACCAATGGGCTACTTACAACCAGGCCCAGTTATGGGGAAGGGGGGAGGGGGGAATGCCATACATCCACATACCTCTTCACCATTTCCCTGTAAATGCAGCCCCTACCCTTGCCTCCTTGCAAATTGTCCCTCCTCAGGTGTCCTCTCTGCTGCTCCCTTGGGGGTGTATTCAATAAACTTCTATCTCCTTTGGAAAAAAAAATAGAAGTGAAGTTCATTTTATGTGATCTTCATGCATTATAATCTACTTTTGGTAGATTTAAGAATTTAAAATTTAAGAATGTCTCTTTTTCTTAAAGGCTTTATTTTATTAAAAAAATTTTTTTTAATGTTTATTCATTTTTGAGAGACAGAGAGAGACAGAGTGTGAGTAGGGGAGAGGCAGGCACAGATTCCAAAGCAGGCTCCAGGCTCTGAGCTGTCAGCACAGAGCCTGACCCGGGGCTCAAACCCACAAACCGTGAGATCATGACTTGAGTCCAAGTCAGAGACGTAACCTACTGAGCCACCCAGGCATCCCATTAAAGACTTTATTTTTAAGTAATCTCTATACTCAGTGTGGGACTCAAACTTACAAACCCAAGATCAAGAGTTGCATGCTCCACCAACTGAGCCAGCCAAGCAACTCAAGATTTAAGAATGTTAAACTATCATTTAAATGTGACATCAAACACACTCACAAAAAAAGATAGGAATTGAAGTTGGAATTTTAAAAAATTTTTATTTATTTATTTTGAGAGAGAGAAAGTGGGAATGGAGGAAAGGCACAGAGAGAGGGAGAGAGAGAATCCCAAGCAGACTCTCAGCTGTGAGATCATGACCTGAGTCAAGAACAAGAGTTTGGATGGCCAACTGACTGAGCCACCCAGGTGCCTCTGGACTTTCTTTCAGGAGTTCTCCTACCATACTAGTTGTCCTTGTCAACATTCCCCACTGCGGATTAGCCTTCAGCTATTCCATTCAGTCTTCTTTTGTCATTCCCTCTCCTTTTGTCCATATTGCTAGGCCCTAGTTTTGTCAAAGTCCTAGGAGCCTTTGGTTTACATCTCAAAAGACCGGTGTTTATATAGTTAATTTGCAACTTGTACCTTTAGAGCAGCAGAGATTGCATAAACTTTTGTCTATGCACTGGGCTCATTCAAATAGCCTTCCTGTTTTTATAGGAGGTAGAATCTCAGTGACGAAACAAATTTTCTGTTTCATTTAAAAGTGAGGTGCTAGTTGAGGCCATCCTTTCTTTTGAGATTAAACAAAATTTCATCTAGCCCTTTACCACTCATTCAATGGGAAGTCCAGTGCCATCCGAGGGTTCTTCCTTAAATTCAGGGAGTGGGCGGAGCTTGATATCTCATGACCACTTAGGCTAGAGTCCATAGCCTTTTGCTGGTGATTTGCAATTCACTGGTATTTCTCCTTCCTCAGGTATTCTGTTTGTTTGTTTTACCCTAGACATAGAATTCTCTATTTCTGCCCACTCCCATACCGAACCTCTTATGGGTGGCACCTAGTGAGTGATAGATTTTACTGAAGCTTTGGGAATAATGTAAGAGGTAGAAATGTATCTGCACAACTTAAAATTGAATATTTAGACATCCCAATTCCTTAAATATTCTCAAAAGGCCTTGAGCTATCCCTTGGTACTTTTTTAAACAGTCTCTCCAGATTTCTGTGCACATTTCTATTCACAATGCTTTATCAAGTAATTTCTTCACACCCATTTTCTCTAGGAGTTTATATTTGAATATCAAAAGGCTATTGTTATAGAACACAATACCCTTGAAGAAAACTCTTTTATTGGTCCCTCAGCACTAAAACCCCAATCCTGAAGGGAGTTCCCTTTTTGTAAGGACAATATATTGACAGGTCTTTGGAGTATTATTGGTCCAAAACATATTACTTTAGGGGCACCTGGGTGGCTCAGTTGGTTGAGCATCCAACTTCAGCTCAGGTGATGATCTTGTTCAAGGGCTCAGAGCCTGGAGCCTGCTTTGGATTCAGTGTCTCCCTCTCTTTCTACCCCTCCCCCACTCATGCTCACTCTCTCTCAAAAATAAATAATTTTTTAGACCTTTCATTCAATTATTTTATTTTTAATAGTGCATATTCATTTATTTTTTAATATAATTTATTGTCAAATTGGTTAACAGTGTGTACAGTGTGCTCTTGGTTTTGAGGGTAGATTCCCATGGTTCATTGCTTACATACAACAGCTAATGCTATCCCAATAAGTGCCCTCCTCAATGCCCATCACCCATTTCCACACACACTCCCCACCCTCAGTTTCTTTTCTGTATTTAAGAGTCTCTTATGGTTTGCTTCCCTCCCTCTTTGTAACTATTTTTTCCCCATACCCTTCCCCCATGGTCTTCGGTTAAGTTTCTCAAGTTCCACATATGAATGAAAACATATATCTGTCTTTCTCTGACTGACCTATTTCACTTAGCATAATACCTTCCAGTTCTATCCACGTTGCTGCAAATGGCATGATTTTATTCTTTCTCATTGCCAAGTAGTATTCCATTGTATATATAAACCATACCTTCTTTATCCATTCACCAGTTGATGGACATTTAGGCTCTTTCCATAATTTGGCTATTGTTGAAAGCACTGCTATAAACATTGGGGTACATTTGCCCCTATGAATCAGCACCCCTATATCCTTTGGATAATTTCCCAGCAGTGCTATTGCTGGATCGTAGGGGAGTTCTATTGTTATTTTTTGAAGAACCTCTACACTGTTTTCCAGAGTGGTTGCACCAGTTTGCATTCCCACCAACAGTGCAAGAGGGTTCCCCTTTCTCCACATCCTCTCTGGCATCTGTTGTTTCCTGAGTTGTTCATTTTAGCCACTCTGACTGGTGTGAGGTGGTATCTCAATGTAGTTTTGATTCGTATTTCCCTGATGATGAGTGATGTTGAGCATTGTTTCATGAGTCTGTTGGCCATCTGGTTGTCTTCTTTGGGGAAGTGTCTGTTCATGTCTTCTGCCCATTACACCGGATTATTTGTTTTTCAGGTGTTAAGTTTGGTAAGTTCTTTATAGATTTTGGATACTAGCCCTTTATATGATATGTCATTTGTGAATATTTTTTCCCATTCCATCAGTTCCCTTTATAGTTTTGTCGATTGTTTCCTTTGCCGTGCAGAAGCTTTTCATTTTTGCTTTTAATTCCCTTGCCTTTGGAGATGTGTCAAGTAAGAAATTATTGTGTCTGAGGTCAAAGTGGTTGTTGCCTGCTTTCTCCTTTAGGGTTTTAATGGTTTTCTGTCTCACATTTAGGTCTTTCATCCATTTTGAATTTATTTTTGTGTATGGTGTAAGAAAGTGGTCCAGTTACATTCTTCTGCTTATTGCTGTCCAGTTCTCCCAGCACCATTTGCTAAAGACACTGTCTTGTTTTCATTGGATACTCTTTCCTGCTTGTCAAAGATTAATTGGCCAAACATTTGTGGGTCCAATTCTGAGTTCTCTATTCTATTCCATTGGTCTATGTGTCTGTTTTTGTGCCAATACCATACTCTCTTGATTACAGCTTTATAATAGAGGCTAAAGTCTGGGATTGTGATGCCTCCCATTTTGGTTTTCTTCTTCAATATTACTTTGACTCTTTGGGGTCTTTTGTGGTTCCATACAAATTTTAGGATTGTTTATTCTAGTGTAGAGAAGAATGCCAGTGCAATTTTGATGGGGATTTCCTTGAATGTGTAGATTGCTTTGGGTTGTATTGACATTTTAACAATATTTATTCTTCCAATCCATGTGCATGGAATGTTTTTCCATTTCTTTGTGTCTTCTTCAATTTCCTTCATAAGTTTTCTATCGTTACTATAGTTTCTCTGCATATGCATATATTTATATATATATATATATATATATACACACACACACACACATATACACACACACACATATATATACATGTGTGTGTGTGTGTGTGTGTATATATATGTGCATATATGCAGTCAGAATACAGATCTTTTACATATGAGCCTGGGTGGCTCAGTGGGTTGAGTGTCTGACTTCAGCTCAGGTTATGATCTTGTGGTTCATGGGTTTTAGCCTCATGTCGGGCTCTGTGCTGACAGCTCAGAGCTTGGAGCCTGCTTCGGATTCTGTGTCTCCCTCTCTCTCTGCCCCTCCCCGCTCATGCTCTGTCTCTGTCTCTCTCAAAAATAAATAAGCATTTTTTTTTAATTAAAAAATAAAATAAAACAAGTTACTTTAAGATCTGTATGCCTAGGGTTGCCTGGGTGGCTTAAGTGTCCTACTTCAGCTCAGGTCATGATCTTGCAGTTCATAAGTTTGAGCCCTGCATTGGGCTCTGTACTGGCAGCTCAGAGCCTGGGGCCTGCTTCAGATTCTGTGTCTCCCTTTCTCTGCCTCTCCCCCACTTATGCTCTGTCTCTCTCTGTCTCTCAAAAATAAATAAATATTAAAAAAAAGATCTGTATGCTTCATTTCCCAGAAGATACGCTGCTTATTGGAATAATGAAAAAGAACATTTAATATTTACAAAATAATTGTTAAAAATTCCGTGTTTTGAGGTAATGCTGACTTGCTTTGTATCAGTTACATAACAGTTTCTCAAATGAAGTGGGAGAACTATAAGTGTATGTCACTGAGGAGACCTCAATTTGGCCTCAGGAGACATTATAAGAGGCATGAGAACACCTTACATTTGCCTTGCTATCCTCTTCCCAGATTTGGAATTCGAGCCCATTTGCCTGCAGAGAACAGGCTGCAAGCATAGGCTTTTAGAGGTCATTTGCCTCCAAACCACAGGCAACATCAATTTAGGACTCTGAATGGATTAGGCAATTAAAGAACCCCTTTAGGGGCGCCGGTTAAGCGGCTGGCTTTAGCTCAGGTCATGGTCTCATGGTTCATGGGTTTGAGCCCTGCGCTGGGCTCTGTGCTGACAGCTAGCTCAGAGCCTGGAGCTTGCTTTGGATTCTGTATCTCCCTCTCTCTCTGACCCTTCCCTGCTCACGCTGTCTCTCTCTGTCTCTCAAAAATAAAT
>NC_043712.1:36206295-36207455 GCF_006229205.1 Suricata suricatta | reverse complement strand
AAGAACCCCTTTAGGGGCGCCGGTTAAGCGGCTGGCTTTAGCTCAGGTCATGGTCTCATGGTTCATGGGTTTGAGCCCTGCGCTGGGCTCTGTGCTGACAGCTAGCTCAGAGCCTGGAGCTTGCTTTGGATTCTGTATCTCCCTCTCTCTCTGACCCTTCCCTGCTCACGCTGTCTCTCTCTGTCTCTCAAAAATAAATAAAAAAACATTAAAAAAAATTAAAAGAGGGGGTCAGCCCCTATTAAAGTTTCAGGTATCTCTCTCGAGTTAAGTGAACCGACTCAGAAGAACCCTTAACCTGGTGAGGTGATCCAGATCCAGTCGATCAGCTTGAACTGATCCTCAAAGACTCTGACTCCAGGGATCTCCAGCCCTGCTCCAGCCACACCCTGGAAGCTGGCTGGTCTAGCACAGCAGAAGCCTGAGGAATCATCAGTCCAGTAAAATAAACTGTCCTGGCTCTTTGCCATTGGACTGGCAAATGTTGCCCCAGAAAGCTGAGAAACAGCAAAAGTTCCTGATAGGATGTTCTGTTGGTATTAATTGCCTCTGATCTGGGCTTGGGATTTCAACATGGCAAAAGGTAAGAGGAGCCTACTCCTTTACTGCCAGACTCTAATGGGGGGTCCTCAAGTGGCTGCTAGATGGCCCACCAATTTGGCTAAGGTTAGTAAGAATTATGAAGGTGTATTGCACTTATACGCCCAAGGATCCTGATAAATGAGGAAACAAATTGGCTGTCATTCTTACTTTTGTAAACCAGACAGCACCAGATGTTAGAAACCCTAAAAGAGACTCTTACCAAATTAACCATGGAGACTGGTGGAAATTGGGTAAACTCTCCTTCCCTATGCCCTTTACAGGATAAGAAATTCCCCTTACACCAAGAAGGGCTATGCCAGGCTTTAGGGGTACAATGGTAACTCAGCTGACCCAGGATTGGGTCAGTTACAGGACAGAGGGGGGAATGTAAGGACGCAGGTATGAGACAATAGAAGGGCACACATTGCCCAAGGCAAGAGGAACCACCCTTGTAATACCCTTAACATTCCTAAAGGCAGGCCTAGAAATAGAAGCTATAAGTAATCAGTTATTGCTTAAGGCTAGTTACACCCTATGTGAGGGTCCTGGGTCCTGGGTCTACTCTGTGATTGGTTAAC
>NC_043712.1:36164141-36206195 GCF_006229205.1 Suricata suricatta | reverse complement strand
AAGAACCCCTTTAGGGGCGCCGGTTAAGCGGCTGGCTTTAGCTCAGGTCATGGTCTCATGGTTCATGGGTTTGAGCCCTGCGCTGGGCTCTGTGCTGACAGCTAGCTCAGAGCCTGGAGCTTGCTTTGGATTCTGTATCTCCCTCTCTCTCTGACCCTTCCCTGCTCACGCTGTCTCTCTCTGTCTCTCAAAAATAAATTTTAAAAAATAATAACTTTTGAAAAAAAAAAAAAAAGCCCTACCCCACCTTTGTTCGGGGCTCTCAGCATGGATCCACCACACCGGTAAAGTCTGTGAGCCCGAGTTTAGGCCCCGGCGAGCCTAAACCCGTAATAAAGCCCTTTGCTTTTGCAAAAAAAGTAAGAAAATAAAATAATAAAAGAAAAGCTAGCTAGCTGTGAAGAAATATTTGTAACAGCTGAAGAAATATGTTCAAAGAAAATGAATTCGGGGCACTTGGGTGGCTCAGTTGTTTGAGTTCCTGACTCTTGATTTCAGCTCAGGTGCAGGGTCTGAAACGGAGCCCTGACTTGGAGCCTGTTTAGGATTCTCTCTCTCTTTCTCTCTCTCTCTCTCTCTCTCTCTCTCTCTCTCTCTCTCTTTCCTTCCTCCTCTCCCCCTCCTACCCTTTCTCCAGCTTGTATTCTGTCTCTCTAAGAAATAATAAATTAATAAAAATTTTAAAAAGAAGTTAGCATAGGACTGCCTTTTGGTGAGACACTTGCTTGAATTAAGGACATTGGAAGTTTAAGGGTAAATTAAAATGATTTTCTTCATTTTTAAAGGGCAAAGAGATCATTTATTCTCTCCTGTGGGAGTGATTTCTTGGAGATGTAGTAAATCTAAGTTATTATTCTAAACTTTAAAAAATTATTTTAGGGGTGCCTGGGTGGCTCAGTCGGTTGACCGTCTGGCCTCAGCTCAGGTCATGATCTCATGGTTGTGGGTTCAGCCCCACGTCGGGCTCTGTGCTGATGGCTGGCTCGGAGCCTGGAGCCTGTCTTCGGATGCTGTGTCTCTGTCTCTCTCTGACCCTCCCCTGCTCACACTGTCTCTGTCTCTGTCTCTCTCAAAAAAAAAAAATTATTTTATTTTTTATAATGTCTTTATTTTATTTTTGAGAGAGAGAGAGACAGAGTGTGAGAGAGGGAGGGGTGGAGGGAGAGGAAGACACAGAGTCCGAAGCAGGCTGACAGCTCAGAGCCTGATGCAGGGCTCCAACCTATGGACTATAAGATCATGACCTGAGCCGGAGTCAGACACCTTAACTGACTGAGTCACCCAGGCGCCCCTCAAAACTTTAACATAAAGATAAATCTCTCTAGGGCTTAAACCTAGTCACCAGTTTTTACAAAGTAGAGTTTTCTCCAAGGTTGTGGACAAAGAGACCTCTAAATACGCAAACAAGGATCTCTTTGGAGAGGTACAGGAGACTACTAAGAGGAGTAGCCCTTTGTCTCTTTAGGGCTTTCTTTTTTTTTTAATGTTTTATTTATTTTTGATAGAGACAGAGCATGAGAGGGGGAGGCGCAGAGAGAGAAGGAGACACAGAACCGGAAACAGGCTCCAGGTTCTGAGCTAGCCGTCAGCACAGAGCCCGATGCAGGGCTCAAACCCACGAGCGTGAGATCTGACCTGAGCCGAAGTCGGAGGCTTAACCTACTGAGCCACCCAGGCGCCCCAGGGCTTTCTTGTACTTTGTTCTTTCTTGTGTTTTCCTATATACATTATGTGAGATTTTGTCCTAATATTTGCAGTTATTTTCAGGCTACATCATATGTATGTAATCTGTTAATTCTTATTCAGTAATAAAGTATGTTCTCTTACTCCTCTATATTGGCAAGGAGGGTTTTTTTGTTTTTGTTTTTGTTTTTGTTTTTTTGCCAGCAGGTTTGTTTTATTTCCCCCGACAGGAACAACACAATAGCCGATTTAAAAACAAAGCAAATGAGGGGTGCCTAGCTGGCTCAGTTGGTGGAGCAGGTGACCCTTGGTCTTGGGGTTGTGGGTTCAAGCTCCATGCTGCATGTAGAGAATACTTAAAAAATAAAAAAACAAAAAGCAAAGCAAATGATTTTAAGTACTTTTCCTTGGCTCTTGATGAGCCCACAGTTACCAATACCATTCAGTTGTTGTTTATTTGACAAGTCAATGCTGAATTTGAAGTGATTGAAGAATTAGCCTCTATGAATAGTCTGCATGAAACAATTATAGGTAAAAATGTTTTCAAGGAAGTTGAGAAAACACTAATTCAGCACAACCTGAAAGGGAATCTGCTAAACAGTGTTACAACTGATGGTCGCAAAAGTATATGTGGAGCAGAGAAAAGGCTTCGTTCAACAAATTTACAAGACTCGTAAAAATGTAATGTGTTTAAAGTGTATGGTTATTCATTGAAGAAAGTACTTTGTGGAAAATATGTAAATTTATCATGTGTTATAAAACTAGTAGTTCAATAGTTGACTTCATTCACTCTCATAAAATTAATCATATCATTTCTTTGTTTTTTTGTTTTGTCAGAAATAGAGGCTGAATATCTTGATTTACCCAACTACAGAAGAATTTGGTGGCTTAGCATTGATGCAGTTTTATTATGATTTTTTGAGCAAAAACTGAACAGGGGTGCCTGGCTGGCTCAGTCAGTAGAACATGTGACTCTTGATCTCAGGTTGTGAGTTTGAGCCCCACGCTGGGCATACAAATTACTTTAAAAAATTTTCATTAGGGTGCCTGGGTTGCACAGTTAAGCATCTGTCTGACTCTCAATCTTGGCTCAGGTTATGATCTCACAGTTCGTGAGTCTGAGCCCCACATCCGGCTCTGCACTGAGGGCATGGAACTGCTTGGGATTCTGTCTCTCCTCTCTGCCCCTCCCCTGCTTGTGCTTGCTATCTCTCTGTCTCTCAAAATAAATAAATAAACTTAAAAAAAGGTTTTTTAAAACCTCATTAAAAAATTGAGCAAATATCAAGAGGAGAATTTAATGGAACTTAAAAATGCTTTCCAAGCACTGAATATGCTCAACTGAATCACATGTTCTTGGACTGATATCAGTATTTGATAGTAGTTATTGTAAGAGTTGCCATGGGAGGGCGACTGAGCGGCCACTTTGCTGTGGAGAGCTGCATGCACTGACAACCCCCACCTGCAAACCTGGAATGACCCGCGCCATTTGAAAAGCACCAGCGGCCATTGTATTGCGGGTCAGAGAATAGTTCCAGGCACCGCCAGGGACCAACGACCCCCCACTCTCAGAGCTGGAATGTCTCACCGTGGAATTCCAGCATCCCCCACCGAACTAAACAGCCAATCCTATCCTGCCACAGGCCAAAGATGCCCTTACTTAGCTATCTGCCCACCTGAGGTCAAACCCGGAACCCTTACACCCATAAAAACACCTTGCTCTCCCACACCAGGCATGACTTCCCTGACTCCCCACTCCTGGAGTCACGGAATCTCACCCAGGAATTGCAGACTCCAAAAAGGCTTTCTTGGCTCCATTGCTTGGTCTCTCTCTTTCCTCTCGCCTCTGCCTCCACCTATTAAACCTTACAGTTATCTGTGTGAAAAAACAGATGAGATACATAAAATCTCATTACAGATCGCCATTAACAGTTGAACTTTTGCACTTGATTCTGATAGTACTTTGAACCCCAACTAAGCAAAATGTATACTCCCCAAAATAATTTTATCATTCTCATTAGTAGACCTATAGTACTAAGAACTTGTGTTCAATTATTGTAGTCTATTTTGAATGTTACAAATTAAAAACTTGTGGAAATTTATTTTCTCTCTTGTTATACAAGTACCTATACAATAGCTTCAATTTTGCCTTTTCAAAAAAATTTTTGGTAAAACCTAAATATTTACTGTACGGTCCTTTATAAAGGAAGTTTGCTGGTGTCTGCTCTAGATCGTGGGCAGTACTAAAACTGTAAGTACACCCAATAATTTCTTTTTCTTATTTGCAAATCTTGGATAATTTTTTCCAATAGAGAGAAATATACATCCCTTCCTTCATGAAAGTTATATGTTTTCTAAGTTCCCCACCACCCAACTTATTATTTAAACAATTCTAAAACCTCCAGGTTACATGTACAAACAAGGCACTTCTTCCTCTTAACTATGATGCTAGTACTTTTCACAGTCTGTTTATCCCTGGACTGCATTCTTTGAAGGAATGTCTTGTTCCTCTTTGTACCTGTAGCACTATGTGTAGTACTTGGTAGATGCTCAATAAACTTTTCTTGAATGCACTAACACCTATATCTCTTGTATGGTCGCCTCTTCTGATATTTATCCATTTGTATAAGATTGCAGTGTTATTCATAAATATTAAGTAATTACTTGATAGTGATGAATAAACTGACTTATTGGAGATCATTGAATTGTTTGGTATTCTGATTTTCAGATTTCACTACCTAGATAATCCTGTTCAAATATCCTTTTGCACAGATTTCCCCCTATTCATTTGAATTATTTTCATGGAATATATTCCCACAGTGGAATTTTATTCATTTGACAGTTTGAATATGCCAGGCTAGGGGTGGCTGGCTGACTCAGTCAGAAAAGCATGTGACTCTTGATCTCAGTGTTGTGTTTGAGCCCCATGTTGGGTGTAGAGATTACTTAAAAATGAAATCCTAAAAACAAAAACAAAAAACATGAAACAACCCTCCCCCCCAAATATGCCAGGCTAAACGATGGCTTTTAAGCATGGGAATAACATTTCTACTCTACATTTGCTGCTTTGAAATTTATAACTTCTCTGGCTCTTCTGAGCTCCCTCTCATGAACTTCCACCCTATTCCTTCATTCTCCTTTTATTTTTTTAATTTACTTTTTAAATGTTTTATTTATTTTTGAGAGAGAGAGCTCAAGCAGGGGAGGACCAGAGAAAGAAGGAGACAGAGGATCCAAATCAGGCTCTGTGCTGACAGCAATGAGTCCGATGTGGGTCTAGAATTCATGAACTGTGAGATAACAACCTGAGCTGAAGCCAGATGCTCAACCAAGCTACCCAGGTGCCCCTCCACTCTCCCTTTAAAATGTCTAATTACGGGGTGCCTAGGTGGCTCAGTCGGTCAAGCCTCGGACTTCGGCTCAGGTCATATCTCACATTCGTGGTTTCGAGCCCCCGTGTTGGGCTCTGTGCTGACAGCTAGCTCAGAGCTGAAGCCTGCTTCCCATCTGTGTCTCTTTCTCTCTCTGACCCTCTCCCTTTCATGCTCTGTCTCCCTCTGTATCAAAAATAAATGAAACATTTAAAAAAATTTAAAAAAATAAAATGTCTAGTTACTGCTGTACAGATTGAAGATGAATTCAGTTTGTGTTAAACTATTTTCCCTATTGCAATAGTATATTGCTGGTTGAAATCTGTCCTAATACTTTGACTAATGTCCAGGTTATTAAAAAAAATTTTTTTAATGTCTTTATTTTGAGAGGGAGAGGCAGAAAGCGAGCAAGTGAGGGGCAGAAAGAGAGGGAGACACAGAATCCAAAGCAGGCTCCAGGCTCTGAGCTGTTAGCACAGGCCTGATGTGGGGCTTGAACCCACGGACTGGGAGATCATGACCTGAGCTGAAGTCGGATGCTTAACCGACTGAGCCATCCAGGCACCCCAAGGTTATTTTTAATCTTTGACAATTACCAAGACTTAAAACATTCTCATTCAATGATTTGTTTATGTATTCAATTAGTCAAGGAATCTTTTTTGGGTACTTTTACCAGGTGTGCTGTGTGTTATGTGTAAGGGATAAAGATATAGAAAACACATCCTTTGCTGTTGGGGAGCTCCGTGTCTAAAGAAAGGATAGGTGTGCAATTACTCTTCAATGAAATAAGATCTATATTATAACAATATATAGGTGATTTGTTTATTTTCCTGTTTTCCCTCTCTGACCAGTCCTTTTCTGTCTCTTTTCCTACTACCATTCCTTTGTTCCTTTCTATATAGTCTCCTGACAACCATATGGCTCTGACTCTCAGACTCTTTGCAGCTTACTCCGAACTGCCTGTGCAGGTCAATGTTTCCATTTCCCAATTTGTTCATGCAACTTACTCTCTGTATATGAAATACACTTTCTTCCATATTTGCATGTTCAGTTTTATCCATGCTTTGAGATCCATCTCCTCCACATGGTACTTCTCTTATGAAGCCTATCTTGATTCCTTCTACAGCTTCTGCTGAATTCCTCTATTCCTCTATATTGAGGACCTATAGAGCATTATGGCTAACTGCTTGAGCTCTGGGGAAAGATACAGCTGGGTTGCATTCCAGTTTTGCTTCATTTTCTTTTTAAAAAATGGAGATTAAAGTAGTTACTTTTTTTATTGATTGAAATCTCTCTAGCTTGGACTGCTTGTTTAGGGTTCAATTCCATGTCATCTGTCTAGTGCATATATTTGCAAGAATATACCATACAATCTCAAACTTAATGTACGTGTTCAAAAGGAAATATCTTTTCCCAGATATCCTTGATTTCCTATCAGTAAACTGTAGCATCATCCTTCCAGTCAACCTGACTTTAAAACTGTCTCCCTTTCTCCTTTCTGTCTTCTCATCCAATGATTTGCTATGAAAGAAGGATATTCTCTACTGTATTCATAGTCATTATGTGCCAAATTCTATCACATTAGTTCCTTAACACTGAGAAATGTTAAGGGGACTGTCCCTTTTCTTTCCCCTCAGTTCCATATTTACTACTCTAGTTTAGTTCCTTATTCTTTCACAAACTTTTCCTATCACCTTATCAACTATTTAAGGATAGTAACTGTTCTTTGTTTACTTTTTCCTTTCATTAAGACTGACCTAAAAGATACTTAACAAATATTTGTTAATTCAGTTATTTATATTAAATTTTTCTATGGAGGCATTGGGAGACATTTCCCAAGGGATAAGGAACTTGCAGAAAGAATAAACTTTTTTTTTAAGAAAGAATAAACTTTTAATGGCCTTGGAAATAGCTTGAAGATAGTCATAAAGTTGGTAGAGGGTTCCCCTGCATGTGAGTTCTCACCCAGGCCCCTTCTCTCCAGCCTGAGGGCTTCAAAAAAGGCAGCAACCATACCAAACCTAGGTGTTTTGATCTAACCCTCTTGAGATCCTTAGGTTCTCTTCATTACCTATTTTCCTTGATCCTTCTCACCTTCCTTCTCATTTACTGGATTTCAGAGTACTAGCTCTCAGTTACCTGCCAGCTAAACACAGGTGTGAATTCCAAATGCTGAAGAACTTTCAAGTACCGTACTTGGGAACACTAATGAAGCCTGCAGGGCCTGGAGGATTGGCTTTCTATCCCTGTTTGAGTTGCATCTGAAGATACATTTACCTTGCTTATGAGTATAAATGGTCCTAGTCAAGTGCCTAAGAGGACAAGAAGACCTCATTGCCTTTTTCCTCTGAACTTTAAACTGGGAAACTGGGATGCTTCCGAGGTTACTTCACAACCTTTAGACAGTGACTCTTGTTCTGCTTACATTCTCTTTTACTGCCCACCCATATTCCTCCTTTTGTGTCCACAGCCTAAGTAATAAGAAATATGTATTGGACATGCATCGGGTAATTTAAATGCAGTTCCTCATTTAAATCTCAACATCATACCGGGGCACCTGGATGGCTCAGTTGGTTAAGTGTCTGACTTCAGCTCAGGTCATGATCTTGTGGTTCGTGAGTTTGAGCCCCATGGTTCAGAGCCTGGAGTCTGCTTCAGAATCTGTGACTCCCTCTCTCTGCCCCTCCCCTGCTTGCATTCAGTTTCTCTCTCTCAAAAAACAAACAAACAAACAAACAAACAAAAAAAACATCCCAGGCGCCTGGGTGGCTCAGTTGGTTGACTTCGGCTCAGGTCATGATCTCGCGGTTTGTGGGTTGGAGCCCCGTGTCAGGCTCTGTGCTGACAGCTCAGAGCCTGGAGCCTGTCTTTGAATTCTGTATCTCCCTCTCTCTCTGACCCTCCCCTGCTCATGCTGTCTCTCTCTCTCTCAAAAAAAAAAATTAAAAAAATTAAAAGAAATCTCAACATCATATAGTTACTTTCATTAATTTTTTGGGAAATTGAGGCCATGTAGCTTGCCTGAGGTCACAAGTATCCGAGCTAGGACTCAAATCCAGGTATGGTATGCAGATTCCAAAGATGGTCCCCCAAAGATGGCTGCTCCAATAAGGCAGCTCCTGGTGATACTCATTTCCTTGTGTAATCCTCTTCCCTCAACTGTGACTTGTTTCTGATGAATAGAATACAGCAAAAATTAGGGGAAGTCACGTCTGTGATTATGTTAAAAAGACTGTGACTTCTGGGGCAACTGGGTGGGTCAGTTGGTTAAGTGTCTGATTTCAGCTCAGGTCATGATCTCATGGTTTGTGAGTTCAAGCCCCACATCTGGCACTGTGCTGACAGCTCAGAGACTGGAGACTGCTTTGCAGTCTGTGTCTCCCTCTCTCTCTGACCCTCCCCTGCTCACACTCTCTTTCTCAAAAATAAATAAACATTAAAAATTTTTTTAAAATGACTGTGACTTCCATCTTGCTAGCAGACTCTATTGCCTTCTCAGTTTGAATGCTTTGATAAATCAAACAGCCATGTTGAAGAGGCCAAATGACCAGGAACTGAGACCAGCTAATAGCCAATAAGGAACTGAGGCTTTTAGTCCAATAGCCGAGGAGAAACTGAGTCCTGCTAACACTCAAGAGTGAACTTGATAATGGACCTTATTGCAATTAAGCTGACCTTTGATAGCAGTCTGTAAACAAACCTGAACCAGAGGGTCCAAATGAACCCTACTCAGATTCTTGACCCACAGAAACTGTAAGATAATACATGTTGTTTAAGCCATTGTAGTTTGGAGTAGTTTATTACATGACAATAGATAATACACCAGGTAGATCTGACTGGTTTCAAAGCTCATGCTCGCCACAATTTTATAAAGGGCAGCTGGGCTAAATAGCTAGGGAGTTCAACCTCCAGCAGCCCAGAGAATGCCCATTATTTTTAGCGTCAGCATCTCTGTTGACTGGGCTGGCGGAGTTGCCCTGGTCAAAATCTTTTTCAGGATTATTGCTCTAAATTTGGATGAGCACTGGAAAATCAAGTCTTCTTCTTTAGGCTCTTACTATAGCATTTGGAGTGTCACTTTCTCATGGCAACTATTCCAGTGAGAAAAATCATCTGATAGTTTTGTTTTTGGAGGGCAAAGATCCTGTTAGATTGACAGATCCTCCCTGGGTCTAGCAGGCAGAGTTCTAAGGGGCCAAGAGCTTGCAAATACTGAAACCTGAGCTGGGCTAATGAGACCTTGAAAAGCATGTCCTCTAATGGCGGTCAGCCTAGGCATCACATTAGAATCACCGGGGAGCTTTAAAAAGCTAGTTTGTCTGAGCTTTACTCCAAACCAATTGAATCAGAATTGTGGCAAGGAAGGGATCTTACTACCTGTCTTTGTGTTTTCTGGTCTGGTCTTTTTCACTTCCTCACATGTGCATATGTCATCTTACTGGAAGTTGTAGCTTAAAATGCCCATCTTCCCTCTATCCTTCATTAAATATTATGGACTGATTTTTACAAACCAAGAACTATTACAGGCATTGGAGATACAATGGTATGGGGAAAAAAAGGTCTAGGATCACCTGGGTGCCTCAGTTGGTTAAATGCCCAACTCTTGATTTTGACTCAGGTCACAATCTCAAGGTTCGTGGGTTCAAGCCCTGTGTGGGGCTCTGTGCTGATGGTGAGTAGCCTGCTTGGGATTCTCTTTCTCCCTCTCTCTCTCTCTCTCTCTCTCTCTCTCTCTCTCTCCTTCACTCTCTGTCCCACCCCTGTTTGTGCGTTCTCTCTCAAAATAAATAAACCTAAAATAAATAAAAGATCTAAATAAGAACTGAAGTCTACAAGGGGTGCCTGGGTGGCTTGGTTAAGCTTCCCACTCTTGGTTTCAGCTCAGGTCATGATCTTGTGGTTGGTGAGTTGGAGCCCCAAATCGGCTTGCTGCTGTCAGCGCAGAGCCCATTTTGGATCCCACTTTGCCCCTCCTCCACTTGTTCTCTCTTTCAAAAATAAATAAAACAAACAGAACTGAAGTCTCCAAACATTTTAGTTTATGCTCAGTCAGTCTTTCTTTCTTTCTTTCTCTGTAGTTGGTAATTAAAACTTGCCTGCCCTCTGGTACGATCTTGTAAAATTACCACAGGTAGGTGCTCGAGGGTATAAGAATCTTGGGTGGGAGCTCGGTCGGTGTGGGAGGAGCAGAGAGCTTCAGTTAACTTCCTCACACAGGTGAGGAGAAGCCCTGCCCTCTCAGCTCCAATCCGTATTAGAGGGCGGAGCTGCCTTCTAGCACGAAAGGAAAGCGGAAGGAAACCCCACCTCTTACGAGCTTATAGGAGGAGGGGTCGGCGGACTAGGCGTGAGTTGATTGGCTGGGAGGCGGAGCGCCACGGGTTGGCTCCTTCTAGGCGATCGCCGGGACCCCGGTGGGGCGAAGGCGGGGTGGGAGAGAGTCCCGGTAGCTCCTGCCTCCTAGCGATGGCGCCGTGGTGCCGCGCCCAGTCTCCTGCCTGCTCGCGGTGCTCACAGCTATCGGGAGCCCGGTCAGACGTTGAAAATTGAAGCGGGTCCAAGGGAGCGGCGGGACGGTGCCGGCCACGGGGACCATGAGGAGAGGTCAGACCTGTGGGGCCGATAGCGGGAGCAGCCGCGGCACCTGCTGAGAGGAAAAGAGGGAGCTGCCGGGTGCGGCGGCGCGGCTGGGGTGCGGCGGCGGCTCGCCAGCGCCTCGGCCATGTCGCTGCTCTGTGTGCGCGGTGAGTGTGTGGACTCTGGCGGGGCGGGGGGTGAAACGGGGGTCGCCGAGGGGGCCCTGCAAGCTTCCAGTGAGCATTGGGGTACCACCTTTTCCAAACTTCACTTCTCGTCCGTGCCTCGGGGGTCGATTATATGAACTCATTTGTAAACATTTAAAGAGTTCCACTTTCTTGCTTTTCCTTACTCTCCTCTGAGGGACTGTTAACCTCTCCATTCCAGTGGCCATGTGAGTTGTTGGCTGGCAGGCCCAGATCCTATTAAACAGTGACTGGCGCTCTTGTCTAGTGAGAGTGGACTAGCTAGGAGACGGCGAATAGTTGGTTCAAGAGTGGGCAGTCTCTCATTCTTTCTTCCTTTCCCCTGCGCCGTGGAACTGAAGGCGGCTTAGTAGTAGGCTCTCCTATCGTTTGAACGCGACGTGGTACAGCTGTCACATTCCTTCTTCTAGTGTATTTCTTCGCTTGGACCCCTCTATTGCTTGTCTCGTTCCCTGCTTCTTTGTAGTCTAGGCTAAGTTTATTGTCATATTCGACTTGGGAAGGTGTGTTGTCTTCTCTCCTCGTGGAGAGATCATAACACGTTTGTGTGTGTATTCATTAGCTTCTATTACAGTAACTGAAGGACCTTTATTGCTATTTCACTGAGAACCGTTGACCCATCTAAGAAGGTATTTTAAGGCAAGAGCTTTGGGGTTTAAGATGAGGCAAGGTGCATGGATTAAGCTCTGTGAGGGTAAAGACGGTTTCGTAGTGGTTTTTGTATTCCTGGTGCCTGATACAGAAGCCCAATGCCGGCTTTGAATAAATGCATGTGAGGACTGTGATTTTAGAGATTATCTCATCAGAAAAAAACAGGGTTTGATTTACCCATTGAATTTGATCTTGGGAAATTCAAGTTACGGCCTATCATATCAGTGTTGAACAAGATAGGATACGGTGGCTTGATGGTGAGAGGGAGAATTTATCTACAAGAATGTTTTCCTGGTACTGTTCACTGGATAGAGTTCATATTTCTTTTGGCTCTGTTGATTAGAAGCATTGTTATTTGTGATCTCCCTGATAGGTGTTTTCCCCAGCCCCTGGCCAAAGGAACTGTTTTGCTCTGTTCCCTTCCTCTGTTTTTGTTAAATCTGCATTAACCCAAAAAGGATTTGGCCATTTCCAGGGATTATGAGACAATTTTTTTCCCTTCATGGTTGATTTTTCATTAATGAGAATTTTGCTTTGCTTTTAGTAAGATGTTTTCTCTCAGCAGCTGGGAATCTATTTATTCCTTTAGATCCCTGCTGTTGAGTAGCAGGATTTGGGAGAGGTTGGGTTTTGCAATGTTTGTTGGACAGTTTAAATCCCTACTGCCATACCCTATTACAGTGCTAGTCTTTATAAAAGACTCTTTAGGCAGGAAAACTATTAAACCAGAAATTCCTATTTAATTGAATTTAAATAACTTCAGAGAAGGAGCTGCTGCTGTTTTCATTAGTTCTAATATGGGACAACTTTCATTGTCTAGAAACCCTGCTATTTAGCTAACCTCTTCTTTCCCTTTTCATGTTGTATTTGTCGAATCTCTCTTCGTTTGAACCTGAGGGATTGGTGACCAGCAGGTCATTGTTTTTTGAACAAAGATCCTGAAGATTATTAATTACTGAAATAAGTAACTGTTGTAGAGTAGTATTCAGATTAAATGGTTAAATATTTTGGGGAAATTTACAGAATGGATCAAAGTAAATCTTTCTAAAATCACATTATATTTTGGCAGATAGGAATGTTGCTCATATTATGAACTAAGCCTGTGTAATGATACTGTATAACTCAATTTCATTTCATCTTGGAGTAGAATTGAATTAGAGACTTTTCCCCTGTAGTCAAAGTTGTAAAAACTGTAGAAATTGGCAAACTGGTATTTAATTATTCCCCAGACACCTGAAGTCAGTTTCTTGATCTAACTCTTAATCATTCCTTATTGCCCTCAGGTTAAGGGCTTTCCTTTTTGGCCCTATATTCTTGCCTATCCTTATACAGACACTTCTAGCACTAACTTTACTCATTCCTGTTCTGTGTTTGTACCCCCTAAAATATTCTTTTTGAATTTTCTGCTTATCTAAAATGTATTTCTTTCTTGGCTTAGAGTCTACCTTTTTGTTGTTGTTATTGAAAAGTTCTACGTTCCTGTCCACAGTGATCTTTTTCGCCTTTACACTCCTTAATCTCTGAACTCCTTTAAACATCATTCATGGTATGAACAGTACCACTATTTGGCAATGAATTGTATATTGCCTGGCAACTAGTCTTATACCGTTTATGGTGACCCAGACAAAGAAGGTAATGAGAGTGGTCAGATCAGATCTGGAATTTTGTGTTTATTTGGGGTATTTGATTCTAAGAGGCACATTGAGAAACTAGGATTTCTTTAGGAGAATGATCAGAATAATTTAGGGTGTAGAAACCATTTGAGGAAATGAGAGATTTAGTTTTGAGATGATTAAAGAGGGAGAGGATCATAATAGATGAAAATTGTTTAAAAAACTTAATTTCAGAGGACAGAACTGGGGCAAGTCAGCTAGTGATTGAAAATTATAAGAAACTAGATTGGGGGCACCTGGGTGGCTCAGTCGGTTAAGTAGCCGACTTCAGCTCAGGTCATGATCCTACGGTTTGGTTCGTGGGTTCGAGCCCCATGTCGGGCTCTGTGCTGACAGCTCAGAGCCTGGAGCCTGTTTCTGATTCTGTGTTGGGTCTCCCTCTCTCACCCTCCCCTGCTTACACTCTGTCTCTGTCTGTCTGTCTCTCTCTCAAAAATGAAAATAAAATGTAAAAAAAAAAACAACTAGATTGTAGTGTAACATAAGGAAGAATGTTAACAATTAGAGTTGTTTTTGAAGGGAATGGACTACTTAGGACTTTTTTTTTTGACTTAGGACATTTTAAGCAGAAATTGAATGATGGTAAAGGTGTTCTAAAAGAGATGTCGACATTGAGTGCGAGGTTAGACACTAAATTTTAAGAAATCATTCTTTCATAAAATTGACTTAGTTCTTTTTAAAAAATTTGACACAACTTTCCTCATAATACTGATATATTATTGCTTCCTTAGGGGTTAATACCACCTGAGCAGCTCTAGTAAACTAAATCAAGGATTTTCTTTAACTTTGGGAATCTTGGTCTTCTTGATAGTTTTTCCAAACAAATTATAAGCATTTTGAGAATGGAGTCTTTCCATATTTCTTTGACATTGCCACAGTATTTAATAATTGAGCTATGGATTCCCCTCCCCCATTTGAGCCACTTGTTAAATCAGAAACAAAAATTAGTTTTGGGGATATAAAAAGCAATATGTGCTAATTTTTTTATAACTTAATTTTAAGTAATCTATATGCCCAATATGGGGCTTGAACTCAGTACCCGTGCATCAGGAGTCACATGTTCTTCTGACTGAATCAGCCAGGTGCTAAATACATTGTTAATTAATAGGAAATTGGGAGGGGTGCATGGGTGGCTCAGTCAATTGAGTGTCAGAGTTTGGCTCGGGTCATAGATCTCACAGTTTGTGGGTTTGAGCCCTGCCTTGGGCTTTGCCATGACAGCATGGAGTCTGCTTCAGATTCTGTCTTTCTCTGTGCCCCTCTCCTGCTTGTGCTCTCTCTCAAAAATAAACATTAAAGGAAAACCCAATAAAACATAAAGGAAATTGGGAAAATGCAAGAGAGTATAAAAAGAGAAATAAAAATCATATTCCTACCATTACCATTGTTCCATTGTTAACTTTTTCCTTCATTGTTTTTTTTAAATTGTAATGATGGTATATGTGCTTGATAAATTGAAATTGTTTAGGATGTACAGTGAAAGTAAAATGTTGTCCAATCAGCTAGTCCTTATTCTCATTCTTCTAGGTAACTACTCTTTACTGTTTCTTGAATATCCTAGAAATTTTCATTACATATGAATACATACAGCCTACAACTGAATGCATACAATATTCATCTCTTTAAAAAACTTAATTTTTCTATCACCTTCTATGAATTTAAATCATTCTTTTTAATAGCTACAAAGCATTTTTTTCAAGTTTAATTATTTTAGAAGAGAGCACTTGGCAGGGATGCTCATGACCTGAGGCCAAATCAAGAGTTGGACTCTTAACTGAGTCACCCAGGAGCCCCAAGTATTCCATTTTACAAGATTATATAATTTAACCAATTTTATACTGATAGATGTAATTTTTTTCATTTTGTTATTATAACAATGCTACCATGAACATCCTTGCATGTGGTTTTGTTGTGTTTGGAGATCTCCCATCAAGTTTCCTCCTGGACTTTGTGTGTGATTTGCTCGTTGCTAATTTCTTGGTATAATTACACTCAGCTGGACCATTAGCAAACCAGATGCCTCAGCATCTCTCAGATCAGCATCTTCTATGAGTGGCAGGTCTTTACCAATAGGTAATATTTTATGCCTACCAATAAGACCAAAGACCTCAGCTTTTTTAAGTTTGACCTGTGATTTCATGTACTTGTCTTTTTTGTTTTTTCACTTAAATCTTTTTTGTATCATTTATTTTTTGAGAGATGGCACGAATCAGGGGCAGTGGGGGAGAGAGAATCCCAGTAGGGGCAAAGGGAGGGAGAGGGAGGGGGAGAATATCCCAGGAGGGGCAGGGCAGGGTGGGAAGGTAGGAGGAGGGGCAGGGCTTGGGTTTTATGACTGACCCAGCCAGGTGTCCTTCTTTGTATTATTTAAAAAATATTTTACATATTGATACAGGCACCCAATGTTTATATCAGTGCTATCTACAATAGATAAATTATGGAAACATCCCAAGTGTCCACGAATCAATGAATGGATAAAGAGATGTGGATGTGTGTGTGTGTGTATAAAACAGTGGAATATTAGCCACAAAAATGAAATCCTGCTATTTGCAATGATGTGAATGGAGCTAGAGAGTATTAGCATATGATTTCACGCAAGTGGAGTTTAAGAAACAAATGAACAAAGTGGCGGTGTGGGGAAGGGAGGCAAACCAAGAAACAGACTCTTAACTGTAGAGAACAAACTAATTACCAGAGAAGTAGGTTGAGGGGATGGGTTAATAAGTAGGTGATGAGGATTTAGGAGTACACTAGTTGTGATGAGCAGGGTGATGTATGGAAGTGTTGAATCACTATATTGTACAGCTGAAACTAATATTACACTGTAAATGAACTAGAATTTAAATAAAAACATAAAAAATATACTTCCAAAGTATTTTTGCAAGAAAATATTGTTTTCCATATTGAACATGAATTACTTGTGTTTTTAAAACAGAACAAGGGGCGCCTGGGTGGCTCAGTTAGTTGAGCGTCCTCAGGTCATGCATGATCCCAGGGTTGTGGGATCCAGCTCTGTGCTGAAAGTGGAGTCAGTTTAAGTTTCTCTCTGTCCCTATGTCCCTCTCCCCTGCTTACATGTATACTCTTTCTCAAATAATAAAAAGTCAATCAATCAGAACAAAATAATAGCACTAGTGATGAGAAGTATACTAAGTCTTTTACATTACTCACCTTAGAAAAGCTTATATTTATCATCACTTATTACCTAGTTGACTGAAAGAATAGTACTGGGAAACTCTTAGTGAATTCTGATGGACCTTCAGGACACATATTGATTGTAGGTCGATTCTAGACTGGAGGGACCTTAGATAATATCTTAAGTTTACTGCCACTGTGGAAAGTAGGACTAGTAATGATTTTAGAATTTTTAGGTATAAGAACAGATTGGTCAAGTATTTTCTTTATACCGTAGTTTTCCCCCTAACATTGTCATCTGCCTCAGTTAACTCCTTGGTGCTGGATTTCCATCACACCATGGTTTAAGTAGTCCCTGCCCTTAAAAGCAGAGGTGCTGCTGGGTTCCTTTCATTTAGCTATGGCATCAGGAAATTGATGGTACCTTGTCTGTGCTAGGCAGCACTGAAAGGGGAAAGGACCAATGTCCTTTGCCATGGATAGCTATTGTCATAATTGTTCACTTCCTTAAAAGCAGTACATTCTGTAATTTTTTGGTTTCTGAAAGTGGGATTTCTGGAAGTTGTACTTTTTTGGCCAGTGACCTGATTTTGCCTGTGCTATGTATTTCAGACTTTGCTATGTGAATTTGTTTAAAGTTTGGGCTGTGTGTCATTAGTAAACATTTGTTGAGTACCTTCTCTCTGACTGTTTATGATGCCTATCAACATAGTAGATAAGAGTCCAAGGAATCTAGATGGTTGTGGGTTTTTTTTTTTTTTTAAAGTTATTTAGAGAGAATGAGTGCAAGTGGGACAGGGGCAGAGAGGGAGAGAACCCCAAGCACTGACAGTGCAGAGTCTGATGTGGCGCCCAAACTCAGAAATATCAAGATCATGACCTGAGCCAAAGTTGGATGCTTAACCATCCAGGGGCCCCCGATTCTAGATAGGTTTTAAAACATCTCCTTTCTTCTTTCCTGTAAGCTGCCTGAGGTGATCTCTGAAAATGGTTTACTATTCCCTTGACCCCGAAAACCTTAAAACAAAATCATGCAAATCAGGAGGTTCAAATCTTCATGTTCACTTTAGGAACACAAATGAAACTGCCCAGGCCATCAGGGGTATGCATATCAGAAAAGCCACCAAATACCTGAAGGATACAACTTTACTGAAGCAACGTGTGCCATTCCATGGCTACAATGGTGGAATTGGTAGGTGTGCCCAGGTCATACAGTGGGGCTGGACACAGGGTTGGTGGCTCAAAAATAGTGCTGAAGCTTTATTGCACATGCTTAAAAATGCAGAGAGTAATGCTGAATTTAAAGGATTTAGGTGTAGATTCTCTGGTCATTGAGCACACCTAGCGAACAGAGACCTCAAAATGAGATTCAGAATTTTTATTTTTACTTAAAAATTTTTTTTTACATTTATTTAGTTTTGAGAGACAGGGCATGAACAGGGGAGGGGCAGAGAGAGAAAGAGACACAGAATCCAAAGCAGGCTCCAGGCTCTGAGCTAGTGGTCAGCACAGAGCCTGATGCGGGGCTGGAACCCACGAACGTGAGATCATGACCCCAGCTGAAGTCAGACGCTTAACCGACTGAGCCACCCAGGTGCCCCAATTTCAGAATTTTTAGAGATTATGGTTGGATTAAATCCATACATGAGCTCTCCCTGCTCATTGAGATGATTTTTACTGAAAAAGAGTAGATTGTTCCTAAAGCAGAAGAGGAAGTTGGGCAGAAGAAAAAGATATCCCTGAAGAAACAAAAACTTAGGGCGGGAGCAAATTAATATAAATTAAATGCAAATAAAACTTAAAAAAAAGACCCCAAAACCTAAGATCTTCTTTCTTAGATAAACCAAGAATTTATTAGGACTGTTAGGTCTGATTTGGGATAAGCAGAATAAGTTCTTACTGGAGTCGGGGGGTACTGCAGTAGTTTTTCTAACTTTTGCAGTCAAATGCTCTATCCCTGAGCTATACCCCCGTAGTTTTTCTGACTTTTAAAGTAAGATTTTTAAGTTTGAGAAATGTTTTATACAGTCATGTAGACTGTCTTTATTAAAGGTCAGGGAAGATTTATTTGTATGTTAAATTTTTAAATTGATTTGTAGCATATGTACAGAAAAGTACAGAAATCTTATGTGTATGGCTCACTGAAATATCACAAAGTGAACACACTCACATGACATAACCATGGTCAAGAGAGAGAACACTAATTCCCCAGATGCCCATCTTAGCTTTCCTGTCAATCATTACTTCCTCTCACTTTCCCAAAGGTAACGTTATCTGACTCTAACAGCAGAGGAGTTTAGCTTGGTATTTTTTATTTTTATTTTATTTATTAAACTTTTAAAAAATGTTTGTTTATATTAGACAGTGGCAGATCGTGAGTGGGGGAGGGGCAGAGCGAGAACGAGAGCGAGACAGAAGCAGGCTGGATGCTCTGACCTGTCAATGCAGAGCCCAATGGGGAGCTTGATTCCTGAGCTGTGAGATCATGACCTGAGCTGAAGTCGCATGCCCAACTGACTGAGCCACCCAGGTGCCCCTATTTTTATTATTTTTCTTTAAATGTTTATTTTATTTTTGAGAGAGAGAGGAAGAGACGGAGGGGAGTGAGGGAGGGCAGAGGATCTGAAGTGGGCTCTGTGCTCAGTAGATAGATAGCCTGATGCAGGGCTCGAACTCATGAACCGTGAGATCAGCCTGAGCCAAAGTCAGATGCTTAACTGACTGAGCCACCAAGGCGCCCCGGTTTTTATTTATTTTTAAATAAACTTAATTTATTCAGTTTGAGAGAAGGCACAGTGAGAGGGGCAAAGAGAGAGCGCGCGAGAGTGAGAAGTCGGGCACAAGCTCACCAACAGATCATGAGCTGAGCCGAAGTCAGATGCTTAAATGACTGAGCTACCTGGGGCATCCTAAACTTCATTTTTAAAAATATTTAGTTTAATTAATTTATTTTTTAAGGAAGTGGGAGTGGGGGAGAGGGGCAGAGGGAGACAGAGAGAGAATCTTAAACAGGCTCCATGCTCAGCAGAGCCTGACTCAGGGCTCAGTCCCACAACTTTGGGATTTTGACCTGCACTGAAATTAAGAGTAGGATACTCAACTGACTGAACCATCCAGGTGCTCCTATTTTTATTTTATTAAAAAAATATTTTTAATTATGAGAGAGAGACACACACATAGACACACACGGAGCACAAGCAAGGGAGGGTCAGAGAGAGGGAGACAAAGAATCTGAGGCGGGCTCCGTGCTCTGAGTTGTCGGCACAGAGCCTGATGTGGGGCTTGAACTCATGAACCATGAGAAGATGACCTGAGCCGAAGTCAGATGCCCAACCAACTGAGCCACCCAGGTGCCTCATGTTTAATTATTTTTTAAAAGATTTTATTTTGAAGTAATCTCTACACCCAACATGGGGCTTGAACCCTCAACCCCAGTATCAAGAATTGCATGGTCTAATCACTGAGCCAGCCAGGTGCCCCCATAAAACTTCATTTTCTTAGAACAGGTTTAGCTTCACTGCAAAATTGAGCATAGAGTTTTGCTTTTGAACTTTTTTTTTTTAACTTTAAAAAGAGGTTTATTTTTGAGAGAGAGAGAGAGAGAGAGAGACAGACAGACAGAGACAGAGAGGGAGAGAGAGAACACAAGTGGAGGAGGGGCGCAGAGAGGCAGACAGAGGATCTGAATCTGGTTCTGCACTGACAGCAGAGACAGATGTGGGGCTTGAACTCATGAACTGTGAGATCATGACCTGAGCTGAAGTCAGACACTTAACTGACTGAGCCACCCAGGTGCCTCTCATCTTACATTTATATATTTTGGTCCTATTTTGTGTGTATTTCAGATGGGTATATATATATCTGGGATTAAAATTTCTGGGTTATAGGTTATGGTTATGTGTGTGATAATATGAAAGAGTTTCCTACAATCTACAGATTTACTTTCCTAATAACTGTTTTTCTAATATTAAAAAAACCAAAAAACAAAAAAAACAAAAAAATTGAATGGCCCTTAGGTCTCAGTATTTGGCCAGGTTATCAAACCATTTCACAGGCATTATACATAACTTTTACATGTTAATCCTTGATAGTGTCTTTTTTTTTTTTTAACGGCATGAAGAAATTCATTATTTTGAGATGATTTCTCAGATTTAAGACTAAAATTTGTGGCCATGATTTTATTGAAAGAAATACTGAGGTAGTGTCTAGGATCTTGATCAAAAATAATAGCCTAGTCCCTGAACTTACCAGCATTACATACTTTTTAAAAACGAATACAATTCTTCTACACTTGATCTTAGCCAAAAGGCCGAGAAGCAATGAATACAATTCTTCTAAAGATAAGTTATTCATTCTAAAGTATTTATCAGCTTGTATATGTCAGGCACCATTGGACACACTGAGAATGTAGAGGTGACTGAGTTGTCCCAATTGTCAAATGTTTCATAACATTTTTCTTTTCTAGTTGTAGAATCCAGCCTGAGTTGGCATTACATTTAGTGATTATGCCTCTTTAGCCTTGTTCAATATCCAACATCTCCACAGCGTTAAAAAGTTTTTTGTTTTTTTTTGAAACATTGGCATTTTTTTTCTTCTTTCTTTTCTTTTTCCTTTTCCTTTTATTTTTTTATTTTTAAGACTATAAGCCCCTCTCCTTTTTTAGTAGAATGTTTGTTATTTTTTGGTTTGTCTGATGTTAAGCATCCTGAACTGGAGTACTACATAGTTGATGTATCCTTCTCAAGGTATCAACATCAGAATGCACACATTGTCTGTCTTTCATTGGTGATATAAATTTTGATTACCTGGTCAAAGATCAATTGTTACCCCCTCCATTTCCTCTCCACCTCCCCTGTAACTAATAAGCACCTTGCCTTGTGGGAGAGATTTAAAAAGCATTCAGATATTCTGCATAATGGAGAGTTGTAAGGACTAAATAGAAGGTTATGTTTCCAAGTGGCTGAGACAGTGTCATGCATATGGATTTGTTAAATTTGAATCTGACATGAAAGCACTGTTTTAGTGTGTTTATTAATCCAGTGACAATGTATAGATTGGATTAAATGGGGAGAGAGGGAGTAATTCAAGGCACTTAAAACAGGAGTAATTTAGATTGAATGTAAATTAAAATTTCTTCATGAGATTTGAACTATTGCAGAAAAGCAGTAAAATCCTTTTTCTAGGTCTTTTAAAAATAAACCCTGTTTCCTTCTGTATAGAATACTTAGCTGTAGCTGCTCTGGATGAGGAAAGTTAGGTAACCAGCTTTGCATTTCCTGCTTTGTTAAAAGATTTTCTGTGATTACTAAGAAATGGAATAAAAATGTAGGCATTTGGTAGAATTTTGTGTTCAACTTATCAAGGAAACTGTTTCATTTTTCTATTTATTTTCTTCACTAAAATTGTCCATTCTCAAGTGTCCTCTCCAAAAGTAACTATCCACAGAATGTGTGAGAGAGGCCCATGGCATGGAAGGAAAACAGTTATGAGGGCTGCTTTTTTATGTTAGTGACCCCCACAGTGATTAAAAAAAAAAGTCAAAATATGACAGGAACAAGTTTGTGTTAGGGTGTTTGTATACAAACTATTTTCTCCTGAAGAATCTTATAAATAGGGAAAAGCAGTTCTGAGCCATTAGGAAATAAAGATTTCTAAGAAAAATCTGTTTTGTTTTCTATTGCTGCTCTGCAGTAAGTACTTATTTGGAACTGGAGAACAGATAGGACTATGGATTATGTTGGGCTGTTAATTTTCTCTTGTAACTGTTTGCTTTATTAATTTTTATAGTGTTTTATTGTACGTGATGTTGAGAAGAGGCTAGAGGACCATGCATGAGGAAGATCTGCCTAGAAGCTAAGGAGAGACTGGCAGTTGGACAATGGGAAGATAATTGCTTTCACATGTGATTAAAGGGGGCTAAAATGATTTAATCAAATGGCTAGCTCACTTTACGTGATTTCAATCTACTAGTTATGATTCATATTTATAGGACATTCATGTATAACAGGATAAAGAAAATATTTGCTAAGGAGAAAGGGGGTAAATGACACAGACATCTGTGTCCACCTCATTTCAGCCATCCACACCCAGGATCACATCATGAAGCATGTCACTCCTCGGACTGGTGTTCTGCCTTTCTTTTTTTTTTTTTTTCCCCAGTAGAAATATTAATTCTTCCCCAAAATAAATATTAATTTATTTTGAGGTGAAGCTCATGGGAGGGGCAGAGAAGGGCGGAGAGAGAATCTGTAGCAGGCTGTGCATTGTCATAGCGCAGAACCCAATGTGGGGTTGGAGCTCCCTAAGGTTGGGATGACCTGAGCCGAAATCATGAGTCGCTGGCTTAACCCTTTAACGACTGAGCCACCCAGGTGCCCCCCCCCGTGCTCTGCTTTTGGAATCTTTAACTTGGTCACCTATTCGATCATACTTTCCAGTTTCTTTCTAGTTGCTAGTAACTATGTCTTTTACTACTGTAATATAGGGTAGATGTTAAAAAGCTTTGGTTTTAGATGGACTGGAGTCGTTAAATATCCAACTCTAGCCTTTATGACTTATGTACCCTTAGAGATGTTACTTAATCTCATTGAATTTTAATTTCCACATCAGAAGTCTTAAGTTCCTATTTTTTGGTTTTTTAAGTTTTATTTAGTCAGGTTACCTCTGACTGTTGTGAGTCCCCTCACTCACAAGCCTGAGATCAAGAGTGGGATGCTCTACCAACTGAGACCGCTCGCTCCTCCTCAAGTTCCCATTTTTTTTTAAAGCTTGTTATTTTTTTTTAAGTTTATTTTTTTTGTGTGTGATCTCTACATCTGATGTGGGGCTTGAACTCAGAACCCCAAGATGAAGAGTTGTGTGATTTTTGGACAGAGCCAGCCAGGCGCCCCCTTGAGTTCCTATTCTTAATGGAGTTTCATTCTATTAAAGGAAGATACAGAAATAAAATAAATGAATAATAAACGTCAGAAGATGCGTACAGTGAAGAAAGTAAGGCAAGGGACTGAGAGTGATCTGAGTGGGAGAATCATTTGAAATAGGATTGCCCAGGAAGGCCTCATTGAAGTGGCATTTGAGCTGAGATCAAAATGATGAGAAGGACTCATCAGTCAGAGATCTGAGATAAGTTTTTTAGGCAGAGTGGATTGGAAGCAAATATTTTGAGGGGAAGGAGAAAAGGGATTATTGGAAGGAAGTGTGGTATATAGAGAGGTAGGGAGAGACTAAATCGTACAAGGTTCTGTAGCTCATACCAAAGAGTTTGGTTATTCTCAACAGCATTGTACCTAACTTAATGGCTCTAAGCAAGGGCAGTTCTTCGATTTATGTTATACAAATGGAAACTTTGTGGTGAATGAACTGGGGTGGGAAGCCATGACTAGCAACACTGGAAAAAGGGGCACTTGGAGTGTTCAGGTGAGAGATGGATAGTGCCAGCCTAAAGAGGTAGTACTAGAGATGGTAAAAATATCTATAGCAGTGTTGTTCATGTAGTTGTTGTGAAAATGATTAGCACTATCCTAGGCCTAGAAAGAGCACTTTTTTAAAAAAACTATAAAAATGGTATTATTGGTTCTCATCCAGCTCCATGACCTCATTGATCTAAGTCAGGAAGCTGGAAGTCATCCTAGATTTCTCAGTTGAGGAAGAAAATACAGAGAAGAAGGAAATTAGTTCGGTTCAGTTGAGTTTATGTCTGTATGGTAAGTTACCTATAATATATGTTGTGTTGAAAGTATCAATAATCTTCTTGCAGATGACCCTTAAATAGTACCTGAAGAAAAGTTGAATAGAGAAGTTTGTGTTAGAGATAAATATATGAAAGTTGTAGGTATTTGGTAAAAGGCGAAAGATTTATGCGACCTGAAGAGAAACCAGAGTATGAAAGTTGTAGGTATTTGGAAGTAAAGCCATTAGCTTGAATAACGTTGCTTGTCTGGAGGATAAAAGAGGAGAAAAATGAGCTAATGGGCAGAAGAAGAATTGATAGGTCTAGTCAGAACTGCAGGAAAATGGAGAATTTATGTCACTGCCTAATGCCTGGAGTAAAGAATGATTGGATGATAGAGATGTGTGATATGGTTGAAGATAAACCAACCAACATCACTGGACTTGAAGACTAGAGCAGTTTCATTAGTGAGAGTAAGCATCACATTACAGTGGTTGAGGAGCATTTGGGAAGCAAAGTGGAATTAGTAAGTGCATGCTACTCGTTCAGAAGAATTGCAGTAAAGAGAAGAGTTGAGTGTGGTCTCAAGAGAGAGGAAACTTGGATGTTTGGATCCTGAAGGGGAAAGTCAAGATGAGATGGGGAGGGTGCCTGGTTGGCTCAGTCAGTAGAGCATGGGACTCTTGATCTCTGGGTCATGAATTAAAGCCTCACATTGGGTGTAGAGATTGCTTAAATAAAACTTAAAAGAAAGATGAGATGGGGGTAAAGGAGATATGACTGATTTCCCTATAAACTAGGATGTAAGATTAGCACCTGAAAATAAGATGACGGGGATGATTTGGCAAGTTTGAGAAGAGTGAGAAAGGTTTCATTCATTCTTTCAGCAGCTTTTGTGCAAGGTAGTTGGGGGCAGGATTGTGATTAAAAAACCAACAACCTTGCCTTCTTGAAAGTTACACAGATTAGTGAGGGAGCTAAACATTAGGCAAAGAAGAGTCATACCAATTAAAATTACAACTAGAAAAATACAACCATGATTTGTGTTACAAGGTGAATTAAGATAACATGTGATAGGGAAAGTTATACCTGTTCAGTTCAGAGAAGCCTCACCTAATGAAGACCGAACTGAGATCTGGAGGAAAAGGAGGCCTTAACCTGTCAAGGAAAGAAAAAGAATATTCTAGGCAGAGGAAATAGGATGTGCAAAGGCCTTGTGGTGATGATGAGGAGCTGAGAGGGCAGATATTGCTGTTGTACACAGAGAAAGAGAAAACGTGGGTCAAAATGAGGCTAGACCGAGGTATGATCCAACTATGGGGCCCTTGTATATTAGGGTGGAAATTGAGTGGCAGTGAGACTGAGGCAGGGGCAGAAGAACTTTGTAAACTGAAAGCACAGGATTTGTAAGTAGGTTTGAGTTTGAATTTTTTCTGTCACTGAAAACTTTTGGCAAGACTTTTGACTATTAAGTTATAATTTAAAAATGAAGTGTTACTCTTTGGTTAATGTACCTTTTGGAGGTGAGAATTAAACTCTAAATGAGATCATATGTGTGAAATTCCCTTGTAAGTTGTAGTACCTTTTACTCTTGGATAATACTTTTTTTCTCCTTAGAGGCTTAAGTATTCTGAAACTTACAAAGAGGATGTGATCAGTTCCATAAAGGTTTATTGGACACTTAACTATATGGGTGAGGCACTGAACTGGTCACCTGAGTATATAAAAGTAAGAAATGGACCTGAAGAAACAGTCAAGATGGGGAGGTAGCCATGTGTACAACTAAATAGGTGGCAAGATATAGTTTGATAATTTCTAAAATAGAGGTGCAGAATACAATGAGGTATAGAAATGGAGTGTTTGTTTTCAACTGAGAGCAACAGGAAAGGCTTCAGCTGGGAGAGGAAGAGGAGGAAGGAGGTAAAAGTAGAATCAGGTTTTTCATTGTGATGTCATTAATTGGGATATGAAATAGAATTAAGAGCTTTGGGGAAGATGAGGATTTTGGTTTTGGACATGTTAAATTTGAGGTGCTTGCAGTCTGTCCATGTTTTACAATTGGAAGCATGACTTGGGAGATATGGTTAGAGTTGTAGATTTGATATACTCTTTGTAGATCTTTGGGTGGAGGAATGGTGGCAGGGTAAACATTTACTTATCATAATATACTGAATTTTGTTGACTGTAGGAAACCAGAGATTATAAGGCACATCATTATTTTATGTACCATTAAGAAAGAAAAATACTGTTGAACTATAACACATCTTTGACTTTGACTTTTTTTTGCTTTTAATTATTTTTTTTAAGTTGAAGTGTAGTTGACACAATGATATATTAATTACAACCTAGTGATTTGACAACTCTATATGTTTAGGCTGTGTTCATCACAAGTGTAGTTACCATTTGTCACCATATAATGCTATTAAAATACCATTGACTATATTCCCTATATTGTCTTTGATCCTCTTGACTTACTCATTCCATAGCTGAAAGCCTGTATCTCCCACTGTTGTTCATCTCCTTCATCTATTTTGCCTGTCTTGCCTCCTTCCTTCCCCACTAGTTTGTTCTCTGCTTGAGTCTGTTTCTGTTTTTTTTGTTGGTAATTTTTTTTTTTTTTTTTGAGAGCATGTGTGTGAGGATGAGCAGAGGAGAGGCAGAGGGAGAGATAGAAAAGGAGAGAAGGAAGAGGGATGGGAAGGAGGGAGAGAGAGAGAGAAGCTTAAGCAGGCTCCACACTCAGTGCAGAGCCTGACACAGGGCTCAATCTCACGACGCTAGGATCTTGACGTGAGCCAAAATCAGTAGTCCAAAACTCAAGCAACGAGCAACCCAGGTGCTCCTGTAAATATATATTTTTTTAAGATTCCACATATAAATGAAATCATAAAGTTTTTATCTTTCTCCGATAAAAAATAGCAAGATCTCGGGGTGCCTGGGGGGCTCAGTCAGTTAAGCATCTGGGTTCGGCTCAGGTCATGATCTCACGGTTTGTGGGTTCAAGCCCCGCATCAGGCTCTGTGCTGACAGCTAGCTCAGAGCCTGGGCCTGCTTCAGATTCTGTACCTCTCTCTCTGACCCTCCCCTGCTCATGCTGTCTCTCTCTGTCTCTCAAAAATAAATTAAAAAACATTACAAAAATTAAAAAAGGAAAAAAAAATAGTAAGATCTAATTTTTTTTTTAATGGCTCGGTAATACTCCATTCTGTATATAGCCACGTTTTCTTCATTGATCTATTTGTGGACACTTGGGTTGCTTCTGTGTCTTGGCTGTTGTAGATAATGTTGCAATAAACATAGGTCTGCATATATCTTTTTAAATTTGTGTTTTTATTTTCGTGGGTAAGTACCCAGTAGTGGAATTACTGGGTCATATGGCATTGCTATTTTAATTTTTTGTGGAACCTCCATATCGTTCTCCACAGTGGTTGTACCAGTTTACTTTCCCACCAATGGTGCCTGAGGGTTCCTTCTTTTCCACACGCTCTCCAACTCTTATTTCTTCTTCATAGTAGCCATTCTGACTGGTTTGAGGTGATATTTCACTGTTTTGGATCTGCAGTTCTGTAATGATAAGCTGAATATCTTTTCATGTGTTTGTTGGTCACCTGTGTGTCATCTTTGGAAAAAAATCACAATTTTAAGACACATTTTGATTTCGGTTGTTAAATGAGAAACTGTCCTACCATCAATGAAATACTGAAGCTAACCTCTAATGAGCCTTTTTTCTTTGCCAGGCTGTCAATAAGTAGGTAAACATTAATAATTTAATTCTAATAACCTTGTTAGTTTATCTTTATTCTCATTTTACAGATGAGAGCACTGGCCTCACAGAAGTTATTTCTTGAACATCCTGTAAAGCTGAATTTAGATTTTTCAACCTTAACTATGAAAACTAATAATATAGGGTAGTGCTTTAGAAGATGGAAAAAAAACTTTGTAAATAATGTTTAGGGGAAGATAACTTGGTGCACTGATGGCTGTGAATCAGTGTTACTATGGCTGTGGTTTCTGTTTGCTTGGGAGGACATGTGGTGTAATAGAAAATCCAAGATTTTGGATTCAGGAAAATTGTTTTGAGTCTTACTATGTAGTGCTTAAAATTTTATCTGTCTTTTAACTTCATTCAGAATCATCTTCTGTCTAAATGGGAAAGATAATACCTGTATCAGTCTTACTAGATTGGAGTGAGGGTCAAATTGACAGTCTGTTTTTAAAACTGCACAGTAATCTCAGTGCAGAGTGGTAGGTAAAATTGTTCTGGAGGTGCCTGGGTGGCTTAGTAGGTTGAGTGTCTGACTTTGGCTCAGGTCATGATCTCACGATTCGTGGGTTTGAGCCCTGTATCAGGCTTTGTGCTGACAGCTAGCTCAGAGCCTGGAGTCTGTCTTTGGATTCTGTGTCTCTCTCTCTTTCTGTCCCTCCCCTGTTCATGCTGTCTCTCTCTCTCAAAAATAAATAAAACATTTAAAAAAATTAAAAAAAATTGTTCTGAAAATTTTAGGAGCTGTAAGCTATTCATAAGCCTGACTTAAGATATAAAACATACTTGGAATTAATTGGTGGGGCTTCCACTGAAATAGTCACCTTTTATGTAAAACGAGAAAGATAATCATTATATTGGGACATTATATACATATATATGTATATACACACACAAACTTTTTTCTTTTACATTAACTTGTATCATACTTTATATGCAATTTATCCTCATTTCTTTTTTCTAGTGGCATATAGATTAGAATTTGATAAGTCTTCTTTGGGTTTATACCTTTACTTTTGGGAAATTGAAAAGGAGTTTTGGAAACATAGTAAGCTAAAATTCTATTAAGTTAAAATGTACCAATGTAATGGTTTATTTAAATTATGATAACAATTTATGAGCTATTTGAGAATGTATATGAAAAATAAACAAAATAGACAAGGGCATGTTTTAATTGCTATATCGATAATTCTGATTTGCTCACTGTTAAGAGATCACTGTAATGAAATAAACCACAATAAATCACTGAAATGAAATAAGGCACCAATATTTGATATATGAAGATTGTGCCAAAATAGTCTTTATGTTGTTAGTATCTATTGCTTTGGTTAGAATGTTCTAGACATTTCTAGCAGAATTGCAATCTGTGAGTCACAGCCTGTAGTCTTTCAGGGCAATAACAGGTGTTTCTTGCTATGATCTGTGAATGCTATTTTATAATATCTAGAAAACTTTGTCTTTTTTGAGCTCTAGGTTTATAGATGCTTTGTTGCAACTAGAGAAGGGAAGTAAGCTATTAAAAAAAAATTCCTAAAAAACCCCCAAACAACCTGTCAATAAATTTCTGGTTTGATTTCTAATTATATCTCAAGGACAAAGTCCCAGAAGTTGGGATTATTACACCTCATCGAATGACTATTTTTTTTTAAGGCTCTTTATGTAACTTGTGAAATTACTTTGCAGAAAGAAAAGGAGTTTGTTTTATGTACCATCTCATGTCAATTTATATTTTCATGGGTTGTGTGTAAAAGTGCTCATCTCACCAAACCCTCACCAGCATCCATTTTTCTAACTCTGTCTCTATTATTGATATTTTTGTTTTCTTGTAAATTTCATGAATTTTCTAAATGTACTTTGTACATATATGAAGTTAAATGAATTTTCATGTTAAAGTGGAAATTCATTTATCCTCATTGTGAATCACATACATGTTGGTGCCCTTTGCCTATTTTTTATATTAGTGCTTTGGATTGATTTGTAAGAGCTCTTTATTATTAATTATTGATATTTTGATTATTATACTAATGATTAATCACTATGCTAATGATTAATCAGTATGCTAATGATTTTACATAGTACTTGCAAATAACACTTCCATTTTGTAGTTTGACTTTGAATATTATTTTTTTATACAGCATCAGCATTTCAAGGTATTACCCCAACCTAAATATTTAAAAAAAAAAAACCAACATACACACAGACACATATGTTTTTCCTTACTCAGTGTGCGCGAGCGCACACACCCACACACTTTAATGACTTGAATTCTAGCTTGTAGCTAGTTTGAAGTATCCTGTTCAAGATATAAAACCTTTCACAGAATATGTAATGTTCAATAAACATATGATTTAGGGGGCAGGGGCACACATACACAAAAAGAAAAAGAAACATCTGATTTAATGTGCGTATGTATTAGCAATTATTCTGTGGGCTTCTCTGTAGGGTAGTTAATGGATTTTAATAAAGACCAAGAAATAGTTATGAGTTAGGTGCAAGATAAGGTATATTACTATAGTGGTTTCAGGTATTGAAGTTACAATATTAAGCTGAGTGAATTAACTAATGTCCTGTTTTTTCTTTCTATTCCACTATAGCCTGTACGAGAGTTAGCTGCCTAATGAAGGAATTAGGTGGATAAATGGTTAGACTGACCTTGTGCTGTTGATTGTATAACTGAGCTTGAATTACTTCTGAGAAATAGTAACCATAGAAATCTGATTGTATATTAATGTAAACTCTGTTTCATCCAAGGTTTGTTTATTTAGAAAACATCTAAAGAGGTATATTTGAGCACTTGTATGTGCTCCGTTGTAACCTGAACTGTGTTTACTTTAGAATTAGTCATTGGCTTTGTTAGTTGAGTTTGACGTAAGTACTTGTTTATTTTTTGGTTTAAGAAGACCCTTATAGGGGCACCTGGTTAGCTCAGTTGGTTAAGTGTCTGTCTGACTCTTGATTTTGTCTCAGGTCATGATCTCACAGGTCATGAGCTTGAGCCCCACCTTGGGCTCTTTGCTGACAGTGCGGATCCTGTTTGGGTTTCTTTCTCTCCCTCTTGGTGTCTCTGTCTCTCAAAATAAATAAGTAAACATTTAAATGAAAACATAAAAAGAACCCTTATAGATAGTAAATTTTGTTGATCCTTGCGGAAATGTTTTTCAAGGACCAGGTAGGATATTTATGTATTCTTCATCAGTATTGTGTTTGTTGTGGTAAATAGCTATCAAGTAAAGTAGAGGCTTAGCAGTGATATTTCAAACTTTTACAGAAATGTATATGAAAGAAATCATAGGTATATTACTTCATTGTAACTTTGATTACTCATTACCACCATATATATATATATTTTAAATGTTTTTATTTATTTTTGATACAGAGAGAGACAGGCATGGGAGGGGGAGGGGCAGAGAGAGAAGGAGACACAGAACCGGAAGCAGGCTCCAGGCTCTGAGCTAGCCGTCAGCACAGAGCCTGACGCGGGGCTCGAACCCACGAACGTGAGATCTGACCTGAGCTGAAGCCGGAGGCTTAACGACTGAGCCACCCAGGCGCCCCCATATTTTTACAGAATTTATTTTTCTTTGCCTTGGTTTATGTGGGCATAAGTTGAAGCATTAGTGGTTTCTTTTGGCATGGTTTTGGCATTAATATTGCAGGGATAAAGCTGTGGAATGCAAGAAGTATAGGCTTTCGAATGCAGATTTGAATTTCAGATTCCCTGTTTTAAGTCTGAGACCTTGGAAAAGTTACTTAACATCTCTGTTTCACTTAATCTGTAACGTGGTAATCGTACACCCAAAGCAGTGTTTTTTCAACTTGCAGGTATGATTCATTAGTCATGAAATCACTTTAGCAGGTGAAAGAGGAAAAAGATCTAGGAGAAAAAGCTACAGAGTTGTAGTTAATAAGGAAAAATATTATTTTGTAAGACTTTAGTTTCATACTACATAATACACATTAATACATATATGTTTAAGCAGATGGGAACTTTGTTGCATTGTAAGGTATATATCTTAACCATAGGCAGGGTTAAAATTAAAAAAATGTATATTTCTATAAAGTCATTAGGATTAAATGCCTAGCATAGATTGACACTGAAAGAAAGATGGCTTTGGAAAGTCTTACTGGATATTTTGGCTTTGTTCTATTTTGTTGTGTTTATACAGATTTGGTCTTTGCTCCAAGAGCTATAAAATAGAAACTGGTTTGTTTTTTAAATTGTTTTGAATATAACATATTCAGAAAATTATTTGACACACAAGGTTTTGGGAAGGTATTGTTTTGGGAACTTATATATGGTAGGTGGGAGTTCCAGTTTATATGACCACTTGGAGTGCAATTTGGCAATATGTAGTAGTAAAGTTCAAGATATGTGTACCCTACAGCCTAGTGATTTTGATTCTTGTGGTTGTGTCAAGGGAGCCATGCAGGAGGATGTTCATTGTTGCATTGTTTGTAATGACAAGAACTTGGAAGCAACCTAAAAGTCCCATGGTAGAAGTTTGGATAAATGTTAATCAAATTGTACGTTAATTAAATGTTAAACTAAACTAAGTTAAATGGATAAGCTTTATTAATAATTAGTTTCCAAAATGGATAGAAAAGTAAGTTGCAGACAGATACAGTATACCATATAGTTAATACTTAAAATCATGCATTGTTTATGGATATAAATATAAAAATAAAAAATTTGGACTAGGATAATTCATATCCATGTCAGATAATGGATACTTAAAGAGAAGGAAGGAATGGGATTAAGTACGGATTTAGTTGTAATTAATATATCTTGGGGAGAAAAATGATGTGAAGCAAATATGGCAAAATAATCTGGTCAGTTTGGCTGTTAGGTACGTGGGTGGTCATAGTCTTTCTTTCCCCCTGTATGTTTAAATATTGACCCTCATGACCTCATCTAAACCTAATTACCCTAAAAGGCCCGATTTCCTGATATCATCACATTGAGGATTAGTGTTCCAACATAATGAATTTTGAGGGGACACATTAAGTCCATAGCAGCTACTAAAAAAGACTAAAAATAAATATACATAGTAATGTTAAAATAGTTAAGTAACATTGTAGAATTGTGGAAACTCTTGATCTTTTTTGATGTTTTCAATGAATGTATACCAGTTATGTAACAGAAAAAAACCACAATACATTTCTAGGGGTGGAATTAATAGTTGAAAAGGAAAAACTTTGAACTTATTAAAAGTTTATTTTGAGAGAGCGTGTGAACTCCATCAGGGAAAGCTCAGAGAGCTAATTTCAAGCAGGTGTGGAGCCCCAACCATTGCTTGAACTCAAGAACTGTGAGATTATGACCTAAACTGAAACCAAGAGCTAGTGCTTAACTGACTCAGCCACCTAGGTGCCCCTGAACCTTTTTTTTTTTAACACTTTTTTTTTCATGTTTGAGAGAGACTGTATGGGTGTGCCAGTGAGAAAGAGAGTGGGGGAGGGACAGAGAGAGCCGGGGAGAGAGAATCCCAAGCAGGCTCTGTGTGCTCAGCACGGAGCTTGACTGGAGACTCGAACCCTCAAACCATGAGATCATGAACTGAGCCAAAATCAGCTGAGTTGGACACTCAACTAACTGAGGCATCCAGGTGTCCCTGAGAGACGGTTACTGCTTATCTGCTCTGCCTTGGCTCTAGAAACAAATTCATAATCCTTCACAGAATTTATTTTCCCAGATCGTTTCACCATCTCTGTCTCTACTGCATTAATGCAAATCACTATTATTTCTTGTCTGGACTACTGAAATAGCTTTCCATCGTATCTTTTTTCTTCCATTAGTGCTTTTTTTTTTTTTTAAAGCTTATTATTATAATTATAATTATAATTATTTTTTAGTGATCTCTATACCTAATGGAGGACTTGGACTCAGAACTTGAAGATCAAGAGTCACATGCTCTACCTACTGAGCCAGCCAAATGTTTCCCTTTGTACTTAGGTATATTTTACAAATAGTAAATCAGAGCTGTCTTCTAAAAAATGTAAATCAGAGCATGTCATTTGTCTACCCAGGTCTTTCAATGACTTCCCAATATGTATATCTCTCCCTCACTTTTAAAATCTGTTCCAGGACGCCTGCCTTGCTCAGTTGGTTGAGTGTCCAACTCTTGGTTTTGGCTCAGGTCATGATCCCAGGGTTATGGTATTGAGCCCTGGGTCAGGCTCTGCAATGAGTGTGGAGCCTGCTTAGGATTCTGTCTCTGTCTCTTCCTTCCTCTTGCCCCTCTCTCCCACGTGCACGCACATGCATTCTCTCTAAGTTAAAGATCTAGGGGTGCCTGGGTGGCTCAGTCAGTTGAGCATCCGACTTTGGCTCAGGTCATGATCTCGTGGTTCATGAGTTTGAGCCCCATATGCAGCTCGCTGCTGTCAGCGCTAAGCCTGCTTCTGATCCTCTGTTCCCCTCTGTTTGCCCCTCCCCCACTCACACTCTTTATCTTTCTCAAAAATAAAAACACTAAAAAAAAAATCTATTCCAATTCCTGAATTAAAACTGACATTCTAATACTGAAGGATTTTTTTTGGTAAGTGTTTCTATTCTCCATCTCTATCCCTGAAAATATACCTGGAGAAACATCATTAGGCAGAAAGGTTTCAAAAGAGAGGAACAAGTATGTTTTAAGAACTGAGATTCAGTTAAAAACATGCATGTAAAGATTCTTATACCTCTCTAACCATCACATTCAATTCTTCAGGAAGGCCCTCTAGTGTATGCACACATGACATGCACCTACTGAACCTTTCTCTAGGTCTGAAGGAAGAAATAACTACTAAATTTCTTAAGTCTCTTCCACTCAAAATGAAGAAACCTAACAAGGATACCTATCCATACTGTCCAGACCACGAGAATGGTTGTCTATCCTATTAAGAATGTAGCTAGATCTTGGGACACCAGGGTGGCTCAGTCAGTTGAGTGTTCTACACTTCAGCTCAGATTATGATCTGAGCCCCTTGGATCATAACCCCCTCACCCTTCTGTGAATTTGAGCCCCTCATTAGGCTCTCTACTGTCAGTGAAGCCTGCTTTGGATCCTCTACCCTCCCACCACCCCCTCCTGTTTCTGCTTATGCAAGGCACTCTTTCTATCTCTCAAAAATAAACATAAAGTGTAAGTAGATCTTGAAGTCAGACTGCCTTAGTTTGAGTCCCAGCTCTATAACTATGTAACTTTGGGCAAATTGTTTACCCGTGCCTGCCTCCCCTCCCCCGCCCCCCAAGACCCAGTCTCTTTATCTGTAACATGGATATTATACTACTGCTTATCTGAAAGTTTCTGTAGGGATTAAGAGAACATTTTCGAGATTAAGTGTGGTTAGTGTGTTTTCAAAAATGTTAGTGGTAGTTACTGCTTTTATGGTTCTCACTATTATTCTTATATTCTTACCTCATTTCAAGGAATGGGTTATTTATTTCTTTACAGCATTTGTTTTGTAACTTTCTATTTATACATTTATTTTTCCACAGACTTTAAGAGACTCATTTTATTTTTAGTTTTTTATATTAAAACATTTTTAATGTTTTTAAAACTTTTTATTTTATTATTTTTTTTTTTTGAGAAAGAGAGAGTAGGGGAGGAGCAAAGAGAAAGGGAGACAGAGGATCTGAAGTGGGCTTCATGATGACAGCAGAGAGCCTGATGCAGGGCTCGAACTCACCAATTTCAAGATCATGATCTGAGCCAAAGTCCGATGCTTAACAACTGAGCCACTGGGGCACCCCGAGAGACTCATTTAAGTTTTTGTATTCCGCTAGTGCCTAAGTATACTTGACATTCAATCTATATTTGGGTTAATCTGAATAAAGACTGATTGTTTGAGTTCCTCTAAATTAGTGGACTTTTGTACAGAGTACCCAGACTTAGAAAGCGTGGATAAAATATAAGCAAGCTTTAATGCTACCTCCCAAGATCTTGTGGGGAAGAAATGATAACTCCTTTGCTGAATATGAAAATTGAGGGTTTTGTTTTGTTTTGTTCTGTTGCTGTTTACTAACCAAAGAAGGAGGAGTAGAATTCTTCTGACACCCTTTGGGTTCCTAAAGAACCTGAGCTCTTCAAGCACCAGTTCTGTTGTCTCTAGTTGCCTCAGACAAATGGCCATTGGTCCTTTTATTTTATGGAGCCAACTAGATATGACCTTTAATATGTCCAGGCATTCAGGAACTGGGCACAGATAATCTTTTACTTTTTAAAAATATGGAAGTAAAGGGGCGCCTGAGTGACTCAGTCGGTTAAGCAGCAGACTTTGGCTCAGATGATGATCTCACGGTTTGTGGGTTTGAACCCCGCATGGGGCTCTGTGCTGACGGCTCAGAGCCTGGAGCCTGCTTCAGATTCTGTCTCCCTCTCTCTTTGCCCCTCCTCTGCTCCACCTCTGTCTCTCTCTCTCTCTCAAAAATAAACCTTAAGAAAGCTAACAAAACCCCAAAAAATAAAAAAAACAAGTAAAAAGCCAATCACATGTTTATATTTCAGACGTAGCATTGGCATCTAAACTTAAAGCTGCTTTATTATAACTAAAATTACATCACCCAATTGTACATGTAAGGCCCATAGATTATGTAAAGGGATTATTAGTTGGGTTACTAAAGAAAGTCTTGTGGCAAAAAGGTATTTATGTTATTTGGAAGAGTGTTAATAGGTTTCAAAAAAGTAATTGTCTCAGGGACTCCTTACCAAGATTATACTCAAAGAATTTTGGAATATGGCCATTTGTAGCAAAGTGGATGGACCTCGAGGGTGTCATACTAAGTGAAATAAGTCAGGCAGAGAAGGACAGATACTATATGTTTGCACTCATAGGTCTACCAGGAGAAACCTAACAGAGTACCATAGGGAGAGGAAGGGGGAAAGAGAGCTGGGGAGAGAGAGGGACACAAATCATGAGAGACTATTGAATACTGAAATCATGGACTGAAGGGGGAGGGAGGAAAGGGGATGATGGTCATGGAAGGGGGCATTTGTGGGAAGAAGCACTGGGTGTTATATGGAAACCAATTTGACAATAAACTATTAAAAAATAAATCAAAATAAAAAACATTAAAAAATTTAAAAAATGAATATTTTCAATATGTGGAAATGAAATGTATTGTGAATGTCCTTATTAAGGACAGGATTCTTATTTATTGTATTTTTAAAAATATAATCTACTTGGCAAGTTTTGATAATAGTATTACTAGTCATAACAGGTAACATTTATTGACTGCCTGCTCTATGCCAGAATTTGTTCTGAGTGCTTTACATTTATTAACTCAGTCTTTGCATACCTGTTATCTTCATTTTAAAGGAAATGAGACATGAGGCCCAGATTAAGTAATTAAGTTGCACAACATTACATAGCTAATAAATGTAAGTAGCTTGGGTTCCAACCTCTGTAGTCAGATTCTAGGACCAGTTACAACAACCTATTAGGCTAAATGTTTTCTCCATATAATCTTTTTTCCCCTGCCTTTTTCTTTCCTGCCAGACATTGCTTTTTTTTTTCCTTTCCTTTTTATCAAAGGTACATATGCATATAGTTTAAAAAGCCAATCAGTAAACATTATAACTTTTGTTAGGACAAACATCAGTCTCCTCTCCACCCCCTTCCCATCAGAAGTTTTTTCAGTGTTTGCTGCTGCAAGCTAGGTATTGGAGAGGGTACGTATTTGTCTCACTCTCCTTCGGGTCATTACTGCTTGCTTTTCTTAATGCTGTACTTTACCTTGGGGGTGTATGATGGCCAGCATTTAGTACATCTCCAGTTCCATAAGGGGATGCTGGCCATGATTTGTACTAGTTGTTCGGCTCGCCCAGTCTTTGGCTTTCCTGGCAAGAATTTTCTCACTTTTTTTCTTCTTAGCTTCTTCTCTCTTCTAGTTCTCACTGCTTCTGGACAGGCTGCCATCTTCTCTAACCTGGAATGCTGCCACAGCCTTCTTACTGGTCAGCTTGCCTTCCTCTATCTCTACACTGCAGCCAGAAAAAATTTTCTAAAATGTAAATCTGATTAGAGTTCTACCTGCTTGAAAGCCCTTGAGACAAAGCCTTATCTCCAGAGACCTAGCCCGGTTTACAAGGCCTTTCATGGTTGTCCCTAGCTTTTTCCTCAATTTTTGCCGTTTCCTCCCTGCACCCCCCTTCCCTGCTTAAGTTCTAAATATAGTCAAACTACTAGTGATTTTTCCTCAAATGTACTATTTTTCTTTCAGCTTTGAGGACACATGTAAAAGTAAAGATGTAGAAGTAGACGATAACTGTCAAATGTGCAGCCCAACTTCATGAAAACCAGCAAAGCCGCACAACTAGGTTTCTTGGGAAGAATAGGCATCAGACCCTCAGAGTAGAGAGAACTTAGAGTTTGGGAACTAAAAGGAATGAATGCAATTCTGATAAACAGGCTATCATGTTACCCCTTTAGCCTCAGGAATTTGTCAATATGGAGCAGAGACCTAGTGTTTTGTTCTCCTTGATCCCCCCCCCCCCAATAATTTGACCTTACTCCTTACTTTGACTTGTCTCTGTGAGTTTCATTTCCTTCCCTTAAGTAAGTTGATGATGTATTTGGTTAGTCACTGCCCTTATAAATGTTTACTTTTAGCAGAGCTTTTCCTTCAGAACATTTGTTGAGCTGCTATGTAGCCTACTGATTAATTGCGTCTTGGACCTGAGAATCACCCTTGATATAATCAAAGGGGGAAGGATGGTGGGGTCAGGTTGTAGACACAGGTACTTAAATATGTGAAGAATTGCACTGGGCTACTTTCCTTAGTTCAGGGCCAATGATATGATACTTATTTTAGCAAGGCATCCATAGCATAAGGGATTTCTTTTTCATATGTGAGCGGTAACTCGCTATATGTAGAGTTCCTGTGTTGAAATATTTTGTCATTAGAGGAATGTCGATGGGGCACCTTGGTGACTCAGTAGTTAATCCTCCAACTCTTGATCTTGACTCGGGTCTTGATCTCAGGGTTTGTGGGTTTGAGCCCCACATTGGGGTCTGTGCTAATAGTGCAGAGCCCGTCTGGGATTCTGTCTCTTCAGCTGACACACGCTTTCTTGTACACACTCTGTTAAGATAAATAAACTTTAAAAAAAAAAAAAAGGATGTAGATAGATGGTGCTTTTTTTTCTTCCTTTTTTTAAGATTTTACTTTTAAATAATCTCTACACCCAGTGTGGGGCTCGAACTCAAAACCCTGAGATCGAGAGTCCTGTATGTTCTACTGACTCAGCCAGCTAGGAGCTGCAGATGTTGCTTTATACTAGAATATTTTTAGGTACCGAGCCTCTTTTTTTCCATTAATTTTATCTGATACCCTTGAGCTCTTTCGGGTTGCATATTCAAGTCTTTCTTCACTGAAGAAAGCTTTCTTTTATATTTGAATTTTCTGTTGCATTTGTTTTTTTAGGAACTCTAATTGTCCATGTATTAGAGCTCTGCTACTCTTTCCACCTGCTTCCCCTTTAAAAATTATATTAATTTCAATTGTTTCCTTTTTCATTCTTGGAGAGTTTCTTAAATTTCTTCTTTAAATCATCACTTCAGTTTTCTTCAAAGTTACTACTTTTTTTTTTGCTTTTTCTACTTCTAATAAACTTTTATAATTTTTCTCATGTTTATGGGTGTCTGGTCTGGTAAGTGGAGCATGCGATTCTTGTCTTGGGGTGTAGGTTTGAGTTCCACATGAGGTGTAGAGATTACTTGGGGGGGGATAACACCCCTTTCTCATGTTTACCTTAATATGCTTATCTCCCTGAGCTTCCTTTTTACCTGCCACTGAGAAAACTTCCTTAGTATTTTAGTCTTTTATTTTACCTTTTCTCTTTGACTTCTGTGACTCCATTTTATTTTAAGTTTATTTATTTAGAGTGCCAGCGGGGGAGGGGCACAGAGAGAGGGAGAGAGTGAATCCAAATCCATGGGGCTCTAGGGGACCTGAGCTGAAATCTAGAATCGGATGCTTAACTGACTGAGCTACCCATGTGCCTCTCTGTGACTCCATTAAAAAAAAAAAAAAGTTTAGAAGCTGTGAAATACTACCTACAGTTTTTTTTTTTTCTTTTTTTGCAAAAGTCTTTCTTTTAAATGCATGTTCTTAGATTGTTTTAGAAAAATTTCATGGTCTATTTCTTTTGTGGTTTTCTTAAAAAACATTTAAATATTTTTTCCCCTCCCATGAATAAGATAGTCATTCATATGTGGCTCCCCCAACCTTCAAACAGGGTGGTGGCCATTTCTTAGATGTCCTCGATTTCCATTTCCTCTTAGATTTTGACATAGGGTCTTGATTGCCAGTTAAGTGATCCAGCAACCTCAAGAGAATGAGGAGGGAGCCCTGGCTGCAAGGTACTTTTTTAAGGGAAAATTCTCTTTGTGTAGGATTTTGTTTTTGGCATAGTTGCTATGTCAGGTTCAGCTCTAATATGGCGGCCCTGCTCTTGCTTTCTCCTGAAGAATGGATCTGCATGGTGTAACCACCTTTGCTACACTAGAAAATGACTTGCCACTTGTGCAACTAACTCTTTATGCTCCAGGCTTTCCACAGTTATTCTCAGATCCTGCCAAGTTGATCTCCAGGTACTATACCTTGCCTTCTGAGAAAAGGGTCCCACTGCTTTGGTAAGAATGTTCCTACATCCCCAGACTCCTCTTTGGACTTGTCCATAGCTCTTCTCAAATCCTTCTAGTTTGGTAGTTTCATGTGAGTCATACCTGTCAGGAATCCCAGCTTTAGACATTGTGTATCCTTCCCTAGTTCCAATTACCAGTGCAAACTTTCCCCTGTTATTGTGTATCTTTTCTTATTTCAGTAAGAATTTATCAGGGCCAAGCAGGAGTTAGACTTGCATTCTCAGTCTGTGGTCCCATAGAGTTGTGAAAGTATCATCTATGAAGACTTCCTTTAAAAAAAATTTTTTTTAACGTTTATTTTTGAGAGAGAGAGAGAGAGAGAGAGAGAGAGAGAGACAGACAGACACAGAGTGTGAGCGGGGGAGGGGCAGAGAGAGAGGGCAACCCAGAAACCAAAGCAAGCTCCAGGCTCTGAGCTGTCATCACAGAGTCCAATAAGGGGTTCGAACCCACGTGCTATGAGATCATGACCTGAACTGAAGTCAGCCGCTTAACTGAGCCACCCAGGCACTCCAGAAACTTCCTTTTTTTAACAAAAGGAGATCATCTTTTACTTAAGGACCAAATTTCATTTTCCCTTATGAAAACGAATAGCGTAAGACATATTTGTAAAAAATAAGAAATTGTAACTGTGTGGTATACAGGATAATGATTAATACATGGTATTTAAAACATGATGATATTTTAGAGAACCATTAAAAATGATAGTTGTGAAGACTGAATAAACATGGAAAAATATTTGCTATTACTTTGAGAGGAAAATGATTTTTCACTGTATAGTTTTCTTCTTAGAGTGTTCAACTTTGGTACTTACTCATAAAGCAGAGAAAGGAAAAAGGACATCTTGTTAGCCAATCATGACAGATGAGTCAACTCCTATGGTCAGTTGGCTGAAGATACCACAGCAGTGGAGTTTTATGTTCAAGTATTTGACAAATGTAAAAGCATAATCAATATGCAAATTAATAATTGCATATATATGCATATATATATGTATAAAAAATATGTACCATGGCACATTGAAAGCAGCAGGGAATATAGGATTCCTATCTTCATCCAACCATCTGTCCATCCACTTATTTATTTATTCATTTATTTATTTTGAGAGAGTGTGCGCCCAAGTGAGCGTGAGTGGGGGGGGGGGGGGGGGGGGGGGGGGGGGGGGGGGGGGGGGGGGGGGGGGGGGGGGGGCACGGGAGAGAATCCTAAGCAGGTTCTGCCCAACGGGGGCCTCAAACTCACAAACTGTGAGAAAGTGACCTGAGCTGAAATCAGGAGTCAGATCCTTAACCAACTGAGCCACTCAGGTACCTCTGACTTAAAATGTGAACTTTTAAATAAAAAGCAAATGGTGGTTATTTGAGAGTTGACACACTTCTTTAAAAATGCTAGATTCTGAAGCAAGAATGTCACAAATCGGGAACTCTATCTAGTGCTGTAAAGCTTTAGAAATTGTTTCTTGCATTGACCTCAAGCATATTGTAGTATAGAGGTGGAATTTAAGGAAAGGTATTAAGCAGGCTGTGTTGTAGCTTATGAACAAGTAATAAATTGTATCATTTATCTTGAATGTATCATAGATAAGCTGCTATATAACGATCGCCACTTCAGATAGCTGTGAAATTAGGTGATTAACTAGTTGTTACTTAACCTTCTAATTTCTGTATAAGTCTAATTACATGAAACAGAAGTTGGT
>NC_043712.1:35898026-36164041 GCF_006229205.1 Suricata suricatta | reverse complement strand
CAGGCTGTGTTGTAGCTTATGAACAAGTAATAAATTGTATCATTTATCTTGAATGTATCATAGATAAGCTGCTATATAACGATCGCCACTTCAGATAGCTGTGAAATTAGGTGATTAACTAGTTGTTACTTAACCTTCTAATTTCTGTATAAGTCTAATTACATGAAACAGAAGTTGGTGTTTTGATTTTTTACTTTGCTTTTCTGTTTGGAGTGTCATTGTAACCACTGTATTATAAATGATGGAAAATAATTGCATATGTTAAAAAAATATGAAACTTTATAAAGTAAGAAAAATAAAATAAAATAAAATTTCAAAAAAAAAAAAAAGAAATTGTTTCTTGAGTAGGACAGTTGAACAAGGCAGGTTAGTCATTCCCTATGTCTGAGGAACCAGGTCACTGGATGCAGAGTCAGTGTGAATAGGATTTCCTGTAATCTCAAGGGTGCTAGTTGTAGATTTGATTTTAAAATTAGTTTCATAATTAGATAACAAGTTTATCAATCTGGCATTTTTTTAAACAATTTGAGGAAATAGTTGATAGTGTAGAGCCATATAGTGTTTTATTTTAAACATTTAATATTTATCAAACTTTAAACCTTTCAAACTTCTGACTTAATATCTGTTTTAATAAGTGAACAATATGAAAATGCATAAGGTTATAAGAACTTTTAAAAACCTGATAACCTCACATCTGTCCCCATCTCATTTCCTGAGGTAACTAATAGCCCACTTGGTGTGTATCTTTCCATGCCTTTCTTCTATTCAATACACAGCCTATATTCACATTTATTAGGTTTTTGTTTCCTTTTTAAAATAACAGCTTTTTTGAGGTAAAATTCACATACCATACAATTCATCCACTTAAGTGTAGTGGTTTTTAGTATACTCAGAGTTGTGCAACCATCAGTGCATTCAGTTCAAGAACATCATTACCCCAAAAGAAGCCCCTTACCCATTAGCAGTTACTATGTGTTTTTTCTCAACCTCTCCAGCCTTAGGCAACCACTAATCTAGTTTTTTTCTTTATAGAATTAATTTTCTGGACATTTTATATAAACCCAAATCCAGAATCCAAAACAGGCTCCAGGCTCTGAGCAGAATAGTAGTATATAATAATTTTTGTGGTGGGGTTCATTCACTTAGCATAATGTTTTTGAAGTTTACTCAGGCTTTAGCTTTAATTAGTACTTTTATCCCTTTTATGGCTGAATAAGATTCCATTGTTTGGATACACCAATTTTATTTACCCATCCATCTATTAATAGACGCTTGGATTATTCTATTTTTGGGTTATTATGAGTAAGGCTACTAAGAACATTCATGTACAATTTTTGTATAGGTATATTTTTATTTATTTTTAATGTTTATTTTTGAGAGAGAGAGAGTGCGAGAGAGGGAGAGACACAGAACACAGAATCCAAAGCAGGCTCCAGCCTCAGAGCTGTCAGCATAGAGCCCGATGCGGGGCCCAAACTCATGAACCACGAGATTATGACCTAAGCCGAAGTCTGACACGTAATTGCCTGAACCACCCAGGCACCCCTAGGTATATTTATGTTTTTAAAAATTTTTAAATTTGTTTTTAATTTTGAGAGAGAGAGAGAGAGAGAGAGACAGTGGGAGTGGGGGAGGGGTCAGAGAGAGAAGGAGATAACAGAAATCGAAGCAGGCTGCAGGCTCTGAGCTGTCAGGACAGAGCCTGATGTGGGGCTCAAACCCACAAACCGTGAGATCATGACCTGAGCCAAACTGACTGAGCCACCCAGGCGCCCCTAGGTATATTTTTTAAATTGAGGTAAAATTCATATAAAATTAACCATTTTAAATTACAGTTCAGTGGCATTTAGTATTTAAAATGTTGTGCAATCACCATCTCTCTAGTTTTAACATTTTTTTCATCATCCTAGGAAAAGCATCCCATAATCATTAAGTAGTCACTCCCTCTCTCTCCATCTCTTGGTAACCACTAATTTGCTTTCTGTTTTTCTGGATTTTCTAATTTTGGATATATTGTATCATGTAAAAGGCATCATACAGTATGTACTCCTTTTTGACTGACTTCTTTCACTTAGTATAATGTTTTCAAACTTTATCCATGTCATAGCATTTATATTTCATTCTTTTTTATAGCTGAAGAATGATCTGGATATATCATATTTACCCATTTATTATTTCATGGGCATTTTGGTTGGATATACATTTTTTAAATGTTTACTTTTGATAGGGAGCATGAGTGGGGGTGGGGCAGAAAGAATGGGACAGAGGATCTGAAGTGGGCTCTGTGATGAAAGCAGTGAGCTAATGTGGGAGGTTTGCTTGAAATCACACACTTTGAGATTGTGACCCAAGCCAAAGTTGGATGCTTAAATGAGCCACCGACGTGCCTCTATGAACTGTTTTTTAAAGTGTCTATACCATTCATTGTGCATTTCCACCAGCAGTGAATATGGATTCCAATTTCTCTACATCCAAGCCAACAGGTATTAGGCTATTTTACCCATCCCAGAGGTGTGAAATGGTACCTTATTTGTGAGTACTAATTTTGGTTTACATTTTTGTTTTGTTTTGGTATGCATTTCCCTAATGACTAATGATGTTGCACCTCTTTCCATGTGCTTATTGGTCATTTGTTTATTTTCTTTGCAAAGGACCTGAATAGGTAGGTATCTTTCCACATTTTTTATTTAATTTGAGATAGATAGGAATCCTAAACAGGTTCTGTGTTGTCAGTGTAGAGCCCGATGTGAGTTTTTTTTTTTTTAATGTTTTTTATTTATTTTTGAGAGAGACAGTGTGAACAGAGGAGAGTCAGACAGAGAGGGAGACACAGAATCTGAAGGCAAGCTCCAGGCTAGCTGTCAGCACAGAGCCTGATGCAGGCTCGAACCCACACACCATGAGATCATGACCTGAGCCCAAGACAGATGCTTAACCAACTGAGCCACCCAGGTGCCCCCTGATGTGAGTCTTGAACTCACAAAGTGTGAAATCATAGCCTGAGCCAAAATCAAGAGTCCCTTACTTAACCCACTGAACCACCCAGGCACCCCTGCACATTTTACTTTAATGTTTATTTTGAGAGAGAGAGAATATGTGCATGTGTGGGTGAGGAAGAGAGAGGCGAGGAGAGAAAGAATCCCAAGCAGGCTCCCGGTTATCAGTTCAGAGCTTGACTCAAGGCTCAATCCTACAAACCATGAGATCATGACCTGAGCAAAAATCTGATGGCCACCCAGGTGCCCCTCCAAAGACTACTTTATGAATCTATTTATATAGTGTTTTTGAAATGACAAAATTATGATTAGGAACAGATAAGTGTTGCCAGGGGTTAGAAATTATGAAGGAGGGAGTAAGCATTACTATAAAATAGAATAATGAGGGAGATTTTGTTGTGATGGAATATTTCTATATTTTAATTGTAGTGGTAGTTGTGTAGATCTGCATTTGTGATAAATAACATAGAACAACAAACACACGTATTTTGTGTTTTTTGGTACTGTATTGTCATTATGTAAGATTATGTAAGATTTAACTATTGGGAGGAAGTGGGTATTGTTGAATCTGTAAATCTGTAATTATTTCAAAATAAACAGTTAATCCTATAGTAAATAATGTACTCCGTACTGAAACATTAGAAATAGTCATTTATCAGGGCACCTGGGTGGCTCAGTCGGTTGGGTGTCTGACTTTGGCTCAGGTCATGATCTCACTGCTCATCCGTCAGGCTCTGCTGACAGCTCGGAGCCTGGAGCCTGCTTTGGATTCTGTATCTCCCTCTCTCTCTGTCCTCCCCCACTTGCATTCTCAATCTCTCTCTCTCTCTCTCTCTCTCTCAAAAATGAATAAATGTTAAAAAGTCATTTATGTGTATACACATACACACATACAAACACAAAGGAATATCAATATTATTTTTTTCATTCCTTTTTATTGTAGTTTCTGAGGTCATTAAAAAAAATTTTATTTATTTATTTTGAGAGAGCATGAGAGAGTGCGAGCGAGAGAGAATCCCAAGCAGGTGCCACACTCTCAGCACAGAGCCTGATGCAGGGCTTGAACTCATGAACCATGAGATCATGACCTGAACTGAAATCAAGAGTCAGACATAACCGTCTGAACCACCCAGGCACCCCATCTTTTCTTATACATATTTTACCCATTTCTGGGGTGCCTGGGTGGTTCAGCTTGTTAAGTGTCGTCGGACTTTGGCTCAGGTCATGATCTTGGCATTTGTGGGTTCAAGCCTGCTGTCAGGCTCTGTGCTAACAGCTCAGAGCTGTACTCTATGTCTCTTTCTTTCAAAAAAAATGTTTAAAAATTTATATTTTACCCATTTCCTTAGTCTCACTTCTACTTCTTTAAAAAAATTTTTTTTATAGCTTATTGTCAAGTTGGTTTCCATTCACTTCTACTTCTTTTGATGGTCTTTGATTAATAAACCAGCCTTACTGATCAGTCCTTTGTGGCACATTTCATCTAACACCACACTTTGGTTTCTAGACTCACAGCGTATTATCTGTGTGCTTGCATTTTTTTTCTTTCACCTTCCTTAGGGTATGGACTATGATCTTCCTTTCTCTTCTTTTTGCTGCTGCTGTGGTATTCTGGTGAAATGAAAAGAACTAGATTTATAGTCAGAAGATATGAATCCTTTATCAAGCTTCATTGCTTATTATCCATGTGATGTTGTCAACTGATTCTTTATCTGACCCAGCCACTGAAACTCTGAGCTTGACTTTTTCCTAATCTGTAAAATGGAGCTAAAAAAGAAAATTGGCATAAACCCCCAATACCTATTCACAGGAATGGTCCTTTGTGCTCTAACACCAGTGGACACATACTGTTGTCCTTTGTTTTATTTATTTATTTATTTGTTTGTTTTTTAAAAAATTTTTAATATGTTTATTTATTATTGAGACAGAGAAACAGAGCATGAGCAGGGGAGGAGCAGAGAGACAAGGAGACATAGAATCTGAAGCAGGCTCCATGCTCTGAGCTGTCAGCCCAGAGCCTGATGTAGGGCTCAAACCCATGAACCGTGAGATCATGACCTGAGTCAAAGTGGGCCACTTAACCAACTGAGCCACCTACTGTCCCTACTGTTGTCCTTTAGAACTCTACTGTCTTAGACGTTCATGTGCTTCTACTGGAATACCAACTTCTCTGCAGCTTCTTCAAACCAACTCTGCGTTTTTGTTTTACTCCCTCAAGATTGAAGTGGGGAGCATATGATTACTACATCTAGGTCTGCTGCCTTTGGCTTCTATAGTGGGTTTTAGGTCCTGCTTCCCATCTATCTCTCTCAGGATTCTTTCAAAAGAGGAAGAGTGTGTTTAGACACTGGGGAGCCCAAGAGACAAATAGCTACCTCTTTCCTTTTCCTTTTTCCTTTTCCTTCTTTCCACCTCATTCATTTAATTCAGTTTTTAGGTAGTTTCTTTCTTTATACCATTATTTTAATTTGTAACTTGCTAACATAAGATGTTGAATATTTTTTCATGGGGTTACTTACTATCTGTGTATCTTCTTGGGTGAAGTATTTGTTAAGGTCTTTGACCAGTTTAAAATCAGGTACTGTGTTTTCTTACTGTTGAGTTTTAGCACTTCTTTGTGTATTTTGGGTAACAGTCCTTTATGAGATATGTCTTTTGCAAATACTTCTCAGTCTGTGGCTTATCTTGTCTTTGTTTTGACATGGTGTTTCACAGAGCAGTTTTTAATTTACTGAAGTTCAGCCTGTCAGTTATTTCTTTCATGAAATGTGCCTTTGTGTTAGATCTAAAAAGTCATAATCATATCCAAGGTCATCTGGGTTTTCTTCTATGTTATTTTCTAGGAGTTTTACCTATAGATCTGTGATCCATTTTGAGTTAATTTTTGTGAAGATCTGTCTTAAATTTTTTTAATGTTTATTTGAGAGAGAGAGAGAGAGAGAGAGAGAGAGCGCGAGCGAGCACACAGGTTGGGGAGGGGCAGAGAAAGTGGGAGACACAGAATCTGAAGCAGGCTCCAAGCTCTGAGCTGTCAGCACAGAGCCCGATGTGGGGCTTGAACTCATGAACCACAAGATCATGACCTGAGCTGAAGTGAGAAGCTTAACTGAGCCACCCAGGCATTCCTAGAATTTTTTTTTTTTTTTATGTACGTCTTCATTAGTTATAGCACCATTTGTTGAAAAGGTTGTTGTTGCTCCTTTGTATTGCCTTTGCTTCTCTGTTAAAGATTATTTGACTTGGGCACCTGGCTAGCTAAGTTGGTGGAGGATGTGACTCTTGGACTTGTAAGTTAGAGCCCCACATTGGGTATAGAGGTTGCTTGAAAATAAAATCTTAAGAAAAAAAAATTAGTTGACCATATTTATGTGGGTCTATTTCTGGTGTTTATCCTGTTCCATTGATCTGTTTGTCTATTCTTTCAGTAAAACCATACTGTCTTGATTATTGTCAGCTTTATGTAAGTCTTAAAAGTTGAGTAGTATTGATACTACTCAATACAGAGTTGGCTATTCTGGGTCTTCTGGCTTTCCATATAAACTTCCTAATCAGTTTTTCCATATCTACAAGATAACTTTCTAGGATATTTTGATTAGGATTATATTGAATCTGTAGGTCAAGTTGGAAAGAACTGACATCTTGATGATATTGAGGCTTCTTATCCATGAGTATGGATTACTTCTCTAATTATATTTTAATATCTTTATTTTTTCTTTTTTTTAATGTTTTTAATTTATTTTTGATACAGAGAGAGACAGGGCATGAGTAGGGGAGGGGCAGAGAGAGAGAGGGAGACCCAGAATCCGAAGCAGGTTCCAGGCTCTGAGCTGTCAGCACAGAGCCTGACGTGGGGCTCAAACCCACGAACCGTGAGATCATGACCTGAGCTGAAGCCAGAGGCTTAACTGACAGAGCCGCCCCTGTTTTAATATCTTTCATTAGAGTTGTGTAACTTTACTCATACAGATTTTGTATTTATTTTGTTAGATTTATACCTAAGTATTGAATTTTTTGGTAACAATGTAAATACAAATGTGTTTTTTAAAGAATTTATTTGTATTTAAGTTAGCTGTACACCTAATGTGGATCTTATACTCACAAACCCAAGATCAATAGTTGCTTGCTCCACAGACTAAGTCAGTCCCTTTTGTACAGTTTTAGGTTGTTTAAATAATACTTTATATATATAAATTTATGTTTTTAAAACAATTTTTATTTTTTATTTAAGTAAACGCTATACTGTACACAGTGCTCAAACTTATGACCCCAAGATTAAGAGTAGCATGCTCCTACTGACTGAGCCAGGCGGGTGCCCCTAAATATTTTACTTTTTATTTTATTAAAAAGATTTTTTAAATGTTTGTTTGTGTTGAGAGAGCATGAACATTGGACGGGCAGAAAGGGGAAGCACAGAATCTGAAGGAGGCTCCAGGCTTTGAGCTGTCACTACATAGCCTGAGGGTGGGGCTCGAATTCACAAACTGCAGGATCATGACCTGAGCCAAAGTCAGACGCTTAACTGACTGAGCCCCCAAGCACCCCAAAAGATTTTACTTTATTTATTTATTTATTTTTAATTTTTAAAAAATATATTTGTTTTATGTTTTTTAATTTATTTTTGAGAGGCAGAGCGCGAGCAGGGGACGGTCAGAGAGAGAGGGAGACACAGAATCCAAAGCAGGCTCCAGGCTCTGAGCTGTCAGCACAGAGCCTGACGTAGGGCTTGAACCCATGAACCGTGAGATCATGAGCTGAAGCTGGATGCTCAACCGACTGAGCCACCCAGGTGCCCCAAGATTTTACTTTTAAGTAATCTCCACACCCAATGTGGGACCTGAATTCATAACCCTGAAGTCAAGAGTTGCATGTTCTACTGATTGAGCCAGCCAGGCACCTCATACATACATACATACATACATACATATGTGTACACACACACACACACACACACACACACACACACACACTTACTTAGATATTACTTCTAAGTTCTTTCTACATGTACAATTTTATTAAAAAATCTTTTTAATGTTTATTTTTGACAGAGATGGAGTGTGAGTGGGGGAGGGTCAGAGACAGATTCATAAAATCTGAAGCAGACTCCAGGCTCTGAGCTGTCAGCACAGAGCCTGAGCTGGGCTCAAACTCAGGAAATGCAAGGTCATGACCTTAGTGGAAGTCGGACATTTAAACTACTGAGCCACCTAGGTGTCTCTACATGTACTATTTTATTTTATTTTTTAATTTATAGCAGAGTTAGGTAGCATATAGTGCAACAATGATTTCAGGAGTAAATTCTGTAATGCCCCTTACCCATTTAGCCCTTCCCCCACCCCAACTCCTCCAGCAATCTTCTTTGTTCTCTATATTTAAGGATTTCTTATATTTTGTCTCCTTCCCTGTTTTTATATTATTTTTGCTACCTTTCCCTTTATGTTCATCTGCTTTGTATCTTAAAGTCCTCATATGAGTCAAGTCATATGATATTTGTCTTTCTCTAATTTTGCTTAGCATAATACCCTCTAGTTTCATCCACTTAGTAGCAAATGGCAAAATTTCATTCATTTTGATTGCCAAGTAATATTCCATTGTATATGTATAAAACATCTTCTTTATCCATTCATCCATTGATGGACATTTGGGCTCTTTCCATAGTTTGGCTATTGTCAATAGTGCTGCTATCAACATTGGGGTGCATGTGCCCCCTTTGAACAGCACACCTCTATCCCTTAGATAAATACCTAGTAGTAGGGTGTTCTATTTTTCATTTTTTTGAGGATCCTCCAGACTGTTTTCCAGAGTGGCTGCACCAGTTTGCATTCCCACCAGCAGTGCAAAAGAGATCTTTCTCCAAATCCTTCCGAACACCTGCTGTTGCCTGAGTTGTTGATGTTAGCCATTCTGACAGGTGTGAGGTGCCTTCTCATTGTGGTTTTGGTTTGTATTTCCCTGATAATGAGTGATGTTGAGTATTTTTTCATGTGTCAGTTGGCCATCTGGATATCTTCTTTGGAGAACTTTGGAGAAGTGTCTACTTATGTATTTTGCCCATTTCTTCACTGGATTATTTGTTTTTGGGGTGTTGAGTTTGATAAGTTCTCTATAGATTTTGGATACTAACCCTTTATCTGATGTCATCTGCAAATATCTTCTACTGTTCTGTCGGTTGCCTTTTTGTTTTGCTGATTGTTACCTTTGCAGTGCAGAAGCTTTTTATTTTGATGAGGTTCCAGTAGTTCCATTTTTGCTTTTTGATTTACCTTGCCTCCAGAGAAGTGTTGAGTAAGAAGTTGGCTGTGGCCAAGATTGAAGAGAGAGATGCCTGTTTTCTCCTTGAGGATTTTGATGGCTTCCTGTCTTACATTTAGGTCTTTGACCCATTTTGAGTTTATTTTTGTGTATGGTATGAGAAAGTAGTCCAGGTTCATTTTTTCTGCATGTCGCTGTCCAATTTTTCCAGCACCATTTGCTGAAGAGACTGTCTTTTTTCCATTGGATATTCTTTGCTGCTTTGTCAAAGATTAGTTGGCCATATGTTTGTGGGTCCATTTCTGGGTTCTCTATTCTGTTCCATTGATCTGAGTGTCTGTTTTTGTGCCAACTACATGTACAATTTTAAATGCTTATAAATTTTGAGAAAGAGAAAATGTGTATGTATGCTTAAGTAGGGGAAGGGCAGATAGAGCAAGAAAGGGAATCCTAAGAAGGGTTTGCACTGTCAGCACGGGGCCCCATGTGGGGTGCAGTCCCATGAACCCAGAAATCGCTACCTGAGCCAAAACTGAGAATCAGATGCCCAACCAACTGAGCCACTCAGACGCCCCCTACATGTACAATTTTATTTTATTTATTTACTTATTAAAAAAATTTTTTTTTAGATTTTTTTTAATGTTTTATTTATTTTTGAGACAGAGACAGAGCATGAGCAGGGGAAGGGCAAAGAGAGAGAGACACACACACACACACACACACACACACACACACACAGAATCTGAAGCAGGCTCTAGGCTCTGAGCTGTTAGCACAGAGCCCGACGCGGGGCTTGAACCCACGAACGTGAGATCATGACCTGAGCCGAAGTCGGAAGCTTAACCCCCAGGCGCCCTTTAAAATTTTTTTTTAATGTTTGCTTATTTTTGAGAGAGACAGAGTGGGACCAGGGGAGGGGCAGAGAAAGGGAGACACAGAATCCGTAGGAGGTTCCAGGCTCTGAGCAGTCAGCACAGATCTTGATGCGGGGCTCAAACTCAAACCATTAGATCATGACCTGAGCCAAAGTTAGATGCTTAACTGACTGAGCCACCCACATGTGCCACTACATGTACAATTTTAAATGTGGATTATTGATTTCTTAATATTGTGTTTTGAGATTTCTTTTTATAGTCATTTATTAGTCTTATCATACATGTTTTGCAAGTATTTCCTCCTAATCTATGGCTTGCCTTTTTATCAGTGTTTTTTGAGAAATACGTCTTAAATTTTAAGTCTAGTCCAGCCGTTTATTTACTTTTTTTTTTAATGTTTTATTTATCTTTGATACAGAGAGAGACAGAGCATGAGAGGGGGAGGGGCAGAGAGAGAAGGAGACAGAACCAGAAGCAGGCTCCAGGCTCTGAGCTAGCTGTCAGCACAGAGCCTGACGTGGGGCTCGAACCCATGAACGTGAGATTTGACCTGAGCCGAAGTTGGAGGCTTAACCAACTGAGCCACCCAGGCGCCCTATTTACTTATTTTTTAACATTTCTTTATTTTTGAGAGACAGAGACAGATCATGAGCAGGGGAGGGGCAGAGAGAGAGACGGATACACAGAATTGGAAGCAGGCTCCAGGCTCTGAGCTGCCAACACAGCCTGACACGGAGCTCAAACCCACGAACTATGAAATCATGACCTGAGCTGAAGTTGGATGCTCAACCAGCTGAGCCACCCAAGCACCCCATAGTCCATCCATTAGTTTAATGATTTTCAAACTTAATGCTTTTTGTATTTAAGAAATCTTTGCCTATCTCAAGGTCACTAAGATTTTCTGTTTTCTTCTAGATGTTTATAGTTTTAACTCTGACATTTAGTTCTCTCTCTGATTCATTTCAAGTTAAGTTTTGCATGTAGTGTTAGGTAAGGATAATATATATTGTCCATTTTATTTCATTGATCTCTATTTTTATGCCAGTACCACACTATCTTGATTACTGTAGCTTTACAGAAACTTTTACAAAAAAATTGGGAAGAGGAATTGATGTGAGACTACAAGGGACAGTCCAGTGGGAGACCCTTTGATTAAGTAAAAATAGATTTTAGCACTAAGTGCTGCCTGATAATGGAGAGGGTCTTGTAAGGAGGTACTGATCACCCATCTCTTGGAAAATATTAAGCAGAGCGTGGATGTCAGCTAAGGTTGAAGCTTTCAGTTGCAATGTAGGACAAGGAGAGTGGCAGGTGTGAACCCTCATGTATCCTTTTCAGGCACTGTCTTGAGATTTCCTTTTATTCTACATGCATTCCTGTGCACTTAGTCCTAATCTTCATTGGTAGAAAATTATTGGTGCTTACTGGAACTTAGCAGATTTCCTCCATGTGTGTGGTCTATGATCTTTCCTAAAAGTTGGCCTGCTGCAATACTAATGTGGGATTCTTTATTTTGCAGTTCTGCACTGATGTTTCATTAACAGCTCTTTGTGATCATTTGGATGGGAGCTTCTCTTGTTATCTGTTTATTCTCAGTAAGAAATACTTCTCGCCCTTGTTCAAAGTCTTGTCCAAATCTAGCCTCTTGAGCTCTTCTTTAGGCATGAATGGAATGGAGGGAGTTTCTGTGATGGGTTTAAGAAACGTACATAACTTAAACCTTAGATACATGACATGAAAATGGTTGCCTGCCATGGGAGTAATTTAGTTTACCTCCTTGTCAAGAGGCTGTAAGACATTTCTGCATTGAGGATGAGATTGGATTGGATGACGTCTAAAGGACCTTGTAACTCTCTGCCTTCAGTCTTTGTTCAGCAGTCCCAGCTTCTTTTCTCTTAGACTTAGACTTACAAAGCTAGTTCTAACTCTAACCTTGGCATATAGTGGTACTCAAGAAACATTCGTTCAGTAAATGAATATGCAGAAAGTCCTCATGGTGTCATCTTTCTTTTCTCTTGCAGTTAAAAGAGCCAAATTCCAGGGTTCTCCAGGTAAGGCCAACCTTTAATTATTATGTGTTCTCCTTTCATACTTTGTTATTTAAAAGTAGTCTTTTAAACAGTCATTAATTTCATTTAATTCATTGGTTAAATAACTTAACAAAATACTTTATTAAAAGTCAATATGGGGAGATGTTGGTTAAGGGATACAAAGTTTCAGTTTTGCAAGATGAATAATTTCTGGAGACTTAATGTATAATATCAGTGTTCATAATTAATGAGTACTGTATGCTTGAAATTTGCTAAGAGGATGGATCTGAAGTTGTTATTGAACATATACACATTTGAAAATTGTGATTATGTGAGATGTGATGAATATATTAATCAGCTTGAATATGGTGATTATTTCACAATGTATATGTATATCAAATCATCAAGTCATACACCTTAAATACATACAATTTTAAAATGCCAATTATACCTCAGGAAAGCTGGAAAAAAAATCAGTTTTGTTGTAAAACTTTAAAGAAATCTGTCTGTATACCTATCTAGTGAAAACTTAAAGTCCTCCTATCTCTTGGCCAACTCAGTTCTACTTCCCAGTAGTAATTATTTAGGTTTGTATATATCTTTTCAGATTTTTTTGGTGTATATCCATGTTTAAATAAATAGATTAACTGTGCACCTTGCTTTTATTCCAACAACACATCATGAAAATAAGTTGTATAGAATTTTGTTGTAAATTTGTACCTGAGTTTCCTGGTTAATGAATACTTAGTTGTTTCCAATTTATTGCTATTATAAGCAACATATGTTTTTGTGAATATATCATTGTCAGCTTTTGCAAATGTATCTCTATGCTAGAGTCCAGAAGTAGAGAATTGCTAGGCTGGAGGTATGTATTTTTAAAATTTTAATTTGGTAGCTGCTGCCAAATTTCACTTAATGAAATTTTGGGGAGATTATACTCTGACCAAAAGTAGAGAAGTGTTTATCTAAATCCTTATCAACATTAAGTAATATAGAACTTTTTAATCTTTGCACATTAGAAAGTGAGAATAGTATTTACTTGTTTTAATACACATTTCCTTAATTGTGAATGCTAAGTTACAGGGATGCTGGTTGCTGCTGGGGAAAAGGGAAGGTACTGGGGATTACTGGGAAAAAATTCATGATTAGGAACCCATGGGAATATGAAAAGCCAAACCTTGGGTACAACAGGAACTGAGTCTCTGAGCCTACTCCTCTTTCCACTAGCTAAATCTCTTTTCTTTCTGAGAATTTGTTCTGTTTTCCTTTCTCTTCTAGCTGGCTTTTTATGCTTACCTGGTTTGCCCACAGCCCATAATGGCTACTCCAGTGGAATATATATATGCCTCTCTGAGCTTTAGTATCAATCATCAATTGTCACTATTTCTTTGTTTTCCCTATTTAAAATTCTTTGAGGGGGAATTGGATTGTTTTCAGTTTTTTGCCAGTTTATTGATTGGGTGCTTTTGAGTGGCAGCTAAACCTGGTCTGATCAGAGGCGCCTGGGTGGCTCACTCGGTTAAGCGTCTGGCTTTGGCTCAGGTCATGATCTCGATCTCAGGGTTCGTGGGTTTGAGCCCCGTGTTGGGCTCTGTGCTGACAGCTCAGAGCCTGGAGCCTGCTTCAGATTCTGTATCTCCCTCTCTCTCTCTGACCCTCCCCTGCTCGCACTGTCTCTGTCTCTCAAAAATAAATAAAAAACAGAAAAAGAGAAAATTTAAACCTGGTCTGATCAGCTGTGGTTGGATGTGGGAAGTAGAATGCAGAATACATGATAGAAAACATAGCTTGGTGGTCTACTACACTGCTACTGGTTATGTATGGGGATTCTCTAGTGTGGGTGGGCTTGTATCCCTTAATAAAGTATAATCCTGGTAAACTTTCCACATCTAAGTATAAAACTATATGATTTTTTAAATGATTTCAAAAGGATTTAATAATAGCATAATATTTACATTTTTAAAAATTAATGTTTATATTGCGAGAGAGCATGCGCACAAACAGGGAGGGGCAGAGAGGGAGGAAGAGAGGGAATCCCAAGCAGATTCTGCACTATTAGCGCAGAGCCTGATGCGGGGCTTGATCTCAGGAACTGTGAGATGATGACCTGCGCCAGTATCAAGAGTTGGACACTCAACCAACTGAGCCACCCAGGTGCCCTAGTCATATTTAAAATGGCTACGATTTATTGAGCACTTGATCTATCAGAGCATTGCCTGAATTCTTTTATAACTGTCTAATTTAATTATCACAACAAACTTAAACATTGTATTATTCTCTTTTATTAAGAAAAATTTTTAATAAAAAAACATAGTGATTCTACACATTTATACTTCTTTTCACAAGTGAAGCTACCACCTGTCACCATACACTATCACAATACCATTGATTATATTCCTCATGCTATACATTTTATTCCTGTGACTTCTTCATTCTGTAACTGGAAGCCTGTCTCCTGCTCCCCATTTTGCCTCTTACCCACCCCTGTGGCAACCATCAGTTCTCTGTATATATAGGTGTGGCTCTGCTTTTTGTAAAACTATGTAATTTTTAATGATTCTTAAAGATTAATCTTCTGCTAGAAGTGCATGCCAAGGCCTATTTTCTCACACTCCTTACATTAATTATTTTAAACAATCTTTGCCAGTGTGGTGGGTCAAAAATGATTTTTAAATTTTATAATGTTTTCTATGTTCTTACATAGAAAAGTGAACTCTTAATTCAGTGCCTCTAATCATGGTATATGCTAAAGTGGTAGGGAGAGAGTGCAAAAGGTGCTCTGTTAAGAACTAGTACACAGAGGGCGCCTGGGTGGCTCAGTCGGTTAAACCTCCGACTTCGGCTCAGGTCAGATCTCACGTTCGTGGGTTCCAGCCTCGCGTCGGGCTCTGTGCTGAGAGCTAGCTCAGAGCCTGGAGCCGGCTTCCGGTTCTGTGTCTCCTTCTCTCTCTGCGCCTCCCCCTCTCATGCTCTGTCTCTCTCTCTCTCTGTATCAAAAATAAATTAAAAAAAATTAAAAAAAAAAAAGAACTAGTACTCAGTATACATTCTCAGGTGTGAGAATCTCCTTTTACCTTTTCCCAACTCTGCGGTAATACTGCTTTTTATGTAAGTTGTGGTTTAGGCCAAGCTGAATAGATCAAGCTTGGAATCTATTTCCTTTATGAGGATTTTTTTTTTTCTCAATTCTTGTTCCTGTCAACCGCCAGAGGTGACCCTTTTCTGCAATCCTTTACCACTTTTTCTCTTACGGTACTTAACTTTTCATTTTATTAAATTTACATATCTTTTCTACTAGATTGACTATATTTTTTCAAACTAAAGATGGGCTATAAAATCAGATTTGTTATGAATGTTTTAAATTTTAAATTAGAATAGGAAATATTAATGTATTCCAACTTGTATATCATAAAGCTTTTGTTTTATGTATGTGTGTGTCTACAGGATCAAATATATATTTCTAAAATTTGAAAAACTATCACAGCTTATGCTTTTGAGAAGAGAAAAATTAATGATTTATAATTTTTTACAGCTCTGTGTGCTTAGGATGATGCCATATTGTACAATATATAGTTTTATGTTTTCTTCAATATCTAATACTTTAATTTGGATTACTCAGTTCCGAAAGCTTCATGAGATTGGGTAACAATCTGAGCACTAAGTATTACATTTTCATTTTGTATTTTTTTACATTTTTTAAAAGATAAATTTAACACCTATGTGACCCTGAAAGTGCAGAATGTGAAGAGCACAACTGTAGCAGTTCGTGGTGATCAACCTTCTTGGGAACAAGATTTTATGTTGTAAGTACTTCAGAGTGACAGCAGCATGCCTTATGAAAACTGCAGAGTTAAACAGGAATAAATGAGGTGTGTGGTGGGTGAAATATTATCTGCAGTTTTGTTCTCTCCTGGATTTGTTCTTTTTCTTTTTTTTTATTAATTTTTTTTACAAGGAGGGGCTTTTTAAAAAAATTTAGTTAACACACGGTGTAATAGTGGTTTCAGGAATAGAATTGACTGAGTCATCACTTAAATACAACACTCACCATAACAAGTGCTTTCCTTATTACCCATCACCTGTCTAGCCCATCTCCCTCCCGCCCACCTCCCTCCATCAACCCTTAGTTTGTTCTGTTGCTAAGTGTCTTATAGTTTGTTTCCCTCTCTTCTTTTTTTCTTCTGCTTCCTCTATGTTCATCTGTTTTTGTTTTTTAAATTCCACATATGAGTAAAATCCTATGGTATTTTTCTCTGATTGACTTCTTTTACTTAGCACAATACATTCTAGTTCCATCCACATCATTGCAAATGACAAGACTTCAGTCTTTTTGATGGCTGAGTAATATTCCTCTGTGTGTGTGTGTGTGTGTGTGTGTGTGTGTGTGTGTGTGTGTGTGTGTACTGAATACTAATAGTGCAATTGCTAGGTCATAGGTAGGTAGTCCTATTTTTAGTTTCTTGAGGAACCAATTTCTTTAGGTTCTTGAAGAACCTCCATACTAATCTGGAGTGGCTGCACTAGTTTGCATTCCCACCAGCAATGTAAGAGGGTTTCCCTTTCTCCACATCCTCAACACCTGTTGTTTCTTATGTGGTTAATTTTAGCCATTCTGACAGATGTGAGGTGGTAGCTCATCTTGGTTTTGATTTGTATTTCCCTGATGATGGGTGATGTTGAGCATCTTTTTGTGTGTTTGCCATCTGGATGTTTTCTTTGGGAAAGTGTCTATTCATGTCTTCTGCCCATTTCTTCACTGGATTATTTCTTCACTGGGTGTTGAGTTTGACAAGTTCTTTATAAATTTTGGATACTAACCCTTTATCCAGTATGTCATTTGCAAACATGTTTTCCCATTCCATAGCCTGCCTTTTAGTTTTGTTGATTGTTTCCTTTGCTGTGCAGAAGCTTTTTATCTTGATGAAGTCTCAGTGGTTCATGTTTGCTTTTGTTTATCTCTGATGAATGTCTAGTAAGAAGTTGCTCTGGCTCAGGTCAAAGAGGTTGCTGTGTTCTCCTCTAGGATGTTGATGGTTTCCTGACTCACATTTAGGTCTTTCATCCATTTTGAGTTTATTTTTGTGTATGGTATAAGACAGTGGTCTAGTTTCATTCTTCTGCATGTTGTCATCCAATTTTCCCAGCACTATTTGTTGAAGAGACTGTCATTTTTCGATTGGATATTCCTTCCTACTTTGTCAAAGATGAGTTGACCATATAGTTGTGGGTCCATTTCTCGGTTTTCTATTCTGTTCCACTGATGTGTCTGTTTTTGTGCCAGTACCATACAGTCTTGATGACAACAGCTTTGTAGCTTTGAAATATGGCTTGAAATCTGGACTTGTGATGCCTTCAGTTTTGTGTTTCTTTTTTCACAGTTGCTTTGGCTATCTGGGATCTTTTGTGGTTCCATACAAATTTTAGGATTGTTTGATCTAGTTCTATGAAGAATGCTGGTGGTACTTTTTAAAAAATGTTTATTTTAGAGGTGGGAGGGGGGAATGTGGGGAGGAGCAGAGAGAGGAGAGGACAGAGGATCTGAAGCCAGCCCTGTGTTAACAGCAGAAAACCTAATGTGGGGCTCAAACTCACAAACTGTGAGATCATGACCTGAGCTGAAGTCAGACAGTTAACCCACTGAGCCACCCATGTGCCCCTGCTGGTGGGATTTTGATGGAGATTACATTAAATGTATAGATTGCTTTGGGTAGTATAGATAATTTTAACAATGTTTGTTTTTCCAATCCATGAGCATGGAATGTTTTTCCATTTCTTTGTGTCTTCTTCAATATCTTTAAGTCTTCTATAGTTTTCACAGTACAGATCTTTTACCTCCTTAGATTTGTTCTTAATATCTTCTTGTTTTGGCACTTGAATATGGGATCAATTCCTTGATTTCTTTTTCTGCTGCTTTGTTATTGGTGTACAGAAATGCAACAGTTTTAAAAATTTTTTAATGTTTTATTTTTGAGAGAGAGAGAGGGAGACACAGAATCCAAAGAAGGCCCCAGGCTATGAGCTGTCAGCGCAGAGCCTGATACGGGGCTCAAACTCATGAACCATGGAGATATGTATGACCTGAGCTGACGTTGGACACTCAACCAACTGAGCCACCTAGGCGAGCGAGAAATGCAACAGATTTCTGCATGTTGATTTTATATCCTGTGACTTTGCTGAACTCATGTATTCTAGCATTTTTTTTTTTTTCTGGAATCTTTGAGGTTTTCTACATAGAGTATCATGTTACCAGCAAATAGTCAAAGTCTGATTGCTTCCTTCCCGATTTGGATGCTCTTTATTTCTTTTTGTTGTCTGATTACTGAGGCTAAGTCTTCAGTACTATCTTAAATAGTAATGGTGAGAGTTGGCATCCTTGTCTTGTTCCTCAAGGAGAAAGGCTCTCAGGTTTTCCCCATTGAGGATGACTAATTAGCTGTGGGTCTTTCATATATGGCCCTTATGTTGAGGCATGTTGCATCATTTCCTACTTTGATAAAGGTTTTATCCAGAATGAATGCTGTATTTTGTCAAATGCTTTTTCTGCATCTATTGAGAGTATCATATGGTTTTTATCCTTTCTTCTATTAATGTGGTGTATCATGTTGATTGATTTGTGAATATTGAACCAGCCTTTCAGCCCAGGAGTAATTCCCACTTGGTCATGGTGAATAATTGTTTTAATGTACCTTTGAATTTGATTTGCTAGTATTTGCTGAGAGTTTTTGCATCTGTATTCATCGGGTATATTGGACTCTAATTCTCCTTTTTAGTAGGAACTTTGTCTGGTTTTGGAATCAGGTAATGCTGGTTTCATAGAATGAGTTTGGGAGCTTTCCTTCCATTTCTATTTTTTGGGAACAGTTTGAGAACAAGAGGGATTAACTCTTCTTTAAATGTCTGGTAGAATTCCCTTGGAAGCCATCTGGCCCAGGACTCTTGTTTGTTGGGAGATTTTTATCGATTCAGTTTTTCTTTTTCTTTTTTTTTTTTTTTTTGCTGATTATGGGTCTGTTCATATTTTCTATTTCTTCCTGTTTCAATTTTGGTAGTTCACAAATTGTAGTTTGGTAGCTTCTAGGAATTTGTATTTCTCCCAGATTGACCAGTTTGTTGGCATTTACTTTTTCATGTAGTCTCTTACAGTTGTTTGTATTTCTGTGGTGTTGGTTGTTTCCTATTTCATTTATGATTTTATCTATTTGGGTCTTTTCTCTTTTTGATAAATCTGGCTAAGGGTTTGCCAATTTTATTAATTCCTTCAAAGAGTCAGCTCTTAGTTTCATTGATCTGTTCTACTGTTTTGTTTGTTTCTGTATCATTTATTTCTGCTCTAATATTTATTATTGCCTTTCTGCTGGCTTTAGGCTTTATTTGCTGTTCCTCTTCTGGCTCTTTTAGATGTGAGATTAGACTGTGTATTTGGGACCTTTCTTGCTTCTCTTGAGATAGGTCTGAATTGCAATATACGGTACTTCTCTCTTAGGACTGCCTTTGTTGCATCTCAAAGGGTTTGGACTGTTGTATTTTCATTTTCATTGACTTCCATGTATTTTTTAATTTCTTTAATTTCCTGGTTAACACATTCATTCTTAGGTAGGATGTTCTTTAACCTCCATGTGCTTGAGGGCTTTCCAAGTTTTTCTTGTTATTGATTCCAAGTTTCATAGTATTGTGATCTAAAAATTTTCATAGTATGATCTCAGTCTTTTTTCCCTTGTTGAGGACTAATTTGTGACCTAGTATGTGATCTCTTCTGGAAAATGTTCCATGCACTCTAGAAGAGTGTGTATATTGTTCTAGGATGAAGTGTTCTTTAAAAAAATTTTTTTTTAATGTTTACTTATCCTTAAGAGAGAAAGAGAGAGTATGGATGGGGGCGGGCAGAGAGAGAGGATGACATAGATGTTGAGTAGCTCCGGGGGCACAAACCCATGAAATGCAAAACCATGACCTGAGCCGAGGTCGGATGCTTAACTGACTGAGCCACCAGGCACTCCTAGGATGAAATGTTTTGAATATATTTGTTAAATTCATCTGCTCCAGTGAGTCACTCAAATCCATTGTTTCCTTGTTGATTTTCTGCTTAGATGATCTGTCCATTGCTTAAGTGGGGTATTAAAGTCCCCTGCTATTATGGTGTTATTATCAATGAGTTTCTTTATGTCTGTTAGTAATTTATATATTAGGGTGCTTTTATGTTGGGGGCATAAATGTTTACAATTGTTAGATCTTGTTGATGGATAGACCCCTTAAATGAGATATAATGCCCTTCTTCATCTCTTGTTATAGTCTTTGTTTTAAAATCTAGTTTGTATGGTGGCACCTGGTGGTTTAGTTGGTTTAGTGTCAGACTTCTGCTCAGGTCATAATCTCATGGTTTGTGAGTTCTAGCCCTGCATTCGGTTTTCTGCTCTCAATGCAGAGCCACTTGGGATACTCTGTCTCTCTCTCTCTGCCCCTCCCCAACTCTCACGTGTGCACTTTCTCTCAAAATAAAGGAACATTAAACCACATTAAACCAGAGAGACACAGGTTCCAGGCTCTGAACTGTCAGCACAGAGCCCAATGTGGAGCTTGAACTCAGGCCATGAGATCATGACCCAAGCTGAAGTCAGATGCTTAACTAACTGCGCCACCCAGGTGCCCTTCGATCCCCTTACTTTCAATCCGTAGGTGTCTTTGGATCTAAAATGAGTCTCTTGTAGGGAGCATATAGATGCATCTTGTTTTTTTTTAAAATCCATTCTGATACCCTATGTTGTTTGGAGCATTTAGTCCATTTACATTCAGAGTGATTAATGAAAAATAGGAATTTAGTGCCCTTGTGTTACCTGTAGAGTTGGTGATTCTGGTCATGCTCTCTGGTCCTTTTTGTTTTTATTGTTTGGTCTCTCTTCTTCTTTTTTTTTTTCTCCTCCACTCAAACAGTCTCTCTTAAAATTGCTTTTAGGGCTGGTTTAAGGGCCACAAACTTTTTTTTGTTTTTGTCTGGGAAGCTCTTTATCTCTCCTACTTTGAATGACAGCCTTACTGGATAGAGTATTTTTAGATGCATATTTTTCCCATTCAGCACATTGAATATGTCTTGCCACTCCTTTCTGGCCTGCTAAATTTTTGTGGACAGATGTGCTGCAAACCTGATCTGTTTTCCATTGTAGGTTAAGAACTTTATTTCCCTTACCGCTTTCAGGCTTCTTTCCTTGTCTGTGTATTTTGTGAATTTGACTATGATATGCCTTGGTGGTTGTTGGCTTTTGTTGAATTTAATGGGAGTTCTCTGTGCTTCTTGGATTTTGATGTCTGTGTCTTTCCTCAGATTAGGGAAGTTTAAAGTTCTAATTGGCTCACATAAACCTTCTGCCCCCTTTTCTCTTTTTCTTCTGGGATTCCTATGATATGGATATTACAGTTTACTAATTCGCTGAGTTTCCTAAGTCTGCCTTTGTTATTGACCTTTGTTTCCCTCTTCTCAGGTTCCTTATTTTTCATAATTTTATCTTCTATATCACTAATTTGCTCCTCTGCCTCATCTGTCCTTGTTTGTATGCCTTCATTTGTGTTTGCATCCTGGCTATAGCATTTTAAATTTGGGTCTGACTAGATTTTATTTCTTATATTGTTGCAGAAAGGGATTCTGTGGTGTCTTCTATGATTTTTTTTTTCAAGCCCAGTTTAGTATCCTTATGATCATTGTTTTAAAATTCTAGTTCAGACATCTCACTTATATACAAACTGATTAAATCCCTGGCCATAATTTTTTCCTATTCTTTTGAGATGAATTCTTCTCTCTTGTTATTTTGGAGGAAGAAAACAACAACAACACAACAACAATAATAGAATGAAATACAAATTTAAAAATTTTAAAAATGAAATAGAGAATGCTAGAATCTATGTGTATTATTATAAAAAATAAAAAAATAAAAAAATAAAATAAATTTTACTTTTTAATCCAAGAAGTGAAAGAAAAGAAAAATCAACAAAAATACATACAGAAGCAACAACAACAGCAACTGAAAAGGAACAAACTAACAAAAGAACCCAGATGAAGCTAGATCCAGTTTCTTGTAGAGCAAAAACTTTGCAGCACTCTGGTCAGTAGACTAAACTTGTGGAAGGGATTTGTGCTGGTGTTCTGAGGGAGTGACCTGCTGCTCTGATTCTCAGGAGGACTTGCCTTGGTGGAGATGTGCCAGAGGGCGCAGTGGGGCGGAGCTTGGTGTAACATTTTCATTCTGCACTTGGTGGTGCTGTTTAGTTTACTGAAGTCAAGTCAGTGTTGGTGGGCTAATGGTGAAAATGGTTCACCTATCTCGTATCTTCAGAGTAGGAAGTTCACACCCTCACAGATGTGTGATCAGTCACCCCTCCTGTGTCCTCTGCTCCCATCAGCTCTCTGTCTTTTCCCTTTGTCCAAGCTGTCCACCTACCAGCTCGCATCTTCTCCAGAGCTTTATCTGATAGTCGCTGTTACAAAACGCCACACTTCCAAGACTCCTGTGGTTTGGATCCGCAGTTATCTGGGAGAAGGTCTCCCCTGAAAGGGGGACTGTGGCCAGGGCCGGCTGTGTTTGTGGCCAGGTCTGGCTTGTCCCAGAAAATGGTAATGTCACTACACAGAAGCTTCTCCTTCTCTGCCTCTCTCTTGTCCATGAAGATGGCTCCCTCACCTCGGCAGAGCCTCCCCTCTTCTCTCCTCCAGTTTACTTCTTTGTACCATGTACCTGCCACATTCTCTCCCTTGAATTACGTAGTTGTTCTGTTAATCCTCAGATTGATTTCCTAGGTGTTCAAAATGGTTTGATGTTGATCCAGCTTTGTTCAAGGGAGGAGACAAACCCAAGGGCCCCTTACTGCTCTGTCAAATTAACCCCCCCATTTTATTTCTAAAGTAGTCTCTACACCCAATGTGAGGTTCAAATGTATGACCCCAATATCAAGAGTTGCGTGCTCCAGTGACTGAGCCAGTCAAGTATTTCCATGCCTTAAAAAAAAAATTTTTTTTAATGTTTTATTTATTTTTGAGACAGAGAGAGACAGTGTGAGCAGGGGAAAGTCAGAGAGAGACGGAGGCACAAAGTCCGAAGCAGGCCCAGACTCTGAGCTAGCTGTCAGCACAGAGCCTGATGCTGGGCTCGAACCCACAAGCTGTGAGATCATGACCTGAGCTGAAGTCGGACGCTTAACCGCTTAACCGACTGAGCCACCCAGGCGCCCCTCCCATGCCTTTTTAAATTATAAAGGAGATTTATCTCTAGTCTCCTTGAAATGTGAAGATCATTCTTAGTAGTATCCCTGGAATAATTTTTCTCCTGGATTTGTAATCTATTCTCTCTTATATGAATTATAAATGCAGGTAAACTCCCACTTAATTGGGCAAATATACTACCTAGTCATATTTTCCCCAGTGGTCAGAATTACAATATAGTACAATATATTTAGCATGATATTAAATATGATTTAAATCTTCAATTCTCAGAAGGCTCCTTGAAGGAATGTGGTTATGTATGTGTATGTGAGGGAAAGAGATACAGAGGATGAGTGTGTGTATGTGTATATATCCAGATTGCCTGCTATCGAAGATGAGAATTTCTGTGCTGAAAATACTTTTGCTTTATGGAGGGAAATGTCATACCTTCCTCTAATAAAAATGAGTAATAATGAGTAGAATTTCTTACAAATGACAGAAAAATACATTGATTGTAAGCTGTAGCTTTAAAAAACTTGGCACTTTTTCTGGGCACTTGGGTCACTCAGTTGGTAAAGTATGCAACTCTTGATTTCAGCACAGGTTTATGGAGTTAAGCCCTGCACTGGGCTCTCTGCTGACAGTGTGGATCCTGCTTGGGACTTTCTTTAACCCTCTCTCTTTGGCTCTCCCTCACTTTCTTTCAAAACAAATAATACATGAAGTTAAAAAAAAAAAAAAGAATATTAGGAGAGCTTAGTCAGTTGGACGTCCAACTTTGGCTTAGGTCATGATCTGATGGTTCCTGGGTTTGAGACCCATGGTGGGCTCTGTGCTGACAGCTCAGAGCCTGGAGCCTGCTTTGGATTCTGTCTCCCTCTCTCTCTTCCCCTCCCCAACTTGTGCTTTCTGTCTCTCAAAAATAAACATTAAAAAAATTAAAAAATATATATTCAAAAAACTTGACACTTCCTTGTTTTCCTGTGAAATTTCAGGAATTTTTTTCCTGCTCTAGAAAAAGGGAGAGGGGCGCATGGGTGGCACAGTCACTTAGGTGTCCAACTTCAGCTCAGGTCATGATCTCACAGTTTGTGAGATCTCAGCCCGAGATCCAGCTTAGAGCCTGGAGCCTGCTTCAGATTCTGTGTTTATCTCTCTTACCTTCCTCTGCTCACATTCTGTCTCTGCCTGTCTCTCAAAAATGAATAAACATTAAAAAATTAAAAAGACAAGGGGGGAAAGTATAAAATATATTTTTTTTTTTTTGAGAGAGAGAAAGCATGCATGCACACTTGGTTAGGGGAGCGGCTGAGAGACAGGGAGAAAGAATCCTAAGGAGGCTTCACACTATCAGTGCAGAGCCTGATGTGGAGCTGAAACCCACAAACCTATGTGAGATCATGACTTGAGCCAAAAGCAAGAGTTGGACACCCAAGGAACTGAGCCAATCAGGTGCCCCTAGAATATTATTTTTTTAAAGTTTATTTTCAGAGAGAGAATGTACAAATGGGGGTTGGGCAGAGAGAAGGGGAGGGGCAGAGGAAGAAGGAGGAAGAACAGAGCCCAATGCGGGGCTTGAACTCCTGATCCATGAGATCATGACCGGAACCAAATCAGATGCATAACCAACTGAGCCACCCAGGTGGCCCTGGAATATAATTTTGAAGGACTAGACAAATCATTGAGCTTCTCTGGCCACTAGTTATGTTACCTTTAAAGATCTATTATTTATTTATTTATTTACTCATTTATTTATTTGAGAGAAAGAGAGAGAGGGAGAGAGAGAGAGGAGACAGATGGAGAGAGAGAATCTTAAGGAGGCTCCATGCCCAGTGCAGGGCTTAAGGCTCCATCTCATGACCATGAGATCATGACCTAACCAAAATCAAGAGTAGGTCACTCAACCAACTAATCTACCTAGGGGCCCCAGGTCTACCTATCTTACAAGGTTATGCATCTTTTCTGGGAAGTTAGGAATGAGGGTATCAAATAAGAAAATGTATTAAAATTTCTGTGAGATTTGAAGTTGAAGTAAAATTGCTTTACAAGTACTCTCGTGCATCTCAGAGGTGTAAAGAGATGATTATTTTCATGTAGATACATTCCAATTCTTTGGGCTTTTAATACATTGTTTCTTATAGTACCCTTTAGGAAACTTGTTTATAAGTAGTTAAAAGGTAAGATTATGAGGAGTTGGGCTAAGACAGTAGTGGAAGGGATAGTTAGACAAAGAGAGAAAGAAGATGTTAAGGAGGTAGACTTTGTTTGCGTGATTGGGCGGGTGTCATACTTCTTATTAGGACATTGGACAGTATAAGGTCAGTTATAGACAAGAGTATATTTGAGATTCTTTTTTTTTTTTTTAAATGTTTTAATGTTTTTCATTTATCTTGAGAGACAGAGAGAGACAGTATGAGCAGGGGAGAGTCAGAGAGAGAGGGAGACCAGAATTGGAAGCAGGCTCCAGGCTCTGAGCTGTCAGCACAGAGCCCGACATGGGGCTCAAACCTATGAACCGTGAGATCATGACCTGAGCTGAAGCCGGATGCCCAACCGACTGAGCCACCCAGGCGCCCCTATTTGAGATTCTTACAGGACTAGTAAGAAGAGAGGTACAGAAGATAGTTAGGAATGTAAACCTGGCAAGAAGTCTGGGTTAGAGAAATATTTTGATCAGTTGGAGCTGTAGGTGTGGATGAGAAAGCTTAGGGAGAGAGTGAGTAAATTGAGGAAAGGGCCTGGGGTAAAACCTGGAGAGCACCAGCATTTAAAGTGGGACAGATGAAAAAGGAATGAACAGAGAGATAGAAGGAGAAACAGGAGACAGTAGTGTCCTGGAAGTTGAAAGAGAACTGGGGCTTCAAGAAGAAAGAGGGCCAGTGTTGTCACATTTCTCACTGGTTGCCTCTCTCCCAAGATTATAAACGGCATTCATTCCCTTTCTCACTTACAGGGATGGAATGAGATCATGCGTTCCTTTCTTTATACATGTAGTGTGCAAAGTCAGCTATGAGTGGTTTCAAGTCTTTTCCTGTGGCTATGACATAAAAACGTTGCAATCCTACTTTCTTCTGACTTCCAATTGCTAGTAATAATCACTTACTGTTAAAACTCTTCGTAGTATGTTAAACCTAGTGATCAGCAGCCTCTCATCAGCATAAGTAGCTTTATTCTTACGTGTTTGTTTTCACATTTCCTCTCGCACTTCCTCTGTCAACCTTTCTGTGATACGTGTGAATTTTTTTTGTCTCCCACCTGGTGAAGCTGTGAATTTTGCTGTCTCCTCTGTTACCCATGGTTTTTATTAGCCACATTTTCCTCTTTTCTGCTTCTATTCCTTATTCATCCTACCCTGTTCTTTTGTCACTGGCAACTCCATTGCTGGTTTCTAGTCTCCCTTTCCCCTTTTTCCTGACGTATTATGTGGCAATATCTAATACTCATTTTTGTATTTCTCATTATTTATCTTTAATATTTCTGTATCTTATTTCCAGGAATAGATTATGCATTAAAGGCAAATCAGGGAGGGCATCTGTACTTAGAATTTCTTTAGCCCAAAACCTTATATATGTATGTGCACATATACTATTGATTGATTATTAAAGAAAAGATGTTCCCCCAGAGCTTTGGGGATAAGGCATAAACAGAGCTCTCAGACTTCTTTTAGTTGGGCTTGCTGAATGCACATAGATGAAATAAGAAGCTTGTTTTAGAAGATACCCTCATTGTTTGATTTTTCCTCCCCAGGGTTCCTTGCAGAACAGATTTTTTTTTCTTTTTCTAACCAAGTCAAGCTGTAAAGACCTCTGGCTATTTCTTTCATCAGTTGGCTTGAGGTGTTGTGTAGGATTTGCTTTAGGAATATTGCATATGTATCCCCAAGCAATTTTTCTTTTCCAGATTGAAAAGATGTGGGGTTGTCACGTGTCTTTTCTAAGGCTAATCTATTATTTAGGCTGAATGAAACTGTGTGACGGAAAGCTTAGTTTTGCCACACTGTGAACACCTTAACTGAATGGCTGAGTTTAGGCACCTTCTTTGTGATTTTGGACAGCTCTCCAGATAGCTTTGAAGGTTTTAGAGACAGGAATTGGGTCCTATATTTTATATCTTGCCCATAGCACCAAACCATATGTATTATATGTGCTCAGGAAGCATTAATTAAATGAACAGATGAACTCATTAGTACATTGTTCTGTTGTATTTATGTAAAGTTAAATTTTCTTTGCTTCACTTGTTTTCAACACACTTGATGAGAATTCTGTTGTTGTAATACCACATCCTAAACATGTGAATCTGAGAACATATATTGTATCTTTTTTTCTTTTATAGTTTATTGTCAAGTTGGTTTCCATATAATACCTGATGCTCATTCTCACAAGTACCCTCCTCCATACCCATCATTTCCCTTCCCCTCTCCCCCTCCCCCATCAGCCCTCAGCTTGTTCTCAGCATTCAAGAGTCTCTTGTGATTTGCCTCACTCCCTCTCCCCACCTATTTTTTCCCCTTCCATCCCGCCATGGTCCTCTGTTAAGGTCTCCTCTTCCACTTATGAGTGAAAACATATGGTATCTGTACTTCTCTGCCAGACTTATTTTGCTTAGCATGACACCCTCGAGTTCCATCCACGTTGCCACGAGTAGCCAGATTTCATTCTTTCTCATTGCCATGTAGTATTCCATTGTATATATAAACCACTTCTTCTTGATCCATTTGTCAGTTGATGGACATTTAGGCTCTTTCCATGATTTGGCTATTGTTGAAAGTGCTGCTTTGAACATTGAGGTACATGTGCCCCTATGCATCAGCACTTCTGTATCCCTTGGGTAGATCCCCAGCAGTGCTATTGCTGGGTCATAGGGGAGTTCTATTGTTAATTTTTTGAAGAACCTCCACACTGTTTTCCAGAGGGGCTGCACCAGTTCACATTCCCACCAACAGTGTAGGAGGGTGCCTGTTTCTCCACATTGTCGCCAGCATCTGTAGTCTCCTGATTTGTTCATTTTAGCCACTCTGACCAACATGAGATGGTATCTCAGTGTGGTTTTGATTTGTATTTCCCTGATGATGAGTGGTGCTGAGCATCGTTTCATGGGCCTGTTGGCTATCTGGATGGCCTCTTTGGAGAAGTGTGTGTTCATGTCTTGTGCCCATTTCTTCACTGGATTATTTGTTTTTCGGGTGTGGAGTTTGGTGAGTTCCTTATAGATGTTGGATACTAGCCCTTTATCTGATATGTCATTTGCAACTATCTTTTCCCATTCTGTTGGTTGCCTATTAGTTTTCTTGATTATTTCCTTTGAAGTGCAGAAGCTTTTTATCTTGATGAGGTCCCAATGGTTCATTTTTGCTCTTGATTCCCTTGCTTTTGGGCATGTGTCAAGTAGGAAATTGCTGCAGTTGAGGTCAAGGGGGCCATTTCCTGCTTTCTCCCCTAGGATTTTGATGGTTTCCTGTCTCACATTCAGGTGCTTCATCCATTTTGAGTTTATTTTTGTGTGTGGTATAAGAAAGTGGTCTAGTTTCATTCTTTTACATGTTGTTGTCCAGTTCTCTCAACACCATCTGTTAAAAAGGCAGTCTTTTTTTCATTGGATAGTTTTTCCTGCTTTGTCAAAGATTAATTGACCATACATTTGTGGGTCCATTTCTGAGTTGAGGACATGTATCTTAGTAAATCACAGAAGCCAAGCTTTCTTTGATGTGTGAGCTTGAAACTTCAAGTGATGAATAGCTGTTGTCTTCTTGAGAATACCTTTCTGGGGTGCCTGGGTGGCTCAGTCAGTTAAGCAGCCGGCTTTGGCTCAGGTCATGATCTCATGGTTCATGGGTTCGAGCCCCGCGTCGGGCTCTGTGCTGACAGGTAGCTCAGAGCCTGGAGCCTGCTTTGGATTCTGTAACTCCCTCTCTCTGATCCTCCCTTGCTTGCGCTGTCTCTGTCTCTCAAAAATAAAATAAAACATTAAAAAAAATTAAAAAAAAGAAGAATACCTTTCCGCTTTTTCTGCTAGAATTGGCCTTTTCTCATCTTTCTTTCATTTCCTTTCAAATAATCCTGTATTTCAATAGGCGCTTTATGGAGAATGTTTTTAGTATTGATGTAAGTGGTTGTCACTTAAAACTATAATTTAAGTTAGCCCTTCTAGGCTGATAATCTACCATGTATGATTCAGTTTTTGCTTACTGGTTATGTGGTTCTTTCTGGAATGACTTCTTTTCTAAAAATTTTTTCCTAGTTGTTGTTACAGAAAAATCACTGTTTATCATGATCCTGTGGTAAACATTTTGTTTATAAGTGACAATGTCTACTTTAACTGATAATGTCTAATGGGTTTTCCAGGGGCTGAGTAATGTGAACTGGCACACTCTAGTGTCCCTTGCCTGCCTCTGACCACAAGGACCCATCATAATTAGATATTCTCAGGGGCCCCTTTACTTCTTGGAATCAGTTTCATACATTTTGTGAAGAAGCTTTGATTTTTTTTCCTAAGTTTCCTATAAATAGTTTGTAAGTGTAAGTTGAGGGCAGTGTTACTATAACATAACAAAACTTCTTAGTATGTAGAAACAGTAGGCATGCAGCCCTGGCAATAATGACCTCATTACTTACCCTCATTTTTGTGTGTGTGAAAATGCATTAATCTAACCACATTTGTAGCTCTAGAGGAGGGGCACCCCAGATGCACAAAACCATTTTCATATGGATACTTCTGTAGTTTTCTAGGAACCTACAGAATGGTTGTAGCATTCTGGGACATTTTGATTTTCTCTGACAATAGGATCCTGGTGAGAAAGTACTCAAAGTTTAACAAAGTCTTGAATATAGTAGATACCTGATTCATATTATCTGGCTTTTTTTTTCCCCCCAGTAACCTCTACACTGAACATGGGGATCAAATGCATAGCCTTGATATCAGGAGTCAGGCTTTTCCTACTGAGCCTGCCAGGAACCACTCTCTGGCTTTCTTTAAAGGGCTTTCTTCTTTCTTTTAGTGAGATTAGTCGCCTGGACCTGGGTCTGAGTGTGGAGGTATGGAACAAAGGATTGATCTGGGACACCATGGTGGGGACCGTGTGGATTGCCCTGAAGACAGTTCGTCAGTCGGATGAGGTCAGTCAATGCATTGCCTATTTGGAGGTACATTTCTAGCTTCTCTCCATCCTGCCTCTATTCAGCTAATACTCCTCCACGTATCCATGCATTTCATATTGGTCTGCCCCTCTCTTCTAATTGGTGAGCACTATCTTGGGAGCAGTCCCATTAAAATTCCACAGCTTGGGTCCTGTTCTGTGCTTTAATTGAGTCACTGGTTCCCAGGGAACTGGTTTCTGTCTTCCGTCTTCAACATGTAACCCTAAAAGAATTTAAGGAATTACCATGCCTGGCAATTGTTATTCACTCTGTCTCTATACATTAGTTCCAAGATTAGTTTTCTACTCCATTTTTCCAGGTAAAATAAACTCAGCATCATTTCCCCGTAGACACACTCACTTTGAACCTAGGAGAAAGTGTATTGTATTCCTATTAGGCTTTAACTGTGATGATGTGTTTTCTCTGGGAGTAGGGATAATGCAGATGTTCCTCTCTCTCCTAAATTCTTTTAGTTTTGGCTAAGTCTCTACTTCCCTAGGCAGATTGGCAGTTCATTTTTATAGTGACTCCAGTTCAGGTCTACTTTAACTAGCAATGTGAGTAGCTCTTTATTGATTAGAAGTAGCAACACATTTTAAGTGATACAGTCATTAAAAATTGTGCAGATTAATGATCTGGGTATGTTTGGTTTCTGAGTGTGGTACTCTGGACTTCTGTCTTCAGTGAGCTTGCAGAGAACTGAGCACAGTGAAAGCTGCTCTTCCACCAAAGGGAGAGAATGGCAACCACATGCAGCAGAGACAGATTGTGACAGTGGTGTATTTGCCTCATCAGGATGTGAATGGTCCTCAGGAGCTCTCCAACAAAGAAATTTAGAGAAAACACCAGCTCTTAAACCAGGAAGAGAAGAGACATGACGGAGTATTAACTTCAGATCTCTGTTTTATAGGAAGGACCTGGAGAGTGGTCCACGTTGGAGGCAGAGACATTGATGAAAGATGATGAGATATGTGGAACTAAAAACCCAACTCCTCATAAGATTTTGCTTGATACAAGATTTGAGTTGCCTTTTGGTGAGTCTGTCAGATTGGACTTTAAATAGCATTTAACACTTATTACTATATTATTAACCATTGTTTGTTAGTCTCATTACTGTAGTTTTTGCCTTTTGAGGGCATTCTGTCTTCTCCTACTCTGTTCCCTATGACCTCTAGCCCAGGAATGGTGCAGACTCTAGAATGGTGCTCATTAAAGAATCCACACTAAATGCAATAAGTTTTCTGTGATTGTTTATTTTAAGGACTTAGGAAATACTTTTAGAGAACATCAAGGGCTTATTCTTTTGACAATTTAACATTCATTATTTTTTTTGTTTAAAAAATTTTGTTAATGTTCTTTTTTTTTTAAATTTTTTTTATGTTCTTTATTTATTTTTGAGAGATAGAGAGAGACAGCGTGAGCAGGGGAGGGTCAGAGAGAGAGGGAGGCACAGAATGTGAAGCAGGCTCCAGGCTCTGAGCTAGCTGTCAGCACAGAGCCCAATGCGGGGCTCGAACCCACCAACTGTGAGATCATGACCTGAGCTGAAGCAGGTCGCTTAACCGACTGAGCCACCCAGGTGCCCCTGTTTGTTCATTTTTTGCGTGAGAGACAGAACATGAGTGGGGGAGGGGCAGAGACAGAGAGGGAGACATCGAATCTGAAACAGGCTCCAGACTCTGAGCTGTCAGCATACAACCTGACATGGGACTTGACCTCAGAAACAGTAAGATCATGACCTGAGCCAAAGTTGAATGCTTAACTGACTGAGCCACCTAGGCGCCCCTAACATTTATTATTTTGAAGTGAATACATGCCTTATGATTTATTAACTTAAATATTGAAGTGGCATTAATAGAAAAGCTATTTAAAAATAATTTTTAGAGGTGCTTGGTGGGCGACTCACTTGGTTGAACGTCTGATTTCGGCTCAGGTCATGATCTTATATTCGTGAGTTTGAGCCCGTGTTGCGCTCTGTGCTGACAGCTCAGAGCCTAGAGCCTGCTTTGGATTCCTGATGTCTCCCTCTCTCTTCTGCCTCTCCCCCACTCATGTTCTATCTCCCTCAAAATAAATATTAAAAAAATAAAGAGTCCTGGAGTGACTGGGTGACTCAGTCAGTTAAGCGTCTGACTTTAGCTTAGGTCATGATCTTGTGGTCTGTGAGGTTGAGCCCCACGTCAGACTCTGTGCTGACAGCTCAGAGCCTGGAGCTTGCTTCAGATTTTGTGTCTCCTTCTCTCTCTGCCCCTCTCCCAGTTACTCTCTGTCTTTCTCTCTCAAAAATAAAAAAATAATAAAATAAACATTAAAAGTGTCCTTTTTTTTTTTAAATGTTCATTTTTGAGAGAGAGAGAGTGAGCAGGGGAGGTGCAGAGAGAAGGGGAGGGAGAGAATGCCAAGCAGGCTCCACACTGTCAGTGCAGAGTCTGATGCGGGGCTCAGACCCACAAACTGTGAGATCATGAGCTGAAATGAAGAGTCTGAAGCTTAACCAACTGAGCCACCCAGGCCTCCCTGAAGGGTCCTTCTAAGGAAGAGTTTTAGCTTCCAGAATACCATATTTTGGCATAGGAATTTTCTTTTGGGCATTCAGAAACCTGTGAAATATTCTGTTCAGTTATATTACTACTTTTAAAAATAGTAATGTGTGGGGCGCCTGGGTGGTTCAGTTGGTTAAATGTCCAACTTTTGATTTCAGCTCAGGTCATGATCTTTTGGTTCGTGGGTTTGGGCCCTATTTTAGGCTCCACTTTGACAGCGTGGGATTCCCTCTCTCTCCCTCTCCTCTCTCTGCCCTGTGTACTTTCTCTCTCTCTCTCTCTCTCTCTCTCTCTCTCTCTCTCTCTCTCTCAATAAATAAACAAAAAAATATTAATTAATTTTTTTTTTTTTTAGTATGTGGAAAGTTCAGAAAATATAGATTTGCAAAAGGGACATTAGAATTTCTTATCTCACTAACTGGAGATGTGTTTTACATGTTGATATGTTTTACTTCTTTCATTTTTTTTAATGCACATAATATAGTTTTTCTTATAAAGTAGCACTGTATATATTACATTCTAACCCGTTTTATTAACTCATTACATAAATGCTTATAAAATAAATGCTATTCCTTTATAATTTCCATTTTTGATTTTATTTTATTGTATGAATACACAATAATAATAAAAGTAGCATTTGTTGACCAATTACTGTATGTCAGTGGGTATATCACTAAGCATTTTTTATGTATTTCCTCATATAATCATCATTTAAATCCTTTGAGGTGGACCCAACTATTATGAGCCACAGAGTACTTAAGCCTTTTGCCCAAGGTCACATAACTAGTAAGTAGTAAAACCAGGATTTAAATTTTAGTGATTTGGCCTTGGAACCTGGGCTTTTAATTTAAACTATAATACATTTTTTTAAAAACTATAATACATTTAACTGAGCCTCTTGCTGGGTGTTTTGATCGTTCAAAGTTTGTGCTCTTTTAACAGTACTGCAAGAAACATCCTTGTGGCTGAGTATATATATATATATTTTAAATAGTTTATTGTCAAATTTGTTTCCATACTAGCTGTATATTTTTTAAAAACTATTTTATGGGGTAAGGCAGTGCACAGTGGGTTACTTGTTGAGAATGGAGTCTCCTTCACAAATCCATTCTTTTCCTTACAGACTAACATGATTAGTACTTTCTTGTGTATCTTTCCAGAGCCAGTCTTTGAATATATAAGTATATATATAAATTTCAACCTCTTTTAAAATTACAAGTAGTAGGGGTTACCTGGTTGGCTCAGTCGGTTGAGCATCTGACTTCAGGTCAGATCATGAACTCACAGTTCGTTTGTGGGTTTGATCTCCGCATCGGGCTCTGTGCTGACAGCTCAGAGCCTAGAGCCTAGTTCAGATTCTGTGTCTCTATTAGCCTCTCCCCTGCTCACACTCTCTTTCTTTCTCAAAAACAAACAAACAAAGAAAAGGATATTCTAACATTTGCTGCACCTTGATATTATCCACTTAGCAACGTACCTTGGTGAATCATGCTACATCAGAACATATATACAGCTCTTCCTCCCCTCTCCTTTCTTTTTAACAAGTGCGGAGTACACCATTTTATGGGTAAGGAAGAACTATATAAATTAGTAGTATAAATATTGTAGTCTTGATTTGTATTTTCCCTGATGATTAGTGATGTTGAGCATCTTTCCATGTGCTTATTGGCTATTTGCATATCATCTTTGCAGAAATGTCTATCAAGTCCTTTCTTGATTTTTGAATTGGGTTTTTCTTATGTTGTTTTTGTTTTAGGAGTTCTCTATTCTGAGCATTAATTCCTTATCAGATATATTTTGTAAATATTTTCTCCAGTCTATGGTGTACTTTTGGTTCTGTTGATACTGTATTTTGATGCAGAAATTTTTTTTTTCTGGTGCCAAAATTTTTTAAAATTTCATGAAATCCACTTTGTCTGCTTTTTCTGTCATGGCCTATTTTACCTTTGCTGTCCTTTCCAAGAGATGATTGCCAAATCCAATGTGACACAGCTTTTGCCCTATATTTTCTTCTAAGAATTTTATAGTTTTAGGTCTTCAGTTTCGATCTTGATTCATTTTGAGTTAATTTTTCTATGTGGTATTAGGTAGAGGCCCAACTTTATTCTTTTGCATGTGGATATCCAGTTTTCCCAGCACCATTTGTTGAAAGACGCTTTTCCCTATTGAATGTTCTTTTTTTTTTTTTTAAGATTTTATTTAAGTAATTTCTACACCCAACATGGGGCTTTAAACTTACAACCCTGTGATCAAGAGTCACATGCTTTTTTGACTGAGCCAGTCAGGCATTCATGGTACCCTTGTCAAAAAAATCATTTGACTATATGTGAAGGTTTATTTCTGGGCTCTCTATTCTATTCTATGTTCTATAGTCTGTGCCATGTTTTTTTTGGATTATTGTAGTTTGTAGTAAGTTTTTTTTTTTAATTTTTAACATTTATTTTTTGAGAGAGACAGGGAGTGTGAGCAGGGTAGGGTCAGAGAGAGAGGGAGACACAGAATCTGAAGCATGCTCCAGGCTTTGAGCTGTCAGCACAGAGCCCGACGTGGTGCTTGAACCCATGAGCCTTGAGATCATGACCCGAGCCAAAGTTGGCAGCTTAACCGACTGAGCCACCCAGGCACCCTTTTGTAGTAAGTTTTGAAATTAGGAAATGTGAATCCTCCAGTTTTATTCTTCCTTTTCAAGACTGATTTTGGCTATTTGGGATCTTTGGGATTCCCTATGAATTTTATCTTATATTATTTTGTTTCCTGTGAAGATTCAAGATCATATTCATGTCAAGAACCAAGCCCACCAGTAAAATTAGTCCATCACTTTCTACCTTTGATTATTTGTTGGAATAAAGGATTATTGATGCATGATTAAATTATTACCTTAATAATGTAATTTATTCTTTTTCATGGTAGATATCCCAGAGGAGGAAGCCAGATACTGGACTTACAAATTGGAGCAAATCAATGTCTTGGGAGCGGACAGTGAGGTAGGAATTACATTATTGACAATACAGAGATGGGAGGATATATTAAATATATTTAAACTTTATTTTAGAGAGCACAATTAGGGGAGAGGGACACAAGGAGAAAGAGAATCTTAAGCAGGCTCCATGCTCAGAATGGAGCCTTATACAGGGCTTGATCTCACAACCCTGGGATTGTGACCTGAAGTGAAATCAACTGACTGAGCCACCCAGGCACCCCGGGAAAATTTCTTTATAGGACACTTCATTGTTGGTCAAGGGAGGGGGACCCAGGAGCATGTTGAAGAATGGAAGAATTTAAGCTGTGTTAAAGAAACAAGGCAGCTGGAAGATCACTGGACATTTAGAAGGCTCTGTCTCCCACTTTTCCTATTTTTTGCATTGTTCCCCTTTAATAGCTGAGTTGGCACTAGTCTGGCTATACTCTTTGGATGGAAGCTTATACTAGAGAAACTGTTCTGTTGTTACAGAGATGAGCAGAAGGCATTTCTTCTGATTTCCACATGTTCAGGTATACAATTGACCCTTGGACAGCGTGAGTTTGAACTGTGTGGGTCTAGTTATATGCATTTTTTCCTGATAAATATAGTACTGTAAATGTAACATGTGATAATGTAAATATGTATGATTTTCTTAACGTCTTTTTTCTTTAATTTATTGTAAGAATACAGTTAATACATATAACATACAAAATATGCATTGACTATTGGTAAGGCTCAACAGTAGGCTAACAGTAGTTAAGTTTTTTGGGGATCAAAAGTTATATGTGAACCTTTGCCTGTGCAGAAGGTCTATACCCCAAACCCCCCATTGTTTAAGAGTCAACTGTAGGGGTGCCTTGATGGCTCAGTCACTTAAGCATCCAACTTTGGCTTAGGTCATGATCTCACAGTTTGTGAGTTCAAGCCCTGTGTCGACAGTGAGGAGGCTGCTCCGATTCTCTCTCTTTGCCCCTCCCTCCCTCTCTCTCTTTCTCTCAAAAAAAAAAAAAAAGTTGACTGTAAATTGTTATTTGTATGTTCATTTTAGGGATGCTTAGATGATTACACTGTTTGGCCTTGTCTTATCTCCAGAGATAACTCTGGTGCACAAAAGGGAACATAGACAACTCAGTCTGGGCCATCAGGAATGGGGAATGTATATATAGAATATAGAACATATATATATAAATATAGAATATGGAAAAACAAGAGATGGAGAAGGAAGTGCCTGAAGAGAGCAAGTAGGAGAAAAAGAAAATGGCTCATGGAACAAATGGTAAAAAGGGTTTTAAGGCAAAAATTCCTGATACTGTCAAATGTAAATGAGAACAAAGATGATGAGTAATGAAATGAGCTATCACATTTGGCAGTTACTGACCAGTATCTGTGGATTAGTGTGTTATGCCCAAGATTTCATTATCGTCCCCAAAAACCAGAGACTACCTGGGAGACGGAGATTGTGTCTCCCTCTCTGTCTCTGTGCCCATTTGCTCTCAAAAATAAACAAACATTAAAAAAACTAAAAATAAAAGTATTTGCTAATGTGATGATTGTAGAGCATTATTGTTTTAATTTCCATTTGTCTGTTTATTGGTGGCATGCAGTCATTTATTCAACAAATAACTTACAAACACTAAATACCAGCCACTGTTTTTAGATGCTTGGTAAACATCAGAGGATAAACAAATATCCCTGTTCCCATAGATCAAATAGGAGGAGCTAGACAATAAGCAGCAAATGTAGTAAATACAGTGTTAAAGTGTTAGAAGTGCTGTAGGGATGAAACCTATTTTCTCCATGCTGATTTTGCATTTTTGTTAGTACTTATTCCTAATCATTGTGAATGGTGTATTTAAAAAGTACATTTTCTAATAGTTCATTGCTGTTATAAGGCAGTACTTTGTTCATATTTTTGTATTGATAGTATACAGCAACTTTTAAAATTTTATTTTAATTTCAGTGTAATTAACATACAGCATTTTATTAGCCTCAGGGGTACAATATAGTGATTGAACAATTCTGTGTATGACTCAGTGCTCCTCCATGTTAAATGTACTTCTTAATCTCCTTCATCTAGTTCACTCCCCCATCTCCCGTCTGGTAACCATCCATTCTCTATATTGAAGAGTCTTGTTTTTTGTTTTGTTTTGTTTTGTTTTGTTTTTGGCTCTCTTGTTCCTTCTATATATGATGGAAATCATATGGTATTTGTCTTTTTTTGACTTATTTCACTTAGCATTATATTCTGTAGCTCCCTCCATGTTGTTGCAAATGGCAAGATTTCATTCTTTTTGTGGCTGATTAACATTCCAGTGTAAATATATAATGCATCTTCTTTATTCGTCTGTTGATGGACACGGGTTACTTCCATAATTTGGCTATTGTAAATAATGCTGCTATAAACGTAGGAGTGCATATATCCTTTGATTTAATGTTTTCCCACTCTTTGGGTAAATACTGAGTATTGAAAGTACTGGATCATATGGTAGTTCTGTTTTTAGTTTTTGGAGAGCTTCTATACCGTGTTCCACAGTGGTTATACTGGTTTGCATTCTCACCAACAGCGCACAAGGGTTTCTTTTTCTCCATATCCTCATCAACACTTGTTGTTTCTTACCTTTTTGGTTTTAGCTGTTCTGACAGATGTGAGGTGATAGCTCATTGTGGTTTTGATTTGCATTATCTTGATGATGCTCAAGTGATGTTGAGCATTTTTTCATGTGTCTGTTGGCCATCTTTATATTGTCTTTGTTTTTTTGTTTTTGTTTTTAAATTTGAACTTTATTTTTAATGTCAAGTTAGCTAACATACAGTGTAGTCTTAGCTTCAGGAGCGAATTCCCGAGATTCATTTCTTTCATCCAGCACCCAGTGCTCATTCCAACAAGTATCCTCCTCAATGCCCATCACCCATTTTCCCCAACTCTCCACCCCTATCAACCCTCAGTTTGTTCTCTGTATTTAAGAATCTCTTATGGTTTGCCTCCCTCTCTGTAACTTATTTTTCCTTCCCTTCCCTTATGGTCTTCTGTCAAGTATCTCAAATTCCACATCTGAGTGAAATCATGTCATATTTGTCTTTCTCTGACTGATTTATTTTGCTTAGCATAATGCTCTCCAATTCCATCCATGTTGTCATAAATGACAAGATTTCATTCTTTTTCATGGCCAACTGATATTCCATTGTGTGTGTGTGTATACATTAATAATAAAATGCTGTATGTTAATTACACACACACACACATATATGTATATGTATGTATATATATATATGTATATTCTTTATCCTTTTATCAATTGATGGACATTTGGGCTCTTTCCATAATTTGGCTATTGTTGATAGCGCTGCTATAAATGTTGGGGTACATGTGTCCCTACGAATTAGCACTCCTGCTTACTCCTTTACTTTGGGCAAATTCCTAGTAGTGCTATTGCGCGTCATAGTGTAGTTCTATTTTTAATGTTTTGAGGCACCTCCATATAGTTTTCCAGAGTGGCTGCACCAGTTTGCTTTTCCATCGACAGTACAAGAGGGTTCCCCTTTCTCCACATCCTATGTATTCTGCTTTTGGATGAAAAATTCGGAATATATCTGTTAAGTCCATCTGGTCCAATGTGTCATTCAGAAATATTGTTTTCTTATAGATTTTCTGCCTAAATGATATGTTCATTGATGTAAGTGGAATATTAAAGTCCCCTACAATGGTGGTATTATTATCTATACATTTATTTATGTTTGTGATTAATCTATTTGGTTGTTTATATGTTGGGGGCATAAACATTTAAAATTGTTAGCTCTTCTTGATGGGTAGACCTTATTATGATATAATGCACTTCTCTTGTTACAGTCTTTAGTTTAAAATCTAGTTTGTCTGATATAAGCATGGCAAATATGGCTTTCTTGAGACATCCATTAGCATGTAGATGGTTCTCCATCCCTTACCTTTTTTTTTTTAATAAACTTTTATTATTATTTTTTAAATTATTTTTTAATTTACATCCAAGTTAGCATATAGTGCAACGGTGATTTCAGGAGTAGATTGCAGTGATTCACCCTCGATGTATAATACCCAGTGCTCATCTCAGCAAGTGTCTTTTTTAATGCCCTTACCCATTTAGCCCATCCTCCCTCCTACAGTCCCTCCAGCAACCTTTGTTTGTTCTCTGTATTTAATAATCTCTTATGTTTTGTCCCCTTCCCTGTTTTTGTATTTTTGCTTCCTTTCTTTCTGCTCATCCGTTTTGTGACTTAAATTCCTCATATGAGTGAAGTCATTTGATATTTGTCTTTCTCTAATTTCACTTAACATAATATCCTCTGGTTCCATCCACATTGTTGCAAATGGCAGGATTTCATTGATTGCCGAGTTATACTCCATTGTATGTATATACCACATCTTCTTTCTCCATCCATTGACCATCCCCTCACTTTTAATCTGCAGGTGTCCTCAGGTCTAAAGTCTGTTGTAGGCAGCCTATAGATGAAGCTTGTTTTTATATCCATTTTCATAACTTTGTCTTCTGATTGGGACATTTAGTCCATTTACATTTGGAGTAATTATTGAAAGATAGGATTTAGTGTCGTGTTATCTGTAGGTTTCTTATTTATGGTGATGTGTCTGGTCCTTTGTAGTCTTTGCTGCTTTCCACTCACAAACCCCCCAACCCCCCTTAGGATCTCCTGCAGGGCTGGTTTAGTAGTCATGACCTCCTTTAGTTTTCGTGTATCTAGAAAAGCCTTTCTCTCTCCTTCTATTCTGAAAGACAGCCTTGCTTGATAAAGGATTCTTGGCTGCATTTTCCCCCTATTCAGCACATTGAATATTTCCTGTCACTCCCTTCTGGCCTGCCAAGTTTCAGTGGACAGGTACACTACTACCCATATGTATCTACTCTTGTAGGTTAAGGCCCGTTTGTTCCTAACTACTTTCAGAATTCTCTTTATCTTTGTATTTTGCCATTTTCACTGTAATATGTCGTGGCGTTGACCTATTTTTGTTGATTTTAAAGGGAGTTCTCTGTGCCTCTGGACTTGGATGTATGTGTCCTTCCCCACATTAGGGAAGTTGTCACTTGTAACGTGTTCAAATAAATCTTCTGCCCCTTTCGCTCTCTCTTCTTCTTCAGGAACTCCTATGATATGGATATTATTTTATTTCATTGAATCACTTAGGTCTCTAAATCAGTCTCCCCTTGTGGTCTAGTAATTTCTTTTCCCTCTTTTTTTCAGCTTCATAATTTTCCATAATTTTATCTCCTGTTGCACCTATTCTCTCCTCTGCTTCCATCCTCGCTGTCACTGCATCTGGTTTACTTTGCATCTCAATTACAGCATTTCTTAATTCAGCATTATAACTATTTCTTAGATCTTTGATCTCTGCAGCAATTAGGTTCTTTTCTGTCTTCCATGCCATTTTCAAGCCCAGCTATTGGTCTTATGACTGTTATTCTAAATTCTTGTTCAGATATATTGTTTATATCTTTTTTATTAAAAAATTTTAAAATGTTTTACTTATTTTTGAGAGAGAGAGAGACATACAGACAGACAGACAGACAGCGTGAGCAGGGGAGGGTCAGAGAGAGAGGGAGACAGAATTGGAAGACAGGCTCCAGGCTCTGAGCTAGCTGTCAGCACAGAGCCTGATGCGGGGCCTGAACCCATAAACTGCGAGATCATGACCTGAGCCGAAGCTGGACGCTCAACTGACTGAGCTACTAAGGCACCCCTGTTTAATCTATTTTGAGCAATTCTCTGGCTGTCATTTCTTCCTGGAATTTCTTTTGAGGATAATTCTTCTATTTCATCATTTTAGCTAGATTTGTCTTTTATGTGTTTTAGTAGCTTGGTATGTGTCCTACACCTGTGAGTACTACTGTATTAAAAAGGTTTGGTTCAGATTAAGTCATGTACCCCTGGAAACTCCGATGTTTAGCTCCTAAGTCTAAACATTTTAAGGCTGCTTGCAAAGTAGAAACTGGCTCTCTTCATATTTTTCTTTCACCAGTCCATGGTCTGGATTGGTTTCTCTTGTCCAAATACAATACCCCAGTTCCACAGTCTCTTTTTCTTTCATTTGTCTCTCTGCAGAAGGGATTTCCTTCTACTTCATTCCTACGCTGCCTGTTTTATCTCTCCAAATTTGTAAACATGCATCTCAGTCCTGTCAAGCTGTCTTCCTCCACCTGAGTCTCCAGGGAGGGTCCAAGTCAGGCCTGGGGTTCCACTTAGCTACTGTATGCCTTCTTTGGAGAAATGTCTGTTGATATCTTTTCCCTTTTTTAAAATTTATGTGTGTGTCTGTGTGTTCAGGTGTTGAGGTGTACAAGTTCTTCATATCATCATTTGCAAATATCTGTTCTTATTCAATATGTTCATTTTGTTGATTCTTTTTTTTTTTTAATTTTAAAAAATTTATTTATTTTTGAGAGACAGAGTGAAACAGAGCGTGGGTGGGGAGGGGCAGAGAGAGAAGGAGACACAGACTCTGAAGCAGGCTCCAGGCTCTGAGCAAGCATTCAGCACAGAGCCTGACGCAGGGCTCAAACCCACGAACTGTGAGATCATGACCCGAGCCAAAGTCAGACACCTGACCAACTGAGCCACCCAGGCGCCCGGTGTTTTGTTGATTCTTTCCTTTGCTGTGTAGAAGCTTTTTATTTTTATTATTTTTAAATAATAGTATTTTTAAAAAATAAGATCTTTGAACTCAGGACCTCAAGATCAAGAATCACATGCTCTAGGGGCGCCTGGGTGGCTCAGTCGGTTAAGCCTCCGACTTCAGCTCAGGTCAGATCTCACGTTTGTGGGTTCGAGCCCCCCATCAGGCTCTGTGCTGACAGCTAGCTCAGAGCCTGGAGCCTGCTTCCGGTTCTGTGTTTCCTCTCTCTACCCCTCCCTCTCTCATGCTCTGTCTCTCTCTGTATCAAAAATAAATAAAAAATAAAACATTAAAAAAAAAAAAAAAGAGTCACATGCTCTAGCAACTGGGCCAGCCAGGTGCCCCAGGAAGCTTTTTATTTTGATGTAGTCCTAATAGTTTATTTTTTCAGCAACTCTTAGAGATTCTCTTAAATTTTTCTATGTAACTAGTTTTGCCATCTTTGAATAATAACACTTTTTAATCTGTTTCTAATCCTTATACTTTTTTTATTAAAAAAATTTTTTTTAATGTTTATTTATTTTTGAGAGAGAGATACAGAGTGCAAGTTGGGTAGGGGCAGAGAGAGAGAGGAGATAAAGAATTTGAAGACAGACTCCAGGCTCTCAACTGTCAGCACAGAGCCTGACACGGGGCTCAAACCCATGAATTGTGAGATCGTGACCTGAACTGAAGTTGGATGCTCAACTGACTGAGCCACCCAGGCACCCTTATTCTTTATTTTTTTAAAGCGTTTGAATTTTTATACATATAATAACAGACTTTATTTTTTTACAGCAGTGGTAGATTTGCAGATATACTGAGCAGATAGTACATGGGGTTTCTCTATCACCTCTTCTCCACCACCTCCCTATAGATTCCCGTTATTAACACCTAGATTAGTATGATACATTTGTTACACTTAACCAATTTTTGTATTTATTATGAACTTAAAAGTTAATGTTTTATTATTTGTATTAACTAAAAATAAAACTAAAAAGCCATTTTTTAAAAGTTTGCTTTGCCTTTTTTTCTGTTTCAAGATCCCATCCAGGACACTGTGTTAAATTCAGTTACATGTCTCCTTAGGCAGCTCTTGGCTGGGTCATTTTCTCAAACTTTGCTTGTTTTTGATGCTTCCTTACTTAAAAAAATTTATTGCATAAAGCATCCAGTATAATATATTTTTTAAAGTTTATATTGAGAGCATGTGTGCAAGTAGGGGAGGGGAGGAGGGGCGTGGGAGGAGAAAGAATCCCAAGTAGTTTCTGCACTGTCATTGTAGAACCTGATGCAGGTCTCAGTCTTATGAACTGTGAGATCATGACCTGAGCCAAAATCAAGAGTTGGATGGGTAACCGATTGAGCCGCTCAGGTGCTCCCAGTATAATTTTTAATAGTTGTGGTGAAAGTGAGGAGCCTTGTCTTTTTTCTGACCATAAGGGGAATACTTAAGTCTTGAAGTATGATATTTTCTCTAGATTTTGATAGGTACTTTATCACATGAAGACAATTCTATGTTTTTATTGTCTAAGAACTTTTGTCATGAAAACATGTCTTTTCTGCATCCATTAGATTACAAAGTGTTTTTAAAAAATTTTTAATGTTTATTATTGATACAGAGAGTGTGTTAGCAGAGGAGGGTCAGAGAGGGGGGAAGACACAGAATCTGAAGCAACCTCCAAGCTCTGAGCTGTCAGCACAGAGCCCGATGTGGGGCTTGAACTCACTAACTGTGAGATCATTACCTGAGTTGAAGTCGGACACTTAACCAACTGAGCCACCCAGGCACATCCAAAGTTTTTCTTTAATATGTTTATTGTGGTGAATTATATTAATAGGTTTTCAGATATTGAACTGTCCTTGCATTTAAAGCCCACTGGGTCATGATATATGGCCATTTATATGCCAACATGCATGCATATGCACATATGTATTTATATATAACACATGGATAAATAATATGTGATGGATTTGGCTTAATCTCTTTAGAATTTTTCCATCTATATTCATGGTAAGATTGGATATAATTTTCTAGATTTGCCACCAATGTGGGGTTCAGACTCATGCCCTCCAGATGAAGAGTTGTATGCTCTACTGACTGAGCCATCCAGGTGCCTCTCTGGTTTTTGTTTTCTTTTTGTTCATAGGTATGATAGATTTTTCCTTAGCTCTGTTAATAATACTGTTATTATTTAAGTAAACTTCATGCCTACTCTGGAGCCCATCATGGGGCCTGAACTCACTGCTCTGAGATCAAGACCTGACCTGAGTCCAAAAGTCAGACCCTCAGTCAACTGATTGAGTGCCACCCAGGCACTCAGTCTCTTAATGTTATTATTAAAAATTAAAAAATATATATTTGTTTACTTTTGAGAGAGAGAGAGTGAGAGTGAGCAGAGGATGGGCAGAGAAGGGGGAGACACAGAATCTGAAGCAAGCTCTAGGCTCTGAGGTATAAGTAACAGAGCCCAATGCAGAGCTCAAACTCAGGAACTGTGAGATCATGACCTGAGCCAAAGTTGGGCACTTAACAACTGAAGGAGCCACCCAGGCACCCCATATTATTATTATTTTAAAAGTTTATATATTTATGTAGAGAGAGAGAGAGAGCGCATGTGCTTGCAAGTAGGGGAAGGGCAGAGAGGGAGAGAGAGAATCCCAGGCAGGCTCTGTGCTGTCAGTACAGAGTCTGATGCGGGACTTGATCTCACAAACCTGACCTGTGCCAAAATCAAAAGTCCAGTGCTTAGCCAATAATAATAATAATAAGAGGAGCCATTCAGGCATCCCCCTTAATATTATTAATTAAGCTTTGGTTGGTCTTCATCTTTCTGCGTTGGGCTTGGAGGAGATTCATGAAAAAGGCCTTTTGAAACGATCTACTCTCCCCTCTTAAATCTCAGTTCTTCTAGTTTAATATTTAGAGCTTTAGAATTTGAGCCTGGCTGGCTCAGTTGGTAGATCACGAGACTCGTAGTCTCAGGGTTGTGAATTCAAGTCCCATGTTGGCATGGAGCCTTTAAAAAAAATTAAAAATTAAAATTATAGAATTTTCTGTTAGATCTAGTACTGCCCACAAAATCATCATTTGTAGTGGTTCTTGTTTTTAACCAAGTCCCCTTGTTACTTTGGAGTGGTGGGTTGCTTAACCTTCAAGAATATGTGAGCATTTTTACGATTGGCAGTTTTACTGTTGTTTAAGTTGTGCCTGACTTCTGATTAATCCCTATTGGAAGCAGTAATAGCAGTATCTACCTCTGATATTTGTATCATAGTTTATTGCTTATAAAATACTTTACATATAGTAGTCTATTTATGTACAAAAGTGTTTTGTATTTTGGATCCAACTACTTGAAATGCCCTTTACCACTAATACTTCTATGTAAGTTGCCATAAACTTTTGTCTGGATTATTGCGGTAATTAGTCTTTGCCTCTTGTTCCCTGTAGTTCACTTCACACAACAGCCAGAAGGATTTTTCGAGTGGAATCAAGTCATATCTGTCTTGTGTTTAAAATTATAAATGGCTTCCCAACACACTAAAGTCCAAACTCCCTACCATATTGTACAGACTCTTTCAAGACCTTTGTACATGAGGGGTATTCAAGAATTATCTGTTGAATGAATGACTTATATGTTGGCAGTATTGGAGAGCTCTCTCTTGCCTAGTACATCAGAGCATAGTAATTAGTAGCCGAGTAAGGATGAGAACTTCAGATCTTATATTTGCAAATTGTTGGATCAAATTATGTCTTTTGAATCAAATCCTCCAGGAGGCTCTGAACCAAATTATTCTGTTTTTCAGACTATATATCTGTGTTATCTTGTTATGCCTTTCTCTTCTTGTTTTGCCTTTACAAACCCTGTCCATCCTCAAGACCTGCATTTAGTTCTTTTTTTTTTTAAACGTACTCTGTATTTTTTTTCTCAGTACTCTGTATTTTTTTTTTTTCTAGTTGTGATGGTGGTGTTGGGTTGGGGAAGCTAGAATGTAAGTGGGAAAGGAACTCTAGTACGTATTAGATGTTGCATTACCTGCTGAAATAAGTAATTTCACTCTCCACACGACCTTGTGAGGGATGAAACACTATGACATTTTTAAAGATGAGAAAACTCAGTTTTAGAGAGGTTTTCAATTCTCTCGCCCAAATGGGGAAATCTGCACATTATCCATAAGCCCCCTCTAAGGCTTTCAAGACTAAGCTTTCTACAGCTGCCTGGCAGAGCACGTGGCCTAGGTCAGAACAGCCTCCCTGCTATCCTGCTTTAGCCTGTTACATTGGGCCAGTCCCATATTTCATAGTCTGGCCTATATGTCAGGATCACACAGGGAAATCAGGCTGATCTGTTTCTGTTCAATAAAAATTTGACTCTAGTCAAATGCTAACCCTTTTTAGGTGTAGCTGTGATTGTTTTTTGTTTTGTTTGCCTTGTTTCCTGCTTTACTTGGGCCTCTTATCTGTTTTTTTTTTCTTTCTCCTTTCTGCTTCTAGTATTCTATTCAAGAAGAAAACCAGAGGAAGCCTTTGCCCACTGCTGCCGCCCAGTGTTGTAAGTGAGAAACTTGTCTCTGAATCTCCTTAATCACAGCTTTCTGTCACTTCTCCAAACATGGCTTTTTTTTTTTTTTTTTTTTTAATTGGGGAGGGTGGAGAAGTGATGTGTGTAAACAGAAGACATTCTGGAAGCACACATATTCAGGCCAATATCTCCAATGGTTATCTGACCATTAGCTTTAGGAAGAGTCCTTTGGGTTTTGTGTGGTTATCAGGTAGGGCATTGGTGCTTATCTTCTTTCTCCATTTGTAAGCTCTTTTACGCCTGGAGGAATGTTTTTTTCTCATTCTATCTCCTTTATCTGTTACTGTTCTTATATTTTTTAAATGTTTTATTTATTTTTGAGAGAGAGAGACAGAGTACGAGCAGGGGAGGGGCATAGAGAGAGGGAGAAAGAATCTATGAAGCAAGTTCCAGACTCTGAGCTGTCAGCACAGAGGCCGACATGGGGCTCGAACCCATGAACCACAAGATCATGACCCAAGCTAAAGTCGGAGGCCCAACTGGCTGAGCCACCCAGGCACCCCTGTTACTGTTCTTTAAAGCTCAGTTTAAGTATCATCATCCCTGGGAATTCTTTTTGCCATTTCCTCTCTCCCTCATGTCTTGCTTAAGTGTCTTCTCCTTTTGTCATACTCTGTGCATATATCCATGATATAACGCATTATGTATTATAATCTATGTGTATTTCTTTGACAACCCAAAGTTTTTAAAGGCATAGACATTCTTCTATTTTATATTCCTAGCATCTTTCTCAATACCTGATACATAATTTAGTTAAGCCTCAATAAAGTTTGATAAATGACTGAATGAGAGAACTTGTCATTGCACTTGAGATTAATTTACCCAGACCACAAAGATTCATTCTTAAAATGAGACCTGCATTGGCTACCTTCTCAGTTTCTTTCAAAATAGCTTGAGGAGACACTGACTTGGTGTCTATTCTTTTTCAGTTTTTCAACTGCTAGGGGTGTGTGTGTGTGTGTGTGTGTGTGTGTGTGTGTGTTGTGCTTCTTTTGTGTTACTGTAGAGTTTTTTTTTCCTGAACCAAATGCCAAACTCTTAACTGTTATTTGAAAGTGGTAGTTGTAGTAGTTATTGTAGTTATATTTCTGATAATAAAAACCATAGTAAGTAACATTATTTTGAAGTCTTACAGTATGCCAGATGCTGCTAGAAGAGCTAAAATGTACTTATTTAATCTTCACAATAACTCTAAAACACAGATTTTACCATTATCCCATTTCAGATAAATAAATCGAGGCATAAAGAGGTTGAATAATTTACCACAAATCACATAGGTAGTAAGTGCTGAAATAAAGTATGTTCTAAAACAACCTGACTCCATAGTCTGTGCTTGAAACCATTATAACCTTCATACTGTTTCCAAAAAGAAAATCCTCCATCCATGGTTTGTAAATCCATTGATTATCTTCCACTTTATAGGGTACTGTCCTGATAATAGAAAGACCAATGACAGATCTCAATGTTTTTTGTTTCTTCAAAGAAAATCTGCTATTTTTAAAACATTTATTTTATTTATTTATTTACTTATTTATTTATTTTTTTTTGCCATTTAGGACTTAGCATTTATCATACATTTGGGGTCATAGGAGACCAGAAGAATCTGAATTTAAGAGCAGTGTGTGAATTAAAGTCTATAGTTTCCAGAACTCATTGTAATGACCTAATTTTGACCTTTTTAATTTTTTAAACCTTTTTCCAGGACTGCTAATGAGATGTGAAATGGAATGATTGAGATTTCACTTCCCATTTCTTCCTGCACCCATTTGATGAAGTACAGCTGAAATGGTTAGAGAGCAAATGCCAAAAGAGCAGGAGGAAATAAAAGGCCATAAATAATCAAGTTTATTAATTTTCATATGTTTATGGGCTGATTTATTTTTCTGTGAACAGTCTGTTTCTATCTTTTTACTATTCTCTCATATTTTGTTATTTTGAAAAATTGTAAATGGAAAAGTTGAACAGTTTAATGAATACCGTTTACCCTTTACTAGATTCAGTGGTAAACATTTTGCTACATATGCTCTCACTTATCCCCACCTCTCTCTCTCTGTATATATATATATATATATATATATACACACACACAAATACACATATTTATGAATCATTTAAATATAGTCCTCAGACTTCTTGACACATCAGTATTGTATCCTCTTAGAGCTAGGACAGTCTACATAACCAAAATACTGTGATTAGAATCAAGAAATTTAATGCTGATACAATAATATCTAATATAAAGTACGTATTAAGAATTCCCCAATTGTCCTCCAAATATTTTTATAGCAGTCCCCCCCCGTATGATCCAGTCAAGAATCACGTATTTTATTTGGTTATCCTGATTCGTTAATATCCTTTAATAATCATAAAAAATAATACTGGCTTTTTTGGTTATTTATATTACTGGTCTTTCTTTTTTCAATTAGGAAATCATTTGATTCACAGTTGAAATTTTGGAAGTCTCTCCTAAGTAACTGAGAAGCAAAGATTTGTGTACAAAGATATCGATTATGAAATTATTTAAATAATAAAATTTGAAAATGACTATAAACAGTAAATGATAATAAGGTAGAATATTATGCATTTACTTAAAATTATGCTTTGAATAATAAAAAGGACAATTTTATGAAACTTTAAGTTAAAAAGTATATAAAACTGGGGCACCTGGATGGCTCACATGGAGGAACATGTGAGCGACTCGATCTGAGTTGTGAGTTCGAGCCCCATGTTGGGTATAGAGGTGACTTAAAAATAAAATCTAAAACAAAAAGGAATATAAAACTCTGTGTGTGTGTGTGTGTGTGTGTGTGTGTGTGTGTGTGTGTGTGTGTGTGTAATTTAAGGCGTATTGCTATGGATTGAATTGCACACCCCCAAAATTAATGCTTTGAGGCCCTAGGCAGGCCCTGTGTGACTTTCTTTGGAGATTGGGCCTCTGAGAAGGTGATAAAGGTTAATGAGATCATAAGAATGAGGCCTTAATCTGATAGGTCTGTACCCAAGGGCAACAGAGCTCTCTGTGTGAGGACATAGTAAGAAGCTGGCTGGCTGCTAGCCAGGAAGAGAACCTTCACTAGGAATCAAATCAGCAGACACCTTGATCTTGGACTTCCCAACCTCCAAAACTGGAATACAAATTTCTGTTGTTTAGGCCACCCATTCTATGGCATTTTGTTATGCAGGCTGAGCAGATTAAATGGAGATATTGGTTCCCAAAGGAGGTGTGCTACTGCAAACAAATACCTAAAAATGAAGAAGTGCTTTGGAATTGGGTGATGGTAAGACTTGTAATAATTTTCCCTGTGCTTACTAGAAAAAGCCAAGATTACTGTGAAGGGACTGTTGGCAGAAATAAGGAGGTTGAAGGCCATTCAGGAGTAGTCTCAGATGGGAGTAGGAACAGTTTATTGGAAACTAGAAGAAAGGCAATCCTTGTTACAAAATGACAATGAACTTGGCTAAATTGTTGTGTTTGTGGAAGAATTTATAAGAGGATTTCTAAGCAAAGTATTGAAGATGTGGCTTGGGTCTTCCTGACTGCCTATAGTAAAATGAGAGAGTAGAGAGTTGAATTGAAGAAGGAATATTAAGTAAAAAGGAACCAGAATTTTGTTCCTTAGCGTATTTGTATTGTTAAAAATGAGAAAGTTTCTTTTGAAGAGAACAATAAAAAGATCATGGGTTTGGTTTATGGAATTAACCAGCAAACTCAGCAGAAGCCAGGAGTATAAATGGGATATCAGCAGAGACACTGCCAATTTCAACTAACTGGGACAAAGAAAGAGGGAGGCAGTGAAGACTGTTAGACTTCTTGGATTCTCTAGGATCAGACCATGGTGTTATTTGGCTGTGAACATGTGCTTTTCTTGAGGAAAGGGAAGAATGACCAGGATGGTGATTGATTCAGAGATTATCAGTGCTGCCAGTCCCAGCACAGGCCCAATGGGCAATGAATGCGGTTTCCTTCAGTTTCAGAGAGAGAGAGAGAGAGAGAGCGAGAGCGCGCGAGCGCGCGAGTGAGCGCGCAAGCAAGCAAGCAATGAAGAGAGCCATGGGTCAGGGCCATCCTGTAGAGCTGTCAGAATGATGCTACCACCCCGGTGGGCCTGGAAGTTGGGACGTCAAATCAAAGAGAGTTATTCTACAACCTTAAGATCTAATATAATTTGCCTTGCTAGGGTTTGGACTTACTTGGGACCCATTGCCTGTTCCATTTTTCCTTTTTCTTGTAGAATGGGAATCTCTCTCTTATACATGCCCCGTCATTGTATTTTGGGAACACATAACTTGTTTGGTTTCACAGATTCATAGCTGGAGAGGAGTTTTGCCTCAGGATGAATTATACCTGGAGTCTGATTCATATCTAATTAGTTGATATTAAAATGATACTGTGGACTTTAGAGTTGGAGTTAAGACCTGTGGAGCTGATGGGATGGAAAAATGTATTTTGCATGCAATAGAGACATGAATTTGGGGGGCCACAGGTGGAATGCTATGGGCTGAATTGTGTTCCCCCAATGTGATTGTATTTGGAGAACATGTGAGAAGGTGTTAAATGAAATCATTGGGGGGACCTCAATCTAATAGGGCTGATCCTCTTTTGAAAAGAGGAAGAGACACTAGAGCTCTCTCTGCTGAGGACATAGCAAACACGTGGCCATTTGCAAGGTAGGACAGCTCTTACTAGAAATGACACCTGCCAGAACCTTGATCTTCAACTTTTCAGCTTCCAGAAACTGTGAGAAAGTGTTTCTGCTGTTTAAGCACCTAGCCTATGATATTTTGTTATGGCAGCCCAAGCAGATTAATACATGTATATAAATGTATTTATACAATTAAGGCAAAAATATCTGGAAATAGAAGCACCAGAATATTAATCAAATTTGTTTCTGATATGGGGGATTGACTTTTTTTATTCTTTTAGTTTTAATCTAAAAGAAATCAATATGTAGTTCCAAATGAAATTCCAGGCGGTCATTTTGAAGGTTTCAGAAACTTACTATAACATTTATATGGTACTATTTTTTTTCTTCTTCTACTAATTCAGTATAATTAATACACAGTATTAGTTTCAGGTATACAGTGTAGTGATTCAGCAATCCTGTATAATATTCAGTGCTCATCACAATAAGTGTATTTTTAATGCCCTTTACGTGTTTCACCTTTTCCCCTACCTCCACCTCTCTGGTAACCACCAGCTTCTCCTCTGTATTTAAGAATCTGTTTTTTGTTTGTCTCTTTTTCTTTGTTTTGTTTGTTAAATTCTGCTTCTGAGTGAAATTGTATGGTATTTTTCTTTGTCTGGCTTTCTTCACTCAGCATTATATCCTCTAGATCCATCCATGTTAATGCATATGGAAAGATTTCATTCTTTTTTAATGGCTAATATCCCATTATGTATGTATACCACATCTCCTCTACTCATCTATGGGATTATGACTTAAAAATTATTTTTAATGTTTATTTTTGAGAGAGAGACAGAGGGAGGGAGGGAAGCACAGAATCTAAAGCAGGCTTCAGGCTCTGAGCTGTCAGCACAGACTCTGATGTGGGCTTTGAATCCCTGAACTGCAAGATTCTGAGCCAAAGTCAAATGCTTAACTGAGTTACCCAGGCACCCCTGAGATTATGATTTTCTAATTTCCTTTTTGGATCTTACATTTTCTAAGTATATTTAAAATACACCATCATTTTTAATTTTTATTTATTTTATTTATTTTTGAGACAGAGAGATAGTGTGAGCAGGGGAGGGTCAGAGAGAGAGGAGACATAGAATCAGAAGCAGGCTTCAGGCTCTGAGCTGTCAGCACACAGCCTGACGTGGGGCTCGAACCAGTGAACCGTGAGATCATGACCTGAGCTGAAGCCGGACGCTCAACCTACTGAGCCACCCAGGCGCCCCTACCATCATTTTTAAAAAAGTAATCCTTGCATCCAGCATGGGGTTTGAACTCATGACCCCAAGATCAGGAGACATATACTCTGACTAAGCTAGCCAGGTACCCCCAACAATGTGCTACTTTTTTAGTATATGTACTGCTGAGGCAAGCACCAGTGTGCTACTTTTAATAGTTAAAATTTATTAAGAAGAATAATGGAATAATTGAGTCCATATTCTAGATCTGGGTTTGCTGCTATCTCTGAGTGACTTTGGAAGTCTTTTTACTTTCTACTTCAGTTTCTTGATGTAAAGAAGGGAAGAGTTGGGGCCCCTGGGTGGCTTAGTCGGTTAAGCCTCCGACTTCGGCTCAGGTCAGATCTCACGTTCATGGGTTCGAGCCCCGCGTCAGGCTCTGTGCTGACAGCTAGCTCAGAGCCTGGAGCCTGCTTCCATGTCTGTGTCTCCTTCTCTCTCTCTGCCCCTCCCCCTCATGCTCTGTCTCTCTCTGTATCAAAAAATAAATAAAACATTAAAAAAAATTAAAAAAAAAAAAAGAAGGGAAGAGTTGGTCTAAATGGTCCCTAGGTTTCTTTTAGCTGTCATATCCTGTGACCCTATAATTTCCTAGTCCTGAGATACCTTCACATGGATGGTCCTCCACTACCCTTTCTTTTAGTGGAGATACTTGTGAGGTATCTTCAGAATATTTTCAGAAATGACTGGATTGCTCCTCTAAAGAAACCCTTAGTCTTAGCTTTGATTTGAACATTTCTCTGGTCCCAATTATTTGGATATATTCTTTAAAGTGATAGAATTCTTTAGAAATATTGGGATGAACTATATACTTCCCAGTGTTTTTTTTTGGGGCAAACCTTTCTGATGGTGGATTTAATATCCAGTAATACCATTCTGCATTCACTTTTATCTTAGGATGTTTTAGTCTCCTTTGGTAACTGATATATGTAGATATATTATAAGGTAATTATTATAGACCTATCTTTTTTATCCTATTATTTCCAGTTCAAGCAACTAGGCTGTCTTGTGCCCACTACTTCATGGACAGATATGGAAGGCAAAGAGCAGAAAAATGGTCTTCTTTAGTTTCCTAAAGCATATGACTTCTGGAGAATGTGCAAAATGTTTTAGATGAATATTATGGGAGGAAGGAGAGCTTCGCTGTGATCTGCCTATTCCTGACTAAGGAGAGACTCCCTTGACTTGAGTGACAAAGAGATGCAAGGAAGATGACAGATAGTCACCGGACTAGGCATATTGGGACTTCACCTTAGATTCTGGGTCTTCTTCAATTTTGGGTTAGAGTACTGGTGAACAGTAGGACCCCAAAGAGGGAATGGCTCGGGGTGCTTGACTGGCTCTGTTGGCGGAACATGCGACTCTTGATTTCAGAGTCATGAATTTAAGCCCCCAAGTTGGGCATAGAGTTTACATTAAAAAAAAGAAAAAAAAAAGAAAGAAAAGAAAAGAAATGGCTCAGTGCTGTGTCTAGGCAGATGGGCCATCACTGAGATTTCTGTGCTCCAGTAAGTTGCACATGGTGTGAATGAGTCCTGGGCTCTCTAGAAGTAGCAAAGTTTGATTCTGGTCCTTGTAGAGCCACGTGGGCAGGATTAAGAGAAGTCTTAGAAGTATTCTCTGGGGGTGATGCCTGGATGGCTCAGTCTGTTAAGTGTCCGACTTCGGCTCAGGTCATGATCTCATGGCTTGTGGGTTTTAGCCCTACATCAGACTCTGTGCTGACAGCTCAGAGCCTGGATCCTGCTTCAGATCTCCCTCTCTCTGTACCTCTTCTGCTTGCACTCTGTCTCTCTCAAAAATAAATAAACATTAAAAAACTTAAAAAAAAAAAAAGTGTTCTCTGTGTACCAATGACCAAGAACAGGAGAAGATCTAGCATATTTCAATGAATGCCAGTAGACAAAGACTGTGCAGTCGCTTAACTGTAGTGCTTTATTTTCATACTAAGTCAGTTTTTAGGATTGGTGGCAGATATCATCAGTTGCATGTTTTTTGCATGCTTGAACCTCATGCTTGCTTTTGTAGGTCTTACATGCATAGCAGCTTTTTCATATTTGAGTAATTTTTGCTCAATTTATTGAGAGATTCTGAAGCTGTGCAATTTGGTCTGCATATTAGATACAAATCTCATGTGCAACAAATGGTATAATGTGAATATTTACCTTAGTCACAGGGCTAAACATAATAGGAAGTTGGTGGAGAGATGAATGGGTTTATTCCTTTTCCAAATGTATTTAAATTTTCTAAGGTATTCAAACTTCATTCTTTAGTAAGGATAGTTCTACCTGTGTTTTGTTGAAGAATGAAGCAGCACACCATGTTGCCACACAAAACAGTCTTAGGACTACTAAATTCTACAACTTTGTGCTATTTTCAATTTTCATACATGTCTGGCTGTTACAGGCCCTCCCTCCTCTTTCCGTTTATATTATCAATGATGGTTTTACTGGCTGCAATTGAGAAGTGAATCAAAAGTGATTTAGTATCTGGCAAGGATTTGATGAGATGATTACTCACATATTCTGCTAGGATGTCTAAATTAGCACAACCTTTCTAACTCAGTAATTTCACTTCTAGGAGATATTCAAGGAAAGTAAGTTGCAAAAGAACATTTATGTTTTTTAGATTTTAATTACAGTAGAGAAAAAATGTAAAAATATTAAAAGAATGGGTAATTGTGGCATTGTTTGAGACACAGGAGACATTTATGTGAATAAGTTTTAAAATATAGGAGCCTTAGGTTATCTAAAAAATAAATGGTCTACACGTAAGCATAGGAAAAAAACTCCCAAGGAAATACAGCTCTGATAGTGGCTCTGAGTGGTAGGATTATAGGAAAGTTTTATTTTTATTTCTTTTTGTATTTGTGGATTTTCTCCAAATGCATTTTGTGTATGATAATTACAGAAACAATAAATATTAAAAAATGGCCCCAGTAGACAACGGCAGGGGCAAGTCATGTAGATTTACTTTTTCAGTTTGGATTTGAGACTTGATTGAATAAAAGTTTGTTGTTGAGGTTGACACAGTTTAGTTTAATAATACTAGAGATTTCTTGATTGAGAGTTTTAAAGTTTCAATGTCTCTTTTATTGGTGATATGCCTAAGTTCTCTCCTAATCAATTACTATATCTGAAATAAAGTTTGGGGTCTGTTATTTTTATTTGTATTAGGACCTCGAAGATAGTTTGAAGTTTTGAGATACAGCCCACCATTGCTGTGTTTCAGAGATTTCTGATAGTCTATGAAAGGTGTGTTTCACTGGTCTTGTTACAATGTTGATTATAAATAGTGACTTACCATATTATAAACCCAAATTCCCTGAGAATTAATCAGTCTTCTAAATTAGTAAAATAGGGCATAGCTCAACATATTGTTTAAAATTTTTCTTGGAGTATGATTCAGAAGACTTGGCTTAGTCACATCCATAAATACCACTGACCAAACATTGAGAAGTATTGTCAGTTAATACACAGGCTGGCCGCCAAGTTGTGACATCTTACTTGGCTAGCACTAACTGCAAAAGGATTTTCCCCCCAGCATATCCAAAAGAGACATGCTTGTATAAAATAACTTTCCCTTAAACTCTTTTGTGTTATATTAACTGATCTATTATGCTGTTGATTCTTTGACAGGAAGCTAAAGGTGTTCAGTGCTTCCCACTACGGTTAAGCCATCATGTCTGACATGCAGTATACTTAGTCTGTACTACAGTCATGTAATTCTCTTATATACTCCTTTTGTTCTTGGTTTCCATCTGAAATGGTCTACTACCATGCTATGCCTTTTTTCTAATATTCTACCTTCGGGGGAGGCAGAGAAATGGGCCATTCTATACGTGTAACCAGTTATTCCCCATCTGGAGGATTAGATTCCTGTGTGCTATACAGATGGTAGTATAATTCCTTGACCAAAATCAACCAAACACAAGACTCTGGGCAGATACTGCCAATGCTGCTCTTAATACTATTTCTCCACCTTCAATAAACAAGACTAACTTTAAGATTATGGATGTATTATGGTTGCCTCCTGATAAGGGCCAGGGCTTGTTTTCCCAGTCAGGAGATGGTGGATTGTAGTTGCCAGGGACTTCTATCTGTTTCTGAATGGAATCCCCTTCTTCTATTTTGGACCCACTTCATGCCAGAAGGAGTGGACCCAATTGGCAAGCACTTACGTCATCAAAGTATGATCATACAGAGTAGACTATGAGACATTACTACAGTGTATTATTTATTTTTTAATGTTTATCTTACATTTTTGAGAGGGAAGCAAAAAGAGAGGAAGAGCGAGAAACCCAAGCAGGCTCTGTGCTAACAGCTTGGGGCTTGATCTCACAAACCATGAGATCATGACCTGAGCCAAAAACAAGTTGGTTGCTTAACCAACTAAGCCACCCAGGCACCCCATCACCCCACTTTTATACCAGAGGACACCAACTTGAGAGGATCTTGCATTTCCTTATCCTCAGAACTAATCATCTTGCACAGCTCCAGATAAAAAGGAAGCTTGACTGGCATCAGATCCTTTGGCCTGTTCTCCAGTAATTTTATTACTATTTCTACATGAGGATAGCCACCATGCTGACAGTCCCTGCCTATCAGGAGATCTAATTCTTAGAGAACTTTGTGGCCTCACAGTCTGAACTAGGACTAGCATCCTTGTAGGAGCATATACTGGATAAATCCATTTTCTAATAGTGCCATGAAAAGATCTAGAATCCCTCACTGTAACTTTTGAAGGGACAGAAAACAGCCTGTCCTTTATATCCTTTTGTAGTGCCATGTTTCTATTGCATGACAGGCACCTTCAAATCATTAGCACCACCTACTAAGACTTTTGATAGCCGTCTTAAACAGTGCCCTGCCCTGAAATTGGATGATGGGTATTCAAGATAGTCCTGGGAGACCCGAGAGATTATTGAACTCTTATATCCCAGATTTAGTTACAAATATGTCCTCTCCTCAAAACCATAATACTTGCGCTGTTCATTTAAATTCAAGGCCTCTTAAGTGGGCTATGTAGTCCCTGTACCAGCTGGCTTTTAGCTCCATACAATGTAGTGTGACCTCATAAAAGAAATGTTTTAGTTCCTTAACTTTTCTAGTCACTTTTTATCATAATGTGGCTTCATACCATTAATTTTGAGGGTTCTGTTCAGTGCCCTCAATGTCAAAATTTAGTCTCCTTTCAAGTCATTTGTGATTAAAAGTTGTGCAAAGTATTGCTTTCCTTGTTATAAAGGATGTAAAGAATGTATTGCTTTCCTTGTTATAAATCTTGGTGGCCCCTTTGCATGGTATTGTGAAGAAAGCAGACCAGAGGTTTTTTTTGGTTTTGTTTTGTTTTGTTTTGCTTTTGTTTTTTAAAATCAGGTCTTCCCAGGAGTTATCTTCTTTTGTGTCACTTTTTTCTAGGAAGTGGGTGAACTGGGGATAAAACCTTGGTCTGTTTGTTTCTTAAGGTCCATGTTCTTTTCACTCTACCCTGCTTTGATGGCAAAATCTTCTAGGATATAATTTGTTCAGAAAAATATGCGTTTCTTATTTGCCTTTTGTGTTATTTTTAAAATCACTTATTAAATAGAAAACATGCATAATACACAAATTTTAAAATATTAGAGAGAATACAGTATAAAGTCCCCCTTCTATTTCTATACCCAGATACTTGGGTCCTCTCCCCCAAAGCAGTCATCATAAGCAGTTTCTTACGAATCATTTGAGAGGTTTTACACTTGTCCAAACATGTGTGTATATATCAGAGATACCTTTTGATTATTTTTTCCATTCTTTGACTTGGTCTTAGAGTATTAAACATTACAGTAAAATGTTCAAAGCTGATTATATTTCAGATTTGACTATCCTTTCATCAATGTTCCTTTTGGGTTCTTACTATGTTTTAAAAATTTATTGAAGTTATAGGGAATAGATTATTTCTTGAGTTGCTTCCCATGACAAGGGTCTGTTTCCCTGAAGTCCTGGCTTAAATACACTAGGAATGTTTCCTCTTGTCCTCATTCATCCTGCTAGATTGAGCTTCACACGCTTGTTACTAAGTTAAGAAATTATGGCAGGTTATATCCAGATAATGTGTTAGAATTCAAAATTTGTGAGGAAGGTTTGTGGTTACTTTGCAGGGTGTGTGAAGAATTGTTGTTTCCCTGTCCCAACATACTAAATTAGTCCCCTTTTAGGTCTAAACTTAAAAAAAAAAACAAAAACAAAAAAACGAAACAAAACAAAAAAACCAAAACCCTAGACATGCATGTAACGGTCTTCAGTGTAAAAAATTTTAAAGTTGAGAAATGTATACGATAGAAAGTGATAGTTCTCTGAAATACTTCCCTCTGTAGTCTACTTCAAGATAACTACTTTTCATAGTTTGGTGTGTATTCTTCCAACATCTCTTCTTCTCTTCTCTTTTTAAATCTTTATTTATTTTGAAAAAGAGTGTGTGCGAGTTGGGGGGCACAAAAAGAGAGGGAGACAGAATCCCAAGCAGGCTCCATGCTGTCAGCGTGGAGCCAGACGCAGGGCTTGATCTCAGGCACTGTGAGATCATGACCTGAGCCAAAATCAAGAGTCAGACGCTTAACTGACTGAACCATCCAGGCGCCCCTAACTCTTGAAACATCTTAATTTTTGTTTTGTTATAAGATGTTTGTTTATTTTGAAAGGGAGAAAGCACAAGAGGGGGAGGGGCAGAGAGAAAAGAGGGAGAGAGACGGAGAAAGAGAATATCCCAGCAGGCTCCATCCTGTCAGCACAGAGCTTGACTCAGAGCCTGAACTCCCAAACCCTGAGATTGATTTAAGCCGAAATCAAGAGTTGGTTGTTTAACTGACTGCACCACCCAGGCACCCCTTAATTTTTTTTTTAAAAAGAAGTTAAAAAATTTAAAATGTTTGTTTTTTAGAGAGATAGACATAGCATGAGGAGGGGAGGGACTGAGAGAGAGGGAGACATAATATCTGAAGGAGACTCCAGTTTCTGGGCTGTCAGCACAGAGTATGATGTGGGGCTCAAACTTACAAACTGGGATCATGACCTGAGCCGAAGTAGGACACTTAACCAGCTGAGCCACCCAGGCACCCCGAAATATAAGTTAAGTTTTAATTTTGCAGTATTTGACTATGTCAAGGAATGCTTGTAACATATTTGAGTTTTGGAGAGGAATAATGGAAATAATACCCATGAGCCCACCACCCATCATTATCTTTTAGTAGAGTTTAATGTACTCTAAAGGTTTTCTTAGAGTTTCCTTCACTTCCTAAGTGATAGGATTTTTCCCCCACTAGACTGGTGAATTGCAGGAGTCAGAACATAGTATTCTATTTCTTTTGGAATCTGTTCAGTTATATCTCACTGTCTGATGTGTCAGGTCCCAAAGAGTGAAGCCTGGTTTTTGGTCTCTGCAAGACCTCAGCCCATGTGGATTTTTAGGGAATGGCTTTTCTGGAGAAAAAACAAGAAAAATGATTATTATTGAAAAAGAGTATAATTTGCAGTGTTTGGAAAGGAGCATTAAAATTTTTTTAAAAACATTCATTTCTTATTGAGACAGACAAACAGAGCGTGAGTGGGGGATAGGCAGAGAGAGAGGGAGATGAATCTGAAGCCGGCTCCAGGCTCTGAGCTGTTAGCACAGAGCCCAGCATGGGACTTGAACCTACAGACGGTGAGATCACGACCTGAGCCGAAGGTGGGTGCTTAACTGACTGAGCTACCCAGGCACCCTGGGAGTATGCTTTTTTTGTGGGATCAAAAATTGACTCTCTTCACAGTGTGTCAATTTCCTAGGCTGCTTCTGTAATTAAGAATGATTTAGACTCATAATCAGGTAACTGATATGTGATATTGGCAATAACGAAACCCCTATCAGTTGTATTGTAAGGTAATTTGTAAGCATTAAAGTGTTCATGTTTATTCTTAGTAGAAATAAAGAATTTTTAGCAGATACCAGGCAGCGTGAGAATTGTGCTTTTCTTAACTTTTCTTGTGAAACTGGGAAATTCCAGGCAGAAAAGAAACTCAAAGCTTCTGCATACAAGTATATCTATTACATCTTTTTGTGTCTTCCTCTCCAAAGGCTTCTATATTTTCCTGGAATAGTCTTGTTTTTAATGAGTAGATACTTAGCAAAACTTTATTCACAGCCCAGCCAAACCTGATCTCCAGATAGTAAGGAGCAGAGAATGGCTAATGAGTAGATACTTAGACCAGAGAATATATTTTGGGGTTCATAGAAGAAGGGCAGGAGGATTAATGGGATGATGGACGAGGAATCAGAAGATCTAGCTCATAATCTACAGCTCAGAAGAGGACAGGTGCAGTAATCTTGAGTATATTACATGTGTGATGATACCCAGGTGTATAGCAGTGCCCTGGAAATAGAGGAAAGTTTTCCGGTGTCAGAGGAATAAGCAAATAGTTGAGAATACAATAAAGTTTGTTCAAGAAGCCTTTCCAGAGAGATGAGTTTAGAGATGATATTTAAGGAGCTAATTAAAATGTTGACTGAAAGGGAAGATTATTCATAGTAGGATAAATTAAAAGTATGGGGAGAGGATTAAAAAGATGGCAAATTATATACTGACCATATTGGCTTAGAGAAAGTAGAGTGATACCAAGTTGTACTTTCTACTCTGCAGAAGGAAATGAGTCCCTCTGTTGTTTTCTTCAAAGAGTCTTCACAGAAGAAAATACACAGAGTTGGACTAGTTTGACAGATTCACTCCTTTGAGAGCCCTTTCTTACTTTAGGAACCTAGTGTGTCTTATCACCTGTTACACTCTCTTCTTTCTAATTTGTTGAAGGATTGAAAGCTTTGTGCAACTTAAAATTTTGGTGGCTTATGACTGTAGACCTCTTACTATGAGCAATGGAAGCAGAAGAGCAAATGTTGCATCCCTAATTATTTCCATTTATTGATCTAGGACCACATGCCCTTCAGGATAATAGAATTGCTTGACTAGCTGGACTCTACCCTGAAGATTCTCCCACTTCATCAGTTTCCTCTATATTCCCCTTCTCATTTCTAAAATCTCAGAAGGCAGAGATCTTTCTTTGCCATCTTTTCTTCCACCACTTACCACATTTGAGTATCCTGTTCTGGCTTTTGCATTAAAGTATCCTAATCATGTTGGTGTTAGCTAGATAGCTGATTCTTGGTTACCTTGAACCTAGGACCTCTTCCTTTCCCTTTCATTTTTTAAAGGAACTACATGCATAAATTTCATTTTTGTATCAAAAGATGCAGGGTATGCTATGAAAAACATTTTTTCCCTCAACCCTATCTTTTAGTTACTCAGTTTCTGCCTCAAGACCGCCACTATTGCCATTTATTGTGGATTTCTCTAAAAGAGTTTATACATTAACAAACATAATATACTTAAAGTCCCTCTCACAAAAAGTAGTATGCTTTGCAGAGTGTCACCTTGCCTTTTTTTCCACTTCATATATTTAATATATACTACATGTATGGAACCAGTCCCTATTAATGGACATTTTAAAAAATGAGGTGAAATTAATTTATAAAATTAACCATTTTATAGTGTATAATTCAGTGACATTTAGTATATTCACAGTACTATGTAATCATTACCTCTATATAATTCCGAAACATTTTCATCACTCCTAAAGGAGACCCTGTATTCATTAAGCAGTCAGTCAGTCCCCATTCTTCCCCCACTTCTAGGTGCTGGCAGTCACTAATCTACTTTCTGCCTTTATGGATTTACCTATTTTGGATATTTCATATAAACAGAATTATACAATATATGACCTTTTGTGACTGCCCTCTTCTGTTAGCATAATACTTTCAAGGTTCATCTATGTTGTAGGATGTATCAGGATATCCTTCCTTATTTTGCTTATTTTTATTTATTTTTAAATTTGATTTCAGGAATCACACACAAGGATGACATGCAAATTTGTGAAACAATCCATCTTTTAAAAATTTGGGAGCGCCTGGGTGCTTCAGTCGGTTAAGTGACGGGCTCTTGAATTCAGCTCAGGTCATGATCCCACAGTTCCTGGGATTGAACCTTGCATCAGGCTCTGTGCTGACAGTGCGGAGCCTGCCTGGGATTCTTTTTCTCTCCTCCTCCCCAACTCACACTCTCTCTCTCAAAATAAATATACATTAAAAAATTGATTCCAGTATAATTAACATTAGTTATATTAGCTTCAGGTGTACAATATAGTGATTCAACAATCCTATACATTACTCATCACACTAAATATACTCCTAGTCCCCATCACCTATTTCACCCATCTCCCTCAATCCCCACCTCTCCTTTGGTAACTACTAGTTTGTTCTCTTTCAGAGTCTGTTTTGTCTCCTTTTTTCTTTGTTAGAATATCCTTCCTTTTTAAGGCTGAATACTTGGGGGCACCTGAGTGGCTCAGTTGGTCAAGCGTCCAGCTTCCGCTCAGGTCATGATCTCATGGTTCGGTTGGTGGGTTCACGCCCCACGTTGGGCTCTGTGCTGACACAGAGCATGGAACCTGTTTGGATTCTGTGTCTCCCTCTGGGCTCCTCTCCTGCTGGCGCTCTGTCTCTCTCTCTCTCAAAAATAAACATTAAAAAAAACCAACTGTTTAAGGCCGAATAATTGTATGAGTATACCGCATTTTGTTTATTCATTCATCAATTGATGGACATTAGATTGTTTTTAACTTTTAGCTGTTACTAACAGCTGCTGTGAATGAGTGTTAAAAGTATTTGAATACCTATTTGTGATTCTTGTGGGTATCTACCTAGAATTGGAATTGCTATTAAAGGACGTTTAAGTTGCTTCTGATACAGGCTGTTACAATGCTAAAGTTGATATTTTACATGCATAATTTTTTTAAAGTTTATTTTTGAGAGAAAGAGAGCATGAACAGGGGAGGGGCAGAGAGTGGGACAGAGGATTCGAAGCAGGCTCTGTGCTGTTAGCAGAGAGCCCAATGCAGGACTCAAACTCATGAACTGTGAGATCATGACCTGAAACGAAGTTCAGTGCTCAACCGACTGAGCCACCCAGGCACCCCATGTATAATTTCATGCATGTATATGTATTGGGTTATAGCCAGTAGTGTGCCTTTAACAATACATATAACATTTTGGAACATTTTGCAGAATTGTCTTCTATAGAGGCTGTACTATTTTCACCCCTCCTAGCAAAGTACGAGACTGCTTTTTTCTCCCTTGGCCTTAAAGTATAGCCAGCCTTCCTACAAATCATATTTCAGAGAGCACAATGAAAACAGCAATAAGTGATCATTCTTGTGCCTTGATTGACTCAGTCTCCTTCCTGCTTAGCCTGTCTTCCCCTATCTACCATCCTGGTCTTTTATTTCTGACTTCCTATTTTGGCTCTTAATAAGTGGGCCCTCCTCTTTGTTTGGTGTGCTGTTAAAACTTCCTTCTCCGGTTTATCAACCTGGCTTTCTGCTTATATTTTAATTTTGGATAATTTCTTTCCGCTTATTTCCAATAGTAATACCTTGAAAGTAGAGAGGAAAGTGTTGAGGTGGCTGAGAAGAAACAAATGGTTAAGAATGGTGTTTAGTTTGGTCAGGAGGTCTTTTCAGAAGAGATGAGTTCAGAGATGACTTTTGAAGAAGCTAATTGGAATGTATTGATTGAAAAGAAAGATAGTCATAGTAGGATAAAAGAGAATTATGAAGCGAGGATTTAAAAGGTAGTCCACTCCACTCTCTCAGTCCTGGCCAGTAACTGGCTGGAACATCCCCCCTGGGTAGTGGGAGTAAAGGATGAGTCACTTGACAGTTTTGCAACCTTTAGTCCAGGACTAGGACTCTCAGAATCAGGAAAATATATGGGCTATAGACTCCATAGAGTGTACAGAGAATCTTATTTTAGTAATAGGGCAGTGCAGTGAGTCTAGGACTTCTGTCAGTAAGAGTGGGTGCTGAGTTTTACACTGTACATGTGGTATCTGTATCAGCAGTTGATACTGATGATTATAGGTGTTGGCAAACTAACAAAGAAAGGAGAAATTGTAACAATATGGTTTGGCTGATAAAAATAATGTTAATTGTAGTCTTCTGACTCATTTATTTCTATTCTGTCTTTATCCAGAAAGAATTTGTGGTGGGTAATTGCAGTTATTAACATCAACTTATTATCATTTCTGTTCAATTACTATGGCATGCAATTATGTATGTTAAAAATGTCAGATTAATGCATTCAAGTTTCAGTTGAGCCTGGCTGGCTTAGGCAGTACAGCATGCAACTCTTGATCTTGGGGTTGTGAATTTGAGCTCTATGTTGGGTGTAGAGATTACTTAAAAAATAAAATCTTAAAAAAAAAGTTTCATTTGATTGTAGTACTTAAGTGCCTAACCTGGGCACAGTACTTGTTATATGTATACAACAGTCTGTTATTCTGTAAAAGCATGATCATCTTATAGTTTCTTATTATTGATTTCATTGGTTCAGTGTGGTAAGAAATGAATTTGGTTAAACATGATTAACAGAAACATTGTAGAGATGAACAATTGTTAGAATTATTCATTGCACAAACAAGTATTGGACACCTGTTCCTCATGCTAAGAACCGTGCTAGGCACTGGGCGTCTAGAGATGAAAGTCTTTGACCTTATTAGTGAGCTCAAGTCAAGAGAGGAAAATACATTTACTACCATGTAATTACGTGAAAGTAGAGGAAAACAACTGGATACGATTTTTGGATGGTTAGGAAAGGCTTCTCAGAGAAGATAATACCTAAATTGAAAACAATTTAAAAGTCAACAGAAGTCTGTAGATTACATAATGGTTCACTCTTTGCATTGTATGTTCTATGGGTTTTGGCAAATGTATAATGACACATACTCTAATAATATGATACAGAATAGTTTCTTTTCCCTAAACTTCTCCTATGCTCTACCTGTTGATCCTTCCTTCCTTTAAAACCTCTGGCATAAATTAAGTTTTGAAAGATGAGTAGGAGTCAGTTAAGAAGAAGAAAAGAGTTTGTGGTACTAAGACGCTAACATAAAAAAGCATGACTTATAAGCATGTTGAAAATTCTGGATGATTTAAGGGGATAAGAGTAGGGCAGGATCAGAAATGAGGCATAGAGTCTTCGTATCTTTCAGGATTTGAAAGTTGTAGCGAGCTATATTTTATCTGAAGACAATGAGGAGCCTTTGAAGACTTGAGGGGAATGAAACAATCAGATGGTGGTGATTGTAGTCATAAACCCAGTTTGTGTGATGCATTAACAAATCTGTTGTAGACAATACAGAGATACACAACTTCATAAAACAGGTGTTTAGTTTAATGAATTCGTATAAGATAGGCCAAAAATAGAACTTTGTCAGGCATCCTAGAAAGCTCTCCATAAGCCCCTTCTCAGTCATGATTTTCTTCTCCCTAAAAGTTACTACTCTACCAACCTTTATGATAATGATTTTCTTGCTTTATATTTTATCACTCAAGTGCACATCACTAAACATAAGAATTTTGTTTTTGCCTGTGTTGTCTTTTTTGATATCTCTTACAGTTCTTTTTTAATCTGTGGGTTCCTTCTCCATCTCTTAATTTTTTCCTTCCAGTTTTTTATTGAAGCGGCAAAGCCATTTAATTACATGACTTTGTTTGACTTGTAATTTTCCATATTATAAATTTTGCTTAATATACTTCCATAGCATAGTTTCCTCTTCTGATCTTTATATTTTTTGGTAACTTGGTAGTTGAACTGCAAGATTGATCAAATTCAAATTTGATATATTTCATTTGAAATGTACAATTGAAAGTTACTCCCCTATTGATGGATGGTATTTGGCTTTTCCCCAGATTTTTGCTATTAAAGCAGGGCTAGAGTTAGCAACATTGTACAGATGTGTTTTGTGTACCTTTATATACCTTTCCTTCATAGTTAATTAACATGTATGATTGTTTGATATTTTGGTCTTCAGGCCATAAATTTTATGAGTAAGAGAAATGCTTATCTGTGTATTCCCAGTAGCTTTGCTCAATAAATACTAGTTGAATTAGTGCATTTCTGTTAAGCCGAATTATTGGATTAAGGGATATACACATTTTAAGTTTTGGTAGATATTGTCAAGCTATACTCTAGAAAGTTTATACCTATTTATATTTCTGCTGCTGATACTCATATTCTCACATCCAGCCACAATGCCTCTTTCCCCCTCCTCCTTCCCCTGTTCCCCTCTATCTTTTGATCCTTTTCTTCTACAAGCATTTTTAAAGTTAATTTATAGTAATCTCTACACCGAGTGTGGGGTTCAAACTCATGACCCCAAGATTAAGAGACACATGCACCTCTGACTGAGCCAGCCAGGTACCTTACAAACATTTTTTGATACTTTCTTAGTTCTGTTCTAGATGCTTAGGATATATCAGGAAGCAAAACACACAAAGATCCTGGGTGGGAGGAGACAGACAGTAAATATAATGAATAAAGAAATTATATGGGATTTGGAGAGTGGACCAACTAAAGTAGATGGTTCAAGGTAATTGGGAACAATAGAATTGAAGTTGTAGTAATTATAAATAAGGTGGTTAGTGTATAAACCACAGAAAATGACTTTTGAGTAAAACTTGGAGCTGGTTTAGCAATGTGACTCTCTGGGGGAAAGTGTGATGTGTAGTAGAAAAAGCTGGTTCAAAGACTAGTTCAATGACTGAAAAGCGGTAGGAAGAGGTCTGCTGGGCATTGATCTGTTTCTTTTTTCTTTTCTTTCTAGATTTTTTAAAAATGGTTTTTTATTTTTGAGAGAAAGACAGAGTGTGAGCCAGGGAGGTGCAGAGAAAGAGAGAGGGAGACACAGAATCCAAAGCAGGTTCCAGGCTGTGAGCTGTCAGCAGAGAACCTGACACAGGACTTGAACTCATGAACGAACTGAGAGATCATGACCTGAGCCAAAGTCAGACGCTTAACCAACTGAGCCACCCAGCTGCCCCTAGATCCTAGATTTTTTTAAATTAAAGATCTATGTCAGTTTCCAATGTACTTATGAATTATAATAAAGATGGCTGCACATTAAAATTATACTTCTCTGATCTAGATGCTTCATTTTTTATTTTCAAAATTTTATTAATTTTTTAATGTTTATTTTTGAGAGAGAGACAGAGGCAGAGAGACACAGAGTGTGAGAGAGAGGGAGACTCAGAATCCAAAGCAGGATCCAGGCTCTGTGCTGACAGCTCAGATACAGGGCTCGAACCCACAAACCTTGAGGTCATGGCTTGAGCCAAAATAAAAAGTCAGATGCTTAGCTGACTGAGCCATCTAGGTACCCCACAACTGGTAAAAATTTTTGTTTCTTAAATTCCACATGAGTGAACTCATATGGTATTTGTCTTTCTTTGACTGATTTCGCTTAGCATAATACACTATAGCTCCATCTATATTGTTGCAAATGGCAAGATTTCTTTTTTTTGATGGCTAAATAATATATCATTGTATGTAAATACAGTATCTTCTCTGTCCATCAGTCAGTGGACATTTGGGCTCCCTCCATAGGTTGGTTATGGTTGATGATATTGCTGTAAACATTCGGGTGCATGTACCCCTTCAAATCCATATTTTTGTATCCTTTAGGTAAATACCTAGTAGTGCAATTACTGGACTGTCATTGCAAATGATTTATCTGATAAAGGGTTAGTATCTGAAATCTATAAAAAGCTTTTCAAACTCAACACCCAGAAAACAATCCAATTAAGAAATGCTGGGGCGCCTGGGTGGCTCAGTCGGTTAAGCCTCCGACTTCGGCTCAGGTCAGATCTCACATTCGTGGGTTCGAGCCCCATGTCGGGCTCTGTGCTGACAGCTAGCTCAGAGCCTGGAGCCTGCTTCCGGTTCTGTGTCTCCTTCTCTCTCTGCCCCTCCCCCTCTCATGCTCCCTCTCCATCTGTATCAAAAATAAATAAAACATTAAAAAAAAAATGGGCAGAAGGGGCACCTGGGTGGCTTAGTCAGTTAAGCCTCCGACTTCAGCTCAGGTCAGATCTCATGTTCGTTGGTTCGAGCCCCACGTCAGTCTTTGTGCTGACAGCTATCTCAGAGCCTGGAGCCTGCTTCCGGTTCTGTGTCTCCTTCTCTCTCTGCCCCTCCCCCTCTCATGCTCTGTCTCTCTCTCTCTCTCTCTGTATCAAAAATAAATAAGACATTAAAAAAAGTTTAAAAAAGAAATGGGCAGAAGATGGGGCACCTGGGTGACGCACTCAGTTAGGCCTCCAACTCTTGATATTGCTTAAGGTCATGATCCCAGGATTGTGGGATCAAGCCCTGCATCTGGCTCCATGCTGCTGAGAGTGGAGCCTGCTTGGGATGCTTTCTCTCTTTTCTCTCTCTCTCTCTCCCTCTCTCTCCCTCTCTCTCTCCCTCTCTCTCCCTCTCTCTCCCTCTCTCTCTCTCTCTCTCTCTCTCTCTCTCTCTCTCTCCCTCCACACACACACGCACACACACACACACGCACACACAAAGGAAATGGGCAGAAGACATGAATAGACCAGTTCCGAAGAAGATATCCAGATGGCTAACAGACATATGAAAAGATGATCAACATCACTCATCATCAGGAAAATAAAAATAAAAACCATGGTGAGATACCACCTCACACCTGTCACAATGGCTAAACTTAACACGAGAAAAACAAGAGGATGCAGAGAAAGGGGAACCCTCTTGCACTGTTGGTGGGAATGCAAACTGATGCGGTCACTCTAGAGAACAGTATGGAGGTTCCTCAAAAAGTTAAAAATTATCTATTCCTGTTTCTTGATCTGTATGCTGGTTACATGAGTGTGTTCCCAGTATTCATTGAACAGTACCCTTATGATTTGTGTACTTTCCTGCATCTTATACTTTAGTAGGGCTTCTATATTAAAAATAAGGGGTAGATGTTGAACATTTCCAAATGGCTAGGTATTACTTACCCAGTTCAGTGTGATGAATGCATTAATCAATTTCTACTAATAAATCATCTTTGCTTTCCTACAATATGCCCTACTTGATTATAGTAAATTATTCTTTTACTATAATGCTAGGTTAGGTTTGCTTGTATTTTAATAACATGTCCACAAAGACGTTTGGTCAATAGCAGCTTTTTTTTTTTTTTTTTTTTTTACTGCCCTTATGTTAGGTTTGAAGTACTTTTCTTTAATTGTGTGTGTGTGTGTGTTACTATTTTCAATGGAAAGGGGAGTTCTATAGTATTTAATCTACTGTCTTGAAAGGGAGAATGGAATAATTTCTAATGGTTGACTATATTGTCCTTTGTGAATTACCTGGTAATTTTACTACAATTTAATAATTGGTAGGTGAGTCCTCTCATTGCTTAGACAGATGGCTGTTCACTTGAAGTCTGAGGCTCAAATATCCTGTCATTTCATTGTCATGGAAAAATTGACTTGTCACTGGACTAATTGGTGATGTAACAGTTGCCTTGGGGTGTTTTGTTTGGTAATTATAGATCTTATTTTTTAATGCGACTATTTCTGATTTCTGATGTTTTCCACTAGAAACAAGATGAAGTAAACAGAACAAGAAGCCTGTGAGTATGTTGCTATAGCCTAGTCAACAGGGATAAGTGAAGAAACTTTGCTTTATGTGAAAGAGGATTCCTTTTTAATTGGGTCCTGGACCTGCTCTAGTTTTTCATTTACGTCTGCTCACGTTGAACTGGTCTTTGAGCTCAGTAGGATAGTCCATAGGCTGCCTTCTTCCATCAGTGTAGGAGCGCTAGGCTTTTGACTGAGAGACTGACTTTTTCATATAGGAAAGCAAAACTTTGTATTTTTCAAACTGAAATTCAAAATTAGTATGAGAGTCCCTGCATTCTTACTGAAAAGGCAGATTCAAGCAACGACAAATGCAGATTCTTAAGCCACTTCCGACGTTTTGAATTAGAATTTTTGGAAATAGGGTGCATTTTATAACACGAGTCTCAATTTTTTTTTTTTTTTTAAGTGTTATAGGGGCTGGTACCTGGGTGGCTTAGTCTGTTGGGCATCTGACTTCGGCTCTGGTCATGAACTCATTGTTTGTGAGTTCAAGCCACATCAGGCTCGCTACCATGAGTGCAGAGCCTGTTTGGGATTTTCTCCCCTCTCTCTCTCTCTGCCCCTCCTCCACTTGCTCTCTTTCGCTAAAATAAAACATTTAAAATTAAAGAAAAAAAGAAAAAGTGTTGTAGGTTTTTTTTTTTTTTTTGAGGTTTTATTTTCAGGTAATCTCTACACTCAACCTGGGGCTCATACCCACAGCCTCAAGAACAAAAGTCGCATACTCTACCGACTGAGCCAGCCAGACACCCTGCTAAGTAATTTTTATTAAATTTTAAAGACCTTGCTTTCTAAGATTAAGAGGAATCTGCTTTTATTCAGTTGTTATCTCCTTCAGTATAGGATTTCTGTGCCAAGCATTAAGAGGAATATAAAGGAAGTATAAGACTTAAATCTCACACTCAAGGAACTTACAGCCTAGGCTAGGAATGGGATGGGATAGATGGGTTGGACAAACGCAAGCAATAAAGTTCTAAAACAGGTGTTCATTTTCATTTTCTTTTTCTATGTGGGAACGGAGTTTTTACTTTTTAAATTTTAGTCGAACAGGTGTTTTTTAAAAATGAAATTTCTACAAGAGACCCATTAGAAGTGCACAGTTTGATTAGTTTTGAGATATATATACATACATATATATACACACATATACATAGACACACACACACATATATATATATTTATTTATATATATATACACACACACCAGTGAAACTGTCACCACAGTCAAGATACAGAACATTTCTATTACCTCTAAATGTTTCCTTATGGTCTTTGTAGTTCATCCTTCTTCCCACTCCTGGCTCTAAGCAACCACTGATAGACTTTCTATCACTGTGGATTAAATTTGGTTTACTAGAGGTTTTTTTAATACATAATTTTTAAATGTTTATTTTTTTGAGGAAGAGAGAGACAGCGCATGAGTGCAGAAGGGCAGAAAGAGAGGGAGAAATAGAATTCAAAGCAGGCTCCAGGATCTGTGCTGTCAGCAAAGAGCCCTACGTGGGGCTTGAACTCTTGGACCGTGAGATCATGACCTGAGCTGAAGTCAGATGCCCAACCAACTGTGCCATCCAGGTGCCCCTGACTTCCTAGAGTTTTACATAAATGTAACCATATACTATATACTCTTTCGTGTTTAGTTTCCTTTACTCGGCCTAACAATTTTGAAACTCATCCATTTTGTTGAGTTTATCAGTAATTCATTTCTTTTTATTACTGAGTAGTGTTCTATTATGGATATACTACGTTTTTATCAATTCACTTATTGATAGGCATTTGGGTTGTTTCTGGTTATTGTGAATAATATGAACATTTTCATGATCATATGTTTTCATTTCTCTTGGTTAAATATGTAGAAGTAGATGGCTGGATCATATGGGTAGATGCTTGTTTAACATTTTCAGGAATAAGCAGATGGTTTTTGTTTTGATAACAGAGACATTGTTCTAGAGTCATTGAGCATTGTTTAAGGAAAATTGTTTAAGTGGACTTCATAATGGGTACCAACTAAATAAGGGAGAAAAGGGAACATTTACTGAGCAATTACCGTTCGTCTGGCACATGGAGCTAAATGCTACCTACTTGACTTTCAATTTTTATGGAAATTTGAGAGGTGTTATTACTCTTCATTTTTTAGGGGTGGCTGAGTGGCTCAGTTGGTTAAGTTTCGACTTCAGCTCAGGTCATGATCTCACGGTTTGTGGGTTTAAGCCCCACATCAGGCTCTGTGCTGAATGCTTGCTCAGAGCCTAGAGCCTGCTTCAGATTCTGTGTCTCCTTCTGTCTCTGCCCTTCCCCCACTCATACTCTGTCTCACTCTGTCTCTCAAAAATAAATACATGTAAAAAATTTTTTTAAATATTACTTTATTTTTTATAGATGATGAATAGAAGAGCAGAGAAGTTAACCAGCCTAAGACCACACAGTTAGTAAGTGATGGCTTTGAACCTAGGTTTATCTGGTTCCAAAACTCAAAACCCTTTCTATTAAGCCAACAAGGAGTGGAAATGAAGGACGTTCTAGCTTCAGAAGTTGAAGGACAAATAGGGGAAATCAGGCTCATTCCTCTATCTCCCAAGTGTGGCAAGCATAGGAACTGTGATAATACCTGTTTTGGGAGAATGGTTGACAGTGAGATTTGATATTTATTTGCTATCAGATTATAGAGAGCTTTAAAAGCTGAGAAGGGAGAGGAAGGGGGAAAGAGAGAGGGGGAGAGTGAGGGACACAGATCAAGGGAGACTACTGAATACTGAAAACGAACCATGGATGGGAGGGTGATGGTCATGGTGGGGGGCACTTGGGAGAAGCACTGGGTGTTATATGGAAGCCAATTTGACAATAAACTATTAAAAAAATAAATGTAAAAAATAATAAAAGCTGGGAAGATAAATATACTCTTTTACAGATAGTAAGAAATTAAAAATTATCAAAAGGGTAACAATGTGATCAGAAGCTGGATTTAGGAAAATTAGTCAAATTGCCGTCTGCTGAGTGGATTGAATGGGACAGAGATTAGAAGGTCACAAGCCTAGTCAAAATCTGCAATAATTCAGGCATGAGGTAATGGGTTCCTTGCTGAGGACTGAGAAACTATGAGGAAGGGATAGTAGGAAGAAGACTTGAGAGTGAAATTAACTATTAAACTTATTGCCGGGTTGGACATGGGAGACAAAGTGGAGAGGAATTTTTGAAATAGTTTTGTGGTTTCTGGTTTTGAAGTGCCAGGAGTCCAGTGGTTTGGGGCTTGAGGTACACTTGGTAATGCTAATCTGCACAGAGCTCATAACATTGTAAGTACAATGTCCTTGCCAGTAGATGCTCTAGTTTTCTAGACTGCCTGACTCTTAGCATCAGCCACTGAACTATAGGATAATAATTGGTTGGTCACTTGTTAAGTATGTGAACTGAAGACGTTTGAGGCTCTAGGGAGGTGGGAAACATTAACATGCTCATTAAAATTGTCAGTTTGACACACATTTGATATGTGTGAATGCCCAATTTGAGAATGTTGCTGGTTTTATAAGTGGCTCTTAGTGCACTTAGTTGCTCTGTGACACATTGGCCACTGTCGGTTCCATGTTTGCTTCCTTTTTTGCATTCTGTGATACGCAGTGTCTTCCACTTTGCTCACATTCAATGTTTTACTGTCTGAATTGTGGAATCTCTTTGTCTCCGTTATTCCACTGTATGTGCTTCCATTTGCTTCTAAGCAGTCTGTACTCCAACTTTCACTCATTAACATTGCTATTAAAGTTTTCAGTAATCTCTTTGTTTCTAAATCCAGTAGGCCTTTTTCAGTTTCATTTTGTTTGACTATCCTCTAGCACTTAACACTTGTTGACCACTGCCGCCTTGAAACCTTGTTTTGTTTCTTGTTTTTTTGTTTTTTTGTATACAGAGACGATAACCCCTGGTTTTCTTCCTCTCTAGCTTCTTCACACCTTCCTTCATGGACTCTTCCCCCCGCCTTTTTTTTAAAGTTAGTTTTATTAAGGTATAATTTACAGAGTAAAAATCTCCCTCATAGTGTACAGTACTATGTTTGTCAAAACACATGGATACGGTCTTGTGACCATAACCATAATTAAGATATAGAGCAGTTCCATCAACCCTAAAAGTTTTCTGTACCCCTTTGTGGTCAATCTCTTCCACTCCTGGCCCATGCAAACCCTAATTTGTTTTTTGTGCTTGTTGTATTGCCTTTTCCAGAAAGTCATATAAGTAGAACAATGTAGTATTTGGCTTTTTTTTTTTTTGGTCTTTTATGCTTTTTTTCTTTCAGTTATACTGCATTGAGATTCATCTGTGGTTTTGGTTCATGCCTTTTTATTCCTGAATAGTACTCAATTATATGGATATACCATGGTTTGTTTATTCATCAAATGGATATTTATGTTTACTATTTATGTTATTAGTGAATATGAATTAAGCAACTGTGAATATTCATGTATAGAATTTTATGTGAACATGGGTTTACTTTTCTTGGTTGCTGGGTTTTATGGTACATATATAACTTAATAAGAAATGCCAAGAGTATTTTCCAAAGTGACCTACCACTTGGCATTCTTGCCAACCATGTATAAGAATGCCAATGTCTCCATGGCCTCACCAACACTTTGTTTTGTCCTTTGTTTTTTCCCTTTCCTTCTTTTCCCTTCCCTTCTTTGTCTGCTTTTTAAATGTGGCTGTTCTGGGGATGCCTGGGTGGCTCAGTCTGTTGAGCATCATGATCTCATGGTTCATGGGTTCGAGTCCTGCCTCAGGCTCTGTGCTGACAGGTAGCTCAGAGCCTGGAGCCTGCTTCAGATTCTGTATCTCCCTCTCTCTCTGACCCTCCCCTGCTTGTGCTGTCTGTCTCTGTCTCTCAAAAAAAATAAAAAAACATTAAAAAATATTTTTTTAATGTGGCTGTTCTGTAGGTTCCCCTTATCCCCTTTGTACAGTCTCCATGCACCCCCATCCTGCATTCTGCCTTATTGTTCTTATATAGTTGTATTTTAATTTTTATACATGATTCACCCATATTTGTTGAGCTACTGTTTTGTGCCAAGCACTGTTTAGGCACTAAGGATATGGCAAGGAACAAAGCAGAAAAATCTCTGTTGTCATGCCACCTTGTATTCTGAAAATTTATGATTCCACATATCTTTCCTCAGCTCCACAACCATATATCGAGCTTTATCCCAGACGTTTTCATTTGAGATATCACATACATACCTCAGAGCCAATAATCTAACACTGAATTCATCATCTCCTTCAGCCTGCCCCTCTCTTGTATTTCTCTTAATGAATGATGTCATATCCACCCAGTAGCTCAAGCTAAAAACCTGGGCAATATTATTTAGGCTTTATTCTCCTCAATTCCTACATTCAGTTACTTATTAAATCCTATATATTTTATCTCACAAATGTACCTACTCTCTCCACTCCCTCTGCCACTTTCCTAGTTCAAAGCATCATCAGGCCATTGTAGTAGATTCCTTACAGCCTTCTTGACACCAGTCTCCAGTCCATCTACCCTACAAGCTTTTGGACCACACTGTACCACCATTCTCTTTATAAAATGACAAATCTGATTCTGTCTCTCCTGTGCTTAATACCATATTATTTCATTCCTATGTGGAATTTAAGAAACAAAGCAAATGAGCAAAGGAAACATAAAGAGACAAACTAAAATACAGACTCTCAACTGTAGAGAACAGATTACCAGAGGGGAGCAGGGTGAAGGGGATGGGAGAAATAGATGAAGAGAATTAAGAGTATACTTACCATGATGAGCACTGAGTAGTGTACAGAATTGTTGAATCACTGTACACCTGAAACCAGTATAATGGTGAATATTAACTGTACTGGAATTTTAAAAAAGGCTGTGATTGCTCTTCATTAATCTCCAGATAATTCCAAATTCCTAACATTGTTAAATTTCTAAATATTACCTGGGACCTCCTTAGATTAGGTTTTTTTATAACTCTGCAGCCTTCTATTCAGATATGCTAGAACTGTTTTCAAGCTCACTGAGTGTACTTTTGCATATATAATTTCCATTTCCTGGAATATCCCTCACTCCTTTTATTGGTACTTTGCTTCGTAAGACGTAACAATCCTCAGTATTGCTCTCCTGGCTAGCGATATGTTTTTAGTGCATTTTTGGAGTGGGGAAGGAAACTTGCTTAATTCAAATGGTGTTGTTTCTTTTATAGTGGTTTCACCCTGACTGACAATAGTGAACTGATTGGTCAGAGAGCATAATTTATTTTCATGGCTTGGGGTTGGACCTAGTAGATGGCATCAAACCATTCATTTGGTTTGGTCATATAATAGATATCTATTGAGCACCTACTATGTACAGGAAACTGCTGTGCAGTGCCGTGGTACATGCAAGGAAGAGGCAGTGTCCTTCAAACAGAGGCTTCTTTGGGTCCAGAATTTCAGGAGAAATTGCATTGTCACTTGCCTGGAGCAATCTAGGGTGATAGGCATGTTCTGAAGTTCTATGTGACTATTTTAAAAAATTAAAAAAATTTTTTTTTAAGAAACAAGGTAATTACTCTCTCACAGTTGTTATGGCAACCATGGTGTAGCCTGGGAGGATTTTCCTTTAGACCCCTTCTTTCCCTGTGTTTAGAGTGTTAAATAAATTATTAAAATTCAAGAAACGTCACAGTAAGCCAACATATCCTTTTTGAGGAGTGAGAAGAAGAGAGGGAGGTAGTAGGAAGAAGATAAGTTTAGGAAGAAAACTGACTCCCAGTGTATAGTTAATTAGACTGTAACTGATTAGTTCCATATCCCCAGGATTTCAGGAGTTGGCTCAGGTAATGAAACCAGCCTGTTTTGACATCATTCAGTGCTTCCAGAATTTTGAGTCTTAACCACAGATTTTCAAGGGAATTGCACCCTCAGAACTCTGAAGACTTTCTAACCCAGACATTGACAATCCCTCAGCAGATATTAGGGGTGTCAATTTGTGGATCCTCCTGCTATGTATTGATTAGGAACTTAGAAGGCAAGCAATGACAAAACAACAAGAAATGCCCATTGCTTTCCCTGTTCCAGGGACCTGTGCTAGGTACTTTATATGGATTTTCTCTTATAATCCTTCAGTAATCAATGAGACTCTTCTCATATTACCTGGAGGAAATGTCTATAATAACTTCATCAAGACCGTATAGCCAGTAGTGGCAGAGCTAAAAAAAACTTAGTGTTGGCTTGAGTACTCATATTCTTAATTACAAAACTAAATTATGCCTTGGTTCTTGGAAAAGGCCTTTTTTTAGTGTGTGTGTGTGTGTGTGTGTGTGTGTGTGTGTGTTGCTTTAAATTCAATTTTGGGTGTGGAATGGGATTTAGATTTAAATTTAACATTGAATTTTTTTATTCTGAAAAATGAGTAGAAAAGTGTTCAGTTTTCTCTTGTCATTCAAAGCTCCTGTGTTTAATGGATTTTTATTAAATTCTATATGCAGTTCAGGAAAAAAAAAGTGGCTCTGCCTGAGCACCCAAAGGGCTATCGTGTTTTATTACATATTGGAAGATTAGAGGGTAGTGCCATTCTTTCATCTTTTAAAGAGTGTCAAAATTGGACATCATTCCTCCCAGACAAGGGAATTACTCTCTTTTCCACTGTGTTAGGTCTGAGATTCTTGAGGACATACTATGGTAGGCTCAGGTTTGACAAACATTGAGACACAGAAGAATTTCTTAGAGACAGGTTGAATTTTTGTCATTTTGAATAAGGAAGGTTATATCTGCTCCCAAATGATGATGTTCTGAGACCTAGGCCAGAAGGAGGTTTAAGGTAGTGTAGAAGCAGGGATGCCTGGCTGGCTCAGAGGAGCATGTGACTCTTGATCCCAGGGTCATGAGTTTGAGCTCCAGGTTGGGTATAGAGATTATTTAAGTAAATAAAACTTCTTAAAGAACATAGAAACTGTTTTTTGTTATTCTCTAAATGATAAATTATAGAGAGCCAGGGGTGCTTTGTAGATTTGTCTCATGCTCGCTAGAAGGCAGAAGGCTCTCTATATGTTATGTGAAACTAATGGAACACAAGTAGTACAGGCTCAAGCAAGGTAAAGTATATAATAATTGGTTGGTTGGGGAAATGATCTTTGAATTATTCCTAAAATTGTCTGTGTTACTCTTCTTTTTTGCTACCATTTGCGGTTTTCTTAGGTCACTGGACCTATTTGGGCTGGGGAGAGCAGCAGAGTACGTAAGAAATTGAATTCCTTATAATTTTCTTGATTTTATACCTTAAAAAATTTTTATTTTACCCTTTAACCCACTCCCTCTGAACAATGAATCAGGATATTCATGCATATAAGCATATATGATTCCATCCCCCCTTTCTCCCCTACTTAAATCTCAAGAGACCATTACTTGCAGTGGAATAGCATATCTTATCAGGCTGGGTTTTTTTTTTCCCCTCGAATGTTTGTTTATTTTCAAGAGACCAAGTGCAAGCAGGGGAGGGGCAGAGAGAGGGAGACACAGAATCAGAAGTAGGCTCTAGGCTCTGAGCTGTCAGCACAGAGCTCAATGTGGGCTCGAACTCCCGAACCGCAAGATCATGACCTGAGCCGAAGTCAGACACTTAACTGACTAAGCCACCCAGGCACCCCAACCAGGCTGGGTTTTTCATTTCTTCCTTCCTTTCCTTTTTCCTTTTCCTTTCCTTCAGTTTTTTGTCAAGTTGGTTTCCATATTACACCCAGTGCTCATCCCCACAAGTGCCCCCCTCCATGCCCATCACCCCTCTTCCCTTCTCTCACTACTCCCCCATCGGCCCTCAGTTTGTTCTCAGTATTCAAGAGTCTCTCATGGTTTGCTTCCCTCCCTGTCCCCAACTATGTTTCCCTCTTCCCCTCCCCCATGGTCCTCTGTTAAGTTTCTCCTGTTCCACTTATGAGTAAAAACATATGGTATCTGTCCTTCTCTGCCTGACTTATTTCACTTAGCATGACAACCTCGAGGTCCATCCACGTTGCTACAAATGGCCGGATTTCATTCTTTCTCATTGCCATGTAATACTCCATTGTGTGTATATATACCACATCTTCTTGATCCATTCATCAGGTGATGGACATTTAGGCTCTTTCCATGATTTGGCTATTGTTGAACGTGCTGCTATGAACATTGGGGTACATGTGCCCCTATGCATCAGCACTCCTGTATCTCTTGGGTAAATCCCTAGCAGTGCTATTGCTGGGTCATAGGGGAGTTCTGTTGTTAACTTTTTCAAGAACCTCCACACTGTTTTCCAGAGTGGCTGTACCAGTTTACATTCCCACCAACAGTGTAGGAGGGTGCCTATTTCTTGACATCCTTGCCAGCATCTGTAGTCTCCTGATGTGTTCATTTTAGCCACTCTGACTGATGTGAGGTGGTATCTCAGTGTGGTTTTGATTTGTATTTCCCTGATGATGAGTGACGCTGAGCATCATTTCATGTGTCTGTTGGCCATCTGGATTAAAGACAGGGATTCAATCCAGGAGCACTACATACCAGAAAACCTCATTGTTCAGTATTTCATTCAGTATTGTTTGAGTGCCTACTCTGTACCTGAGGCCCAGTTTTGACTCAGCTTAGATTACTTTCCCCAAGTTTATTTCCTACCATTCTATTCTATGTCGTTTTATGTACCTGCCAAATGAATTACAAAGTTTTTTTTCAAAAATATATGTAGGCTTTCTCACTGTCAGGCCTTTACTCATGCTGTTATTTTTATTCAGATTCTAGGTGGTATTTCCCTCCCAACTTCACCTGTTGAAAACCTACCAGTCTTCCACAGTCATCTCCTCCATAAAACTTTCCCTGCTCACACTAACAGAAAGTGACTTTACCTTCAACTGATACAGCTTTGGATTGTATTCTCATGATCATTATTTTCTTGTATTTGGATCCTTATTTTCTCTCTCCTGTCAGATTGACTCTATACTCTGAATCTTCTGTGCTGTTTACCTTTGTATTTATAGGCACTCAATAAATACTTGAATGAGTTAATTTTCCCAGCCTCTTCTATTTTTGCCCTCAGACTAGCTCACAAGTCCTCCTTAAACTGAGTAACCAAATGTGCACAGAGGTTCTTTCTCAGTGAAACCACGAGTTTTCTGTTTTAGCTGCAGTGGTGGTGTGGAGGAGAGAACAAAGCCAGTAAGAGATCAACACTGCCACACTAAAAGCACAATTCTTTCATTCATTCAAACTTTTTCCTTAATTTCCCTTTTTAGTTTCTAATCAGCCTTGGTGGTGCCAGAGGTTTACTTTCTAGGGAGATTAAGGATGATGTCAGAGAAGAAAAACTGGTCTTTGCTCTCATCTAACTTTTTTTGTTTCTCTCCTGTTGTCTCACCTCACTTTTTTGTATTTCCTTTCTCTTGTCCTCTTTTTCATATTCTCTTCTACTCCTAACCTCTTCTTTCCATGAATACTTTGTTTCTTAATATTTGCCCTTTATTTTTACGTTTATTTATTTTGAGAGAGAGAGAGTGAGTGCACGCATGAGCAAGGGAGGGGCAGAGACAGAAGGAGAGAATCCCAGACAGGTTCTGCACCATCAAAACTCAGCTCAGGGCTTGATCTCATGAACTGTGATATCTTGACCTGAGCCAAAGTCAAGAGGCAGATGTTCAACCAGCTGAGCTGCCCAGGTGCCCCGCCCTTTATTTCTTTAGTATAGAAATGTCAGCTTTTAGGAAAGTTTTAAAGTATTCTTCCCTTTAGGCTAGCAAAATGAAAAAGCAGAGCATTATTTAGGAGCAATAGGTCAGATGCAGTGAAAAACTAAGGATAGTTTCTAGCTCTGCATCATGGGCTCCTAACTCTGATTTCACAATCAGTACGATTCTCTATCACTGCTCCCTCTTTGGTTCTCTGGGTTATATGTTGATACTTTTCCTGCTGGAATTTAAATATGCTTTTTGGCTTTGTCTCCTTTGTTGCCCTTGTCCTCCCATCTTACACGCATGAAAAATCTATCTGTAGGTTCAGAAAGAATTAAGTCTGAAAGACATACTGGTTTTTGTCCCTTGATCCTTTCTCTCTAGTTTTCAGAACAGATGTATCAAGATCTGAAGTCAGTACCTCTAAAAGTCTTTCTCATGATGTGTGATCAGAATGCTTTCTGAGGAAAATGCTTTGTATCCCCTATGGTTTGCCTAATACCCTTCCTGACCATTTTAAAGTTAGCCTCTTTTCCATATTACTTTTTCTCCTGAGGCTCTTATGATCACTCTTCTTTTCTTGTGCTCATGTGTTGCCTTAAACTTAAAAGAGAAAAAGCTCATGAGATCATCTACCCCTACTCCCAGCTGTATCTGCACGTGTTATCTGGAATCTAGTGTTCAAATTTTCTTCCTTGCTTGTAAAACTCACATGTTTGTGCTCCCTTGTCTCTTCTACTGGAATTACTATTCATGTAGTCCTAGTGTGCAAGCCAAGGTATCATTTCCCTATTACCTTCTGTTTGTCCCCAGGTTTTATCACTTGTGTGTGGATTTTTTTTTTTTCCAGTTCATTAACTGTTCCATTTCCACTGCATGGATACGGGTTCTTAATCCCCTACATGAGTGGTTGTCAAAGCCCAATCTTATGGTCTTCAGAAGGCTTTCACTGCCCACATAACTACCAAGACTTTTTAAAAAGTTACTAATGTGAGGAGTCCATCTCCATTTTGGGATGATAAATAATTCCTTTTTCTTACTGAGCCAAATAGGAAATTGGTAAGACAGTACATCTAAGACCTTGTTAATTATACACATATGGGGATTGTGTCAGAAATGGCTTCTCTATAAAATAAAGTATAAAGCACTATTAGGTTTATCTCCCTTTAAAAGCACAGTGTTAAAATATTTTTATTTTTGCTTGGGACAGGATTTGTAACTGCTATCATTTTAGCTAACATCAAGAATAAAACTAGCTAGTCAGGTGCTGTCCTGAAAAGCAGAAATAATTTTATGAAATTATAGTCACTGTTGTTAGATAAACTTGGCTGCATGGTCAGCAAGATTCCATTGGCAGTGCTTATATTTTCCTCTTTAGCCCAGGCTTCAGATGGAAATTCTGAGCCCCAGGGTATAGGTACTTGATAGGAGTTGTTAGAAAAACCTATTGCAGCAAGACAGTGGGACTATTCTGGAGTGCCTGGCTGGCTCAGTCGGTAAAGCATGTGACTCTTGATTGTGGGGTCATGAGTTCAAGCCCCACAATGGGTATAGAGCTTACATTAAAAAAATGGCATAGTACTTAAAAACAAAAAAAACCTTGCTGCTGTTCTTAGTCAAGCTTTTGGCTTGACTGCTGAACCTTGGCTTTGACCTTCCTGAATACCTGACCATCTTCTGATGTTTGACCTGCTTACTGGGTTCAGCCATATATTTTTAAAGACTGAAGACAGCAAGCGAACTTCAAATGAGAATTTCTCTTCTGCCCATTTTTGTAATAGTAAATACTATAATTTATGACATTTAAAGACAGATTTTTGCTAGAGTTATGATAGCTAGAGAGTCAGAATTCCATAGAATTCTGCACTGGGAAAATGCAGCTCGGAACTCCTCTTAAGAATGAGCACCAGGGGCACCTGGGTGGCTCAGTCGGTTAAGCCTCCGGCTTCAGCTCAGGTCAGATCTCACGTTCGTGGGTTCAAGCCCCGCATCAGGCCCTGTGCTGACAGCTAGCTCAGAGCCTGAAGCCTGCTTCCGGAACTGTGTCTCCTTCTCTCTCTGCCCCTCCCCCTCTCATGCTCTGTCTCTTTCTGTATCAAACATAAATAAAACATTAAAAAAAAAAAAGAATGAGCACCAAAATGAAACCAAATGTCTTGTCTCATAAGGAAAGAAACTTGTGAGTATTAACTGAAACCGTTTTCTATGTGACATCGAGGTCACTTGGCTCATGTGTTTTTGTCCTCAAGGTCCAGGCTTGTGGCTACTTAAGTTAGAAGCGGAAGAAAATTCTGAAGCACTAAATAATTCTGGAATGCTTTGTGCTTATTTCACAGCTTTTGAAGATCCTGATAGCGCCGCTGATGACCGAGATAGTGACTATCGCAGTGAAACCAGCAATAGCATCCCACCTCCTTACCATACGACTTCCCAGCCCAATGCTTCTGTGCACCAGTTTCCTGTGCCTGTGCGATTGCCACAGCAGCTGCTACTTCAGGGCAGTTCCCGGGATTCTTGCAATGACTCTGTGCAAAGTTATGATCTTGATCATCCAGAGCGGCGGGCCCTCAGGTAGGTATTGGAAACAAAGCACTTTCTCTTCCAAGTATGTAGTCTTGGAAATACAAGTGACAATATTTGAATGCTTTACCTTGAGGTGGTAGTGGAAGTATAGCAGTCTGAAAGGTCAAGCTCCAGCCATTCTGTATAGAATATATCTTTTTTTCCCTCTTTTATAATTCATATTTAGACATTTCTCTTACTAATATTTCTCTTTATGATCAGTGATTCTCACCTGGTGAGAGCATGCTCATGTGGGGTGGATAGCTGAAAAAAAACCAGCTCATGCCTCTGCACAGCCCAGTGATTCTGATACACTTTTCACCAAGATTAAAAAAAGAAAATTACAGATGTTAAATGTTTGGATAATCCTTCCTACCTAAATATTTCCCTGGGAACTTTAGGTGATCTCTTCATAGCAGAATCAATACTTTTGCTGGAACTTTAGAAAACTTCTAAATACACAAAACATGGTTACAAAAATGTTAAGGTATAATAACACATATAGTGAAGAGTCTCCCACTCACACCTGTCCTCCTCTGCCCCATCCCCTCCTGTCATCTAGTTCTCACACCACCCTTGTTTGTTTCTTATGTACCCTTCCATAGACTACTGTCCTATATTTATGAGTGTAAAAATAAATATATACATACATGCTTCTCTTCCTTACCCTAATGTAAAAAGATCCAAACAAAATTTGGAAAAATACTACAATCAACATCCATATTCATGTTATCTAGATTCATCAACTGTGTTAACATTCTGCCACAGTTAGTTTTTATTTTATTTTCTCGAATGTGTATTCATATGTGCATGCATTTTTTTTTCTGAACTTTTTGAAAGTTGCAGGTACCATGTTATTTTACCAGGAAGTACTTTAGCAAGTAGTTCCCAGGAGAAAGAACTTTCTCTTACATAGCCTCAATACAATGATCACACTCAAGAAATTTAATAATACAATGATACTATTTAATATATGGACCGTATTTAAATTTCTCTAGTTGTCACAATAATTTTCTGTGTATTTCCTTTTTTTAATTTTGATCTAGGATCCAATCAGCGATCATGGTACATTACATTTGATTTCCTATTTATGTAGTCTACTATAATCTAACATTTTTTGAAGAGTTCAGGTCAGTTGCTTTGAGAATATGCCCTAATTTGGTTTGGCTGATTGTTTCTTCATGTTTAGAATCAGGTTAAACATTTTTGGAAAAAAAGATTATAATAGACGTTTCCTTCATAGTGCATCAGTAGACACATTATGTTACTTTGCCTTTTTATTGGTTATGTTTAGTTTGACCTCTGAGTTAAGAAATCTGGTATATACCAGATTTTCCAGTGTAAAGTTACCCTTTGTAATTAGGGTATCTGGGGTGATACCCTAGATTGTGTCATTATTCTGTTACCCCAACAACATTTTACACATTGATGGTAGCATCCATTGGTGATCCTTGCCTGAATTAATTGTTGGTTGGAGGTCAGTGTTTTAAAAAAAACATTCCAGTTTAGCTCAGACTGTTGGTTGCTAAAATTCACCATCTCATAACATAATATCATTTCTTTTTGCTCACCTTGCCAAACTGGAGAATGTTTATTCCAAGCCTCAGATAATTACCTACCTGCTATACAACATTCTGTCTCAATTTACGATCATCTATGGGAATATTTTAAATGAAACTTTTTCACGTATCAAGTATCACATAGAATTTTTACTCTTTATACTCTTATTTTAAAAAGTAACATGAGAGGAATTCTGCTGTAGTTGGTCTCTACTTCTTGCTGATTTATTAATGAACATTTGCATATTTCACTTATTTGATTTTAGTTGTTTATGTTGTCCTACTTAAAAAAAAAATAATAGCAAAAATCCACATCTTTTGACCTTCTTTCCCTCTGTATGTCCAAGTTTTAGATGTGTAGGCCAGCAATAATAATGGTACATCAACCTAAATGACTACATTTTATTTAATTATTACCCTATGATTATTCTGATTATTTCCTAGGTTACTGCTATAATAATGCTTAGAGGAGTATTAGTAATATACTTTAAATTACAAACTTTTGTGTAAAATATTTTTAACTTGATCCCATATAAATTTGATTTTATTATATCAGTATAAGAAATGAGGTTAAAGAGTAAATAATTTTTCATCTCCACCAGAGAAAAATTAACATGATTTTTCAGTAAGCTTCTATCATTGACGTTTTTAACTTAAATTTTTGAGATGATTTATCCTTTAAAAAGTTTTGAAGAAATTTTATCACCAGCATTGATTTTTAAACTTTTCTCTTACTGTAAATACTAAGTTCTTGGAGATGATCTCAGTCCTTAAGTCACACAGTTTTTTTTTTAGTAGGAACATTTAAAATCCTGAGGGAGCAAACATGTTCTCAGTACCTGCCAGTCAATTAGAAGTGTAAAAATAAATACTTTCATTCACTATAGCAAAGGCTATCAATTGATTTACATTGAAATAAGGACTTCTAGGGTGGAGTTAGTTTAGTGTGAGGTTTTGAGGATACTGGAGAATAATGAAACTCCATGTTAAAAAATATGTTAAATTGGATTTCCTTACTCAACCAAAAGGGCGTTTTGAAAAATATTTTATTTTTAAGTAATCTCTATACCCAATGTGGGGTTTGAACTCACAGTCCTGAGATCAATAGTTGCATCCTCCACCTACTGAGCCAGCCAGGTACCCCGGTCAAATGGGCTTTTACCTAATGAATCCAGAATAACTGGACACTTACATAAATTATGTAAACGCCCATAATTTGAGATTTGAAAATAGAGTTGGACTTTGTTAGATATATAGCCAAAGTATCTCTGGTGTTCAGAGGAGTCAACAGACTATCTCTTGAAGTTTATTATTAATACTGCTTCAGTCTCTTTCTTGAAAATTTTTAATGACTAAGTGACCACTATCATCATCTTTCTGTTTCTTAAATAAATGCAGTTGGATGTTAGATCTGTAAAAGAACATACTGGGCTCACAGGCTTCTAGTCTGCAGGTCCTCTGTATCCCCCCAGTTGAGTACACAGGAAGTGGGCAGTTTCTAATCTAACTGAATGAAAGGTCAGGTATCTTATGTATGTATTGACCTAAGTTGGAGTATAGTTTCTAGGGTTATAATCAATATAGGGAAAGATTGTCATTTCACTGTGATTGTCAATCCTATAGCTGTAAATTTCACAAACAAATTGTAATGCTTTAAATAATACACTCTTCTTGGTCCTGTAACAAGGTTTGCCTTTTGATAGTCAAAGATTATTTTTATTATGTGGATATTTTTTCTTTTTAAAAGAAATATGTTTGATCATATTCTTGTCTATACTGCCTCAAATAACAACTTACAGTAAGTTAACAGCTTGACTTCTTTTCAGACCCAAATTCATCAACAAATATAGGTTTCTTGAAATCTCTTGATATATTTTCATCAAATACTTAGCAGTTCTAAACATGGACATTGCAAATACATTCTAAATATTGAGGAAACGTGTTCATTTTGTTTGTCTCTATCTTTCTTAGAAAATAAAAGGATCCTTAAAAGCTCATGATAGCAAGTGATGTACAGTATTTTAAGTTATTATTATAGCAGTTCTTTTTCTGATGTGGAAAAAACTATTTGACTAAATTGCTTTAATACTGACTTAAGAACATGTAAATTTTTTATCATATGTTTTTAGTCTGAATGCTTTTTGTCAAACTGACAATTTTTAGTTTTCTCATTGAATGTGCACTAAATTTTATAATTTGTTTCTTCCTTTTCCCTGTTTTCTTCTTTTTTCTTTGTCTTACTGTTCCTCCAATTTTTTTTCCTTTTATATCAGACAAAGCTTGCAGGCTAAAAATGACAAAATTAGGATTATTTCAGCTTTCTCTGATGTTGACTATGAAGAGCAAGAAGGTATATATGAGGAGATAGAGGGGAAAATATCACAAGAGTTTATAGAAGACAGTAACATAAGCTTAAAGGAAGCAGAAGTAAGAGAAATTAGAAGTCTTTCAAAATGTGATAAATCTTACAACCGACAAGAACAACAGAAGTACAAGAATTGGAAAAAGATACCATCACAGGACCAAGAAACTGAATTCTCTACTGCCTTGAATTTTGACCTTAAGTATGAAACACCTGTGTTCTCCAGTTATCCTCAGAAATATGATACAGTAGATAGGAGAAGAAAAAATAAACCCTTATACCATGATTTTGAAGACAGTCAAAGAACACAGTACAGTGATAGATCAGGAAGTAACACTGACTTCAAAAGTACATATCCTGACATTGAAAATTGTGACATTTGCTACACTGAAAAGAAGAAACAAAATTACCCAATTTTGCACCCTTACAAAAATGGCTTTATGGTCAAGAGTGGCATGTGGACCACTGAGTTGGAAAATCATGATTCCGATCTTTCTGGTGGTTATAAGAACTGTGAAAAATCATCTGGCTTAAACCAACATGTCACTAATTTCACTCCATTAGATATTCTTGAAGATTCTACTAGTAGTACTTCTGAGGAACTTCTGAGTTCTCCTCTTACTGATAAGCAGGAGGGTCTGCTGTTGCCAATAAGCCCTCCATCCACTATCCATTGTTTTGGAGGCTTTCCTGAAGAATATGATGTAACAAATTCAGCATTCCCATTACCAAAGATGAATTGTGATGCAAATGCACTTGGCGATCTGTCTGGGTGCCCCATGGAAGAGATGGCCCCTTCCTCTCTTGAGGAACCAAAGGAGGACTATGTTGATACAATGGATGAGCTTCAGTGTTTAGTAGAAACCGTGTCAGAATATTTAGCAGAGAAGGAAGAGGAGATTAATAAATTTGGTTCCCTTTCAAGAACTAAAAAATCACTTAAACACAATAGTACTGGTAATAATGCAGAACAGCAAATGCCTGGAGATCAAAAGCCACCTTTACTCATGGTCAAGAACGATAAGGACAAGACTGTCTCTTTCCCTGAGCTGAATGGAGTGAAATGTGCTGTTGGTTCTTTGTTTAGTTCACTTACAGAAAAGGTAGGCTCAAGCACAAAGCATCTAACAAACTCTGTGGAGAAGCTGGTTAATTTAGGTCCAGAGAAAACAGAAACTGTTAATCAAATAGAGACAACTAATTCAGGATCTAAACCCAGAGCCAAGTCTGTACTGGGGAAGGATCTTTTCATGCAATCTCCATTATCCTCTCAAGCAGTTGATAATAAAGATTTTGGCAGAAATGACCAAACCTCTGAAAATGAGCACACAGGTAGTAAAACTGGAAACTTAAGCTTTCAGGTTGCAACAGAGACTATTGGAAGGGACTCTACTCCACAGAGTCAGCGTTCAGTTATAAAGTCTGTTTTCAGAATGCTAAATCCATTAAAGATCTTTTCGGAAAAGGATGAAACCAAAAAAGATGATGACCAGAACAAGCCAACAAGAAAGGAAAGCTTTGTTGGGTGTGCTTCGGAGTCAAATCAAAGGAAAGACACTCTCAGCAATGACAGTAACATCATCACTTTAAATAGGCATGATGGAGAAACTACAAACTCGTCCCAAATGCCCACAAGTGAACATTTGTTGTCTTCCCAAGTGACCAATGAATCTTCAAACTTAGGTGGTTCTGCCAACAAAAAAGATGATATTGAGAGTCTCTTGGAAAGAAGACCCTGTACAGATTTGTCTCTGGTACCACATCAACCAAAAATATGTGCCCCAAACACTCTAGGACATCCTTGTGTATCTGGCAGTAGAACTGCAAATACTGAGGCTTCTTCAAAGCCAGTAGAAGGGGAAAAAGTTACTGGTGATGATGATTTTCTTGAGCCACTTAGAAAATCCTTTAGCCAGTTTTTGCTCACCTCACCTGAGACCTGTTCAAAGGAAAATTTATCAGAATCTATGAAAATTTACCAGTTGGAGGAAGATGGATGGGAAAGAGGTCATAAGAAAAATGGACATTCCTTTTCCTTTAGTGGAAAACTACATATTCCATTTTTCAGAGTTCTTAGTCATTCTGAAAAGCAGCAGGATTTAAGAGAGAAAGGAAGCATTTTTCCCCTGTTTAAATTTCCTTTCACTGATGGTCATACTGCTGTCAATGACCAGAGTTTTGCTGACTCAGCAGTGACTGTTGATGAACAGATTGAAAGAAACTGCCATGAAAATGCCAAACTTAATTTAATAAAATCTAGTTCAGTTCCAAATATTCACAGTAATTTAGGGAAATCTGATGATACAGAAACAACTAATAAAAATGACCAAATAAATTGTCCTGAAGATACCACACTTAATAAAATAAAGTCTAATTCAGTTCCAATTATTAGTAATGATCTTGAGAAATTTGGGAATATGGAGAAATTAAATTCAAGTGACTACACAGCAGCAGAGAACTGTCAGATAGATACCTTAGCCGTCCCCGAAGTTGTGTCCAAAGAATATATTCCTTCAGATTCTTCAGAAGAAAGCAAGATTCTTACACAAGTGACATCTTCAACAGTATCAGACTCGTTAACATTTACTTCTACCATTTCAAAATCCACATTGGTTAATAAAATTAATGAAGACAGATTTGTAGATAAAGTCTCTAAGAAAAGAACCCAAGGAGGCCTCCTTTCTGGCCTATTTAACAGGTTTTCTTCTTTTGAAAACTTGTCTAGTCAACAAGAATTAAATCTGAAAAGTGATGATTCTCATCATAAGAATAATACCCCAGGATTACTCTCTGGAATATTTAACTTCATATCCAATAACACTGATTGTAAACCAGATGAAGCAAAGTCCATGTCTTTAGGCAATATAAAAAGTTTGAATGGAAAAAAACATTTATCTGTAGATCAGATTCCTGTTAGTTCATGTGTGACTTCTGAGAATCAGAGGAACCATGTTGAAAAAGAAGAAACATCTGGCTTAATAAAAAACTTTTTATCTTTACCTAAAGAAAACATACCATTACCTGATGCCTGGGTTGATAATCACCATTGCTCTTCTACATGGAAAACCCAGCAAAATGGAAAGAATTGTCCCTCTTCTGAGGACAGGATACTTCACTGTGCTCCAAGCACTCAGCAGGGCCTCTTAGAGAAATCTTTGGCTGAGAGACTGAGACTGCACCATGATCTTAAGGAGGAAATACATGAAAATTCAAACAAGTTAAACCCACATATATTAAATACTAACATTCTTAATAAATCAAACCACCATCAGACTTCTGAAGAGATGAATAATCCTTTCTGTTCTGAATGGGACTCTGATATAAAAGATTTCTCTAAAAATTCCAGAAAACTTCAGCCAGTTTATTATATGCTGAATCAAAATACATTCCCATCAGCTGATGTTTTCTTGTGGCCTGACTCAGAAAGCTCAGCAATAAATTTTTGCCAAAAAGATCAAAATGCAAATATCTTGGAGTGGAAAACAAATCCAAACAGTGTCATTTGGTGTGACTTACCATATGAATCATTGGATCAGTTAGCATTTAATGAAGATAACTTATTAAGAAGTGATATGTGGGCAGCTCACTCATTATATGGAAATTCAGATTTTCCAATTAGTGAAACCAAGAATTCACCAGAAGAATTGCCCATTGACTTAAGTTGTTCTTCAGGTTATGAGAAGACTACATATTCCATAGTTGATCAAGAGTCATTAAGAATGGATGAAAACTTTGTTTTTTCAAGTATCACCTATGAATACCAGGAATGGTGGTCGTGTCTTGAAAATGGTGTGTGGCGGCCATCAGAGAATGGAGATTATGGATACTATATGTTCCATGATGGTCGGTATATGTATTATCTCCTCACTGATTCTACTGGGCAGTATGTCTATTTATTTATACCTGATTGTTTTTATCAAGAGTATTTGAATTGTGATTTACAGACAAATGACCTATCAAGTATTATGTTGGATGACAGCATTACATCGGCCTGTAGTTTTAAAGTATTTGACAAGGAAGATCAATTATACTGGTATGTTGAAGAGGAACCAATTGATGATCCTCTTGATTTATCTGTAGTTTTGCCAAAAAGTGAGGGACCAGTGTATCTAAATTTAGGAACCTTTTCACAAGTACTTGAAGAGTCAAGTTATGGCCAAAAGGATCAGCCATTAGATTTTTCAGGCTATAATCTTCAAAAGTTTAAAGGAAATTTTAGATCTTTTGAAGAAAATGTGTGTGATTCTGAAGACTTTGAATATATATTGGATCTCAGAAATCAGCCCCAAACTATTGATAATCATGATTTAAATAAAAATCCTGTTCTAAAGAGAGGTCAGATTCAGAAAGCTAAGGATTCATCAGTTTACCCTTCCAGTTTCCATTGGATTCAGTCTTCTGAAGAAGCTACCTCTTTGGTTCATCTTGAAGATATGACTGATAGCCTACAGCAAACAGGAGAGATGTCATCACTGAACAAAGGAACTTCGTTATTTTCTGCTTTGGGTGCTCTGGTTAGAAGTACTTTGAATTTTGATGAGAATGAATCCTTGGAGTGTTTGGTCATGAAGAAAATGGATCAGGAGTCAGACTTAGCAGAGCTCACAAATGGTGGTGTTCAGTCATTAATTCTGAATAAACAATTAGAGAGTAACTCTCAAAATGGAGAAGAAGATCTTCTCAAGAAGGACTTAGAAAGACAAATAGTATCCAATGCTCAGCAATCAGAATTTAAAAATATGAAGCAAGAATTCCCTTTAAATAAAAGTACTCATGTGAAAAAACAAAGTTCGTTAAAATCTGTCGTCCAGGTAAGTCAAACAACGCTTCAAGCTAAATCAGATATCGAAAATGATGAAGTCATTAAAGTTGACTTTGTCTCAGTTCCGCTTACATCACAGTTCAGTAGGGATGAACACAAGAACTGTGAGCTTCTCCATGACCAGTCTTCCAAAGAGGCTGAGAAAACATTATTTAAAAGTGCGTTGAAACTCTTTGGTAGGGGAGAAGACTCTTCAGTAAGTGTGGTATCAAGTGGAAAACAGGCATCTGGATTTTTTAACCTTTTAAAAACCCAGGTGAATAAAGGAGGATCACCAAATTTAGAAAATAATGAAGATAAAAAGATACCTTCTCAGCAAATGAATGAATCTTCTGGTGTTTCAAATTTTTTTGGTACCCTTGGGGATTTATTTAAAACCAATGTATCTTCTATACAGACAACTGAAAGTATGTCTGTTTCCTTGATGATTAATAAGGATGAAGTCAAATCAAGTCCTAATCCTGCACAGCTAAATAGCCAGAATGATGGAAACTTTTCTGCTATGCCAGTTGCCTCTAAAAGGAAGGTTCGAGCTAGGAGTCTGAACAAGCAGGTTACTATTGATGACAGTGAGCTAAAAGAACCGTCGACTATGGATATACAGAGTAATAATTTGACTGAAAAAGAGGTACCTTCCAGAGACCACCTAATTCAGCAATCACCAAACCCATCTTTCTCGATCAATTGTCTCAAAGAATCTTCCAGAGATTCTTCAGTAGAAACTAGTGTTGTGTCTACAGTGACAGAAGTTTCTGGAAGTAATAAACTGTCTTTTGATATTCTGAGCAGAAGAAATTCAAATGAACAATATCATTCTTCTGAACAAGACCAGAGTTGTTCAACTGCCACAACATCTCCATCTCAACCAGAGTTGCCAACCAGAAAGAGTATATTTTCTTTCCTGACTGGATCTGAAAAACCTGAGAACAGAGCCTCTGCTACTCTACCAAGAACCAAATCTCAAGCAGAAGGGCTATTCACACTTCCTTCCTTTTTTTCCTCTACTAACTCAAGCAGCAAGAAGGATGCCTCTCATAATAGACCTTTTAGTTTCTTCAGCTTGTCCTTTTTGGATGAAAAGCAGCAAACTCCTGGGGAAAAACAGAGCCTTTCAACAGTTGCTCCAGTGACTTCTCAGCCCTGTAAGAAGCCAAGTGTTTTGGTAGACATGAATGGCACAATGAATAGAGAAGGTTGCAGTGGCAATAGAGATTGCATGGTCCAGGAGGTAGTTCATGAACAGCAAATGGCTCATTGTGTTTCTATTAGCAAGACTGTTGAGGTTACATGCCTTACAGATGAGTTCAATGTAGAGAAGGACTATCAGGGAAACTTGGATTCTAGTAATGGACCAGGGACATCTTTAGCAGATTTCCAGATGAATAAGTTGCAAGACAACGTTCCTCATTCACCAGGATTTCAGGTACAAACTGAAACACTGCTCATTGGTCCAGAGACACTTGGGGTAGCTTCCTATGAAGAAGAGGCTTTCATACAGGAAGCCTTCCCTACTGACTCATTGGCCAAGTCTTTTTCACATAATAATCATTTGAATGAAAATCTAAACAATTTAGACAGTTGTACTAACTACCACCACAATGAAAGATTTACTAGTGACCCTTTGAACTTGCCAGTAGAAAAGGCCCCTAATGACGTATTACCACAGGTCCTGGAGCCAGCCTTGCCCTCTGTGGAGCAAGGGTATACGGGGCACCTCCAGAGCCTAGAGACAGATAAAGAGGGAGACAAATTAATATTGGGCTCTACAGTAGAAATGTTTTCAGGGTTTGTGACAAAAGTGAAATCTTTCTCTGAGTGCTTAATTGAACCTCCTAAAACTTTCTCTGGACTTTTCTCCTCTCCTAAACCTCCAACAAAAAACTCCTTTTTCTCTCTCTCTTCTCGTGCATCATCTCAGTCCTTCAAAGGTGAGTTACTTGGAATTTTTAAAAGTCCCAAACCAGAGACTCAGAAACAAGAATCGCCTATCCCAGCTACTGCATGGCCTCAAAATGGTAGCTGCAGAGAGACTATAGGATTAGTACCTCCAGAAAATTTGTGGAGAGAAACTCCCTCTCAAACACTCAATTCAGAATCTACTCTCAGTGACTGTGGAATGACTGTGTTTAGTGCAAAGTCAGACTCAGAGACCCTGATAGATGATACTAAATTAACAGCTGAAATGGAAAACAATAATATTCCTGACAATATTCTAGAAAACCAAGATTCTGAAACAATTCTGAAGGCTGCACCTTCTGTTTCAGAGGATGATACAGGACAAAGAGTATTGTCTCTGAGTGATGAAGGAGACGTGGGGTTGTTGCAGGGCACAGACACAGAGACCTCATTGGAAGCAGAGCACATTTCATCGCCATCACAGATGGATCCAGATCTTACCTGTGTTGCCAAAGAGCTTCCTCCTCCGTTTCAGCCACCTATTACTTTTGAGCCAGAGCCAGCTATGCAGTCAGCCTCCACAAACCAAGACTTCTTGGGGCTACAGGAAACCGATTCAGTGGAAGCCAGTACTCCACTGTTTAGTGAGGTCAGTGTTGGCCAGAGTGCCACACCGGAAACCCAAGGATCCCTTTCTCAACCACTGCCGGAGGAACCTGTGCTTTGTGCCAAAAAACGTTGTGGGGTACTTGATACCCTCCAAGATCTGCCTGCAGCCCCTCAGGAAACAGAGCAGCCAAGATCTCTTTTTGAGATCCCAAATATGACCAATTGGCCAAAACTCCATTTCCCATCCTCTGCCACTGACTATGGAAAACCACTAAGGTCTTTCTTTTCCCCACTTTCCTCCTCTGGCAATAGAGCAGCCGAGCCTGGCTTAATGGGCAGTTTTAAGAAGTTGTCAAATCTATTTGAGGGAGGTAGTGAGGGGAAAGGGAGTACAGTGGCAAGTGATCTAAAACTAAGGTTTGGAAAGAAGCTGGATCTTTCATTCACGTGGCCAAAAGAGAACAAAGGGGGCCCTGAACAAATGGTTGCTGAATCCTCTTCTCCAGTTTTGGTTATCAGCGGTGATCAGGACCTTAACTCTAATAAGGCTGACAAAGCTTTAGAGTCTTCTCAAATAGCTGGAGCTAGTGCTGAGCCAGCTACTCAACCCTCTGGGATGTCTGAGCAGCTGAAGACCAAGCCAAGTATATGTGCTCATGGGCTGTCAGAACCTGGAGACATGGAAAACCAGCAGAAAATCTCGGCATCTGGAGAACACTGGGATTCCAAAGGCAACCTCTCTAGCTCCACCTGTCCTTCAGGGAGTCATAAGGAAGAACATAAGGAAGAACACTGCACTGTCACTGAGCCACTTCACCAGCTAGAAACACAAGAGGAGGTAATACCTGCTTCCACTGAGTCTCTTTCAGATGGACAACAGCCAGTTACTCTGCATGGCACCACGGAACCAGAGACTGACAAAGGGCCTGTCCTCACTGAGCTACTTCACCAGCCAGAAAGACAAGAAGAGGAAGTAGTACCTGATAGCACTGAGTCTCTTTCAGATGTACAGCAGCCAGTTACTCTGCATGGCATCAAGGAACCAAAGACCGACAAAAGGCCTGTCTCAACTAAAGCATCATAAATGAATTTAAGGAATTGACCATTTATGATGCAATGACTTAGTGGTAGATTAATGGTAGCCTGCTTTTTATTCTTCCTGTGTCTTTCCTAGCACCTGAGTTTCATGTTAACTAGGGGTTAAGTAACAAGAAATAATGTGTGAGTCTTTTCATTCTTTCCCATCTCTCTAGTGCCAAATGTAATTCATTTATTGGGAGAAGGAACTTAGTGCTAAATGAAAGGCTCCGCCCTGGTATTTGCTCATTCTGATTTGCTCTGCCTTGTATAAAGCGGAATAGAGAATGGAGGGTAAGAAGAGGCAGCTGGTAGTCATGTGGCCTGTATTAATTACAGCCACATGACAGGCTAGGATGCTTTCTTGGGCCTTTAGCACATATCTATACTAGCTAGGGCGAGACCTACTTTGCTTTGCTTTTACAAGTCTTCTAAGATACTTTCTCCAGTGGCAATGAGGTTATTAAGTAAAATGAAAAATGCAGAGGTTGGGATAGTTTATATATTCTATATCCTATTCTACATGGATCTGCATAACTTCTTCCAGTCTTTGCCTTTTTGTACCCTTGAGACTGGTGTCTGGTAAGCGCTTTGAATAAAGTGTCACAGGAGCTCAGGGCTATCATTTGCTATAGTTCTTTATACTGGAGCATTGTGCAGGGTCCATCTGGAAAAGATACAGTTTCCCCTCAGGAGAAGCACCATATACAGTGCAGTTCAAGAATATTGCCATGACCTCTCACCCAAACCTGGCCAAAGGGGCTGTTCTTAGAGATTGTGTGTGTGTGTGTGTGTGTGTGTATACTTAATGTGTACACATGTGTTAGGAACTGTTCAGAGCAGTGACCTGGCACCTGTCCTGCTGCCATGCAATGAAGGGCCAGTAATTAGCCTGAAAATACCAGATAATTAGGAGGAACCAAAGGGAAAATATCACCAGGAAACAATAATGATTTATCTTCATTTGGCCAAAGATAAACATAAGCCCTTTAGTTAAAGGTTTGACTCTGTGGCAAGGAATTTCTTTGTCCTTTTGCATGGAGGCTTTCCAGCAGGATACCAGAAGTGAAAGGAAGGCCCCACTTGAGATAGAACTATCCAAATGGGCTGGAATAGATATGATAGATCATCACCTAGAACCTCTATCTTTTTTTTTTTTTTTAAGTTTATTTATTTTGAGAGTGTGTGCATGTGAGCAGGGGAAGGGCACAGAGAGAGGGAGAGAGAGACAGTATCTACCTCACAAGAGTAACTTGTGGATACTGGTCCTCTTTCTAATCATGATTCACTGCCACTTTCTCTGCTTTCGGTGCTGTCTTTAGACAGCAGGGAACAGGAAATTTGCAGGGGAACAAACCTTTCTGGATACGGGAATTGAGGTGATCGAGAATGGTTGGGCTGGCCCTTCTTCAGGTATAAAAATGCATTTATATGGCCCTGACCCAGATCCTGGAGTTGGACTTTGTCTACTTTATCCAAAACTGAGCCATGTCCTGAGAGCAACTCAGTTACAGATGGTTCATCTTTGGGACATTCCCTGTGCTGCCAGAGATATCACTGTAACATTCCTGTTGATGAGGCCATTTCCCTGAGGGTTTTTTTGTTTGTTTGTTTTGTTTTTTTTGGGGGGGGGGTCATAGGTTTCCATCACCTCATAATGTAGATAGCTGAGAGATAATTGAAGAAACATCTCCAATCTCCTTTGCTCATCATAAGGAATAGACATTCACATTTACAATTGTAGAGGAAGAAGAGTGGATATCAGGGGGACATCAATTTAATAAATAATAAAGGGAAATAAGAGTTCACCCATTTTACTTTATAGAAATTAGGAAACTTTAATCACAGCCACTGGACAAGTTTTTTTAGAAGTCTGAGTAAAGAGGCACCTGGGTGGCCCATTGGTAAGCATCCAACTTCAGCTCAGGTCATCATCTCATGGTTCGTGGGTTTGAACCCTGCATCAGGCTCTGTGCTTAACAGCTCAGAGCCTGGAGCCCACTTCGGGTTCTATGTCTTTATCTCTTTCTGCCCTTCCCCCCGCTCACACTGCCTCTCTGTCTCTCTCCCTTCCTCTCAAAAATAAACACTTAATTCTGAGTAAAGAATATTAGGCATAAACGACAAACTATTTTAATAATACTTAAAATTTTTTAAATGTTTATTTTAGAGAGCACGCGAGCAAGAGCGTGCTTGCGCGCGTGCAAGTTGGGGAAGGGCACAGAGGGAGGGAGACGAGAATCCGAAGCAGATTCCAGGCCCTGAGCTGTCAGCATAGGGAGCCAGATGCAGGGCTCAAATCCATGAACTGTGAGATCATGACCTGAGCCAAAGTTGGATGCTTAACTGAATGAGCCACCAAGCCACCCCTAATCCTTTTTTTTAAATGTTTTATTTATTTTTTAGAGAGAGCAACAGACACTGAGCACAGGTTGGGGAGGGGCAGAGAGAGAGGGAGACAGAATCCGAAGCAGGCTCTGAGTTGTCAGCATAGAGCCCGACACGGCCGAACTCACGAACAAGAAGATCATGACCTGAGACAAGTCTGATGCTTCACTGACTGAGCCACCCAGGCGCCAGACTATTTTAATAATTCTTAATCCTACTTACAAAAATCACATTAAGATGAAGTATGCTTCAAAGTCAAATGCAGGTTAAGGTTAAGTCCTTTTGAAGACCCCAGCATATTGTATAGTTTTTCATGTTGTGTTTCTGCTGACTAGAAACTAGTTCTTCTAGATTGTGAAGGTTGGTTCTGTCGTCCCAGGAACCTCCTGTTTTGTGATACTTGCCACTGATAGAATCTTTACTTTTGGATTTATCAGTTACTTTTGTCCTGGTCCCTGGCTTGCATGTAACTACTCATCTGTCTCCCTTTCATTCCCACAGCCCCACCAGCAGTAGTAGGTATGGGTCCTCCTGTAATGTGAGTCAAGTAAGCTCTCAGTTGAGTGAACTAGACCAGTGTCACGAACAAGATGATGACCGTCGGGAGAGGGACTCGATTCATTCATGCCACAGCTCTGGCAGCTTCTCCAGAGACGGTCAAGTGGGCTTTGGAGAACAAGAGAAAGCCTTGGAGGTGACGGGTGAAGAGGAGACAGCATGTGAACCCAAGGAGAGGAAAGAAGATGCCACAATCCATCCTCCCCCAGATCTGGTGCTACACGAAGACCATGTCGTAGGCCCTCAGGAGAGGTAGGTGATGGCTGCCCTAAGGAGTTCATGTGGTTTCCTCAGTACTCCTCTGTGGTATTGCTAGATATAAGTGCTTTTCATTTGTTTCCCTATAACTGGGTATGGTAGTGATCAGGATACTGAGGTTTAGCTCTATACTGCTTCCTTTGATTTTTGGTGTAACTCCCTAGGTATTCTGGGATCTCTGAAGATTACTTGGGTTCTTTGTAGTTACCTGCAGTGTACCAGGTCTTCTTGAGTATGCAGTTCTTGGCCTACTAGTTGACCTATATATGGTAGCCTCTGAATCTGGAATTGATCTGAGCCCTACAGTTTAGTTCATTCAGAGGAGTTACTTTGGATGAAATAGGCTTCCCATCCTATTAATATTTAAACTTCTTATGTGAACATTGTTTTGTTTTGTTTTTTCCTGGCTGAGAAAACCAGGACAGAGTTAAGAAAGAATTGGTCTAAAAGTCAGGTGTAACTCTCCCTTCTGCCTCCCCAGGGTCTAGCAGTATATCTGGAATTAAATGGTACCCATAAGAAGAAAAATTTTAAACCTGTCTTTTAGAGAGGGAGAGTGGTAGGGAGGGGAATGGGAAGAGAGAATCTTAAGTGGGTCTCATGCTCAGTGTGTAGCCTAATAGGGGACTCAATCACATGACTCTGAGTTAATGATTTGAGTCAAAATCAAGAGTTGGACATTCAACTGACTAAGCCACCCAGGTGCCCCTTTAACAGTTTTGTAATAAAGTAAGTTTAGTATAGCATTTGAGTGTTATTGTTACTGAATTAAATCAGTCAGTAGAGTTGCAGATAGGTTAAGGGCAGAGCATGGTTCAGTCTTGGCACTATTGACATTTGGACCCAGATAACTATTATGGGGAACTATTGTATGCACTGTAGAATATATAGTGACATCTGCACACTACATGCCAGTAGCAACCTTCAGTTGGGGCAACCAAAAATGCCTCCAGATGTCAGATTTCCCGTGGGGTACAGAACTGCCCCCTGTTGAAAACCACTGGGGTGGAGTGATAAAAGCTAGGTGTGACTTAGATTCTCAAATATCAGGTCTAAAAATAAAGCCTCTCACCAGAAGATCAAAGCAGTGAGTGCTATTTATGTGGTAGAAGTTTGAAGAATGGTTGGTGTGTGTACTCTACCCCTGAAGATACAGACTTATTTTCTACTCTTATTTTTTCTTGATTTTTAGTCCTCTCTCGTGGCTTGTCCAATAAACAACACATCCAGGAGGCTTGGTTAACAACCTACTGAAAGATTGCTCTTTGTAGACCTTAGACTTGTCAGATACCATTGTCTGGGTAGAGTTCTGGTTAGAGCAGCAGAAGTGCCCAGCACAAGTATTTCTCCTTCTCTTCTGGCTGTGGACTCTCAGATCCTAACTGTGCAAGTAAAGTCCGGTTCTACTGTGGTCAGAAGTGTCCACAATGTTTTAAAGTAGTTGATCCAGTTAGAGGGCATCAGAGCCAACATCTGTTTTAGGTATTTAGATGGTGGATGCCTGTTTCTGTCTTGGCACTAGACCTCAGTGGGAGAGAGGAGAAACATTATCACCAAAAATTGACCACCATTCCATAGTAAAGAACCTGGATGATGATTTGTTCTATTTTTCTTAATTAAAAAAATTTAAGTTTATGTTTTGAGAGAGAGTAAGGGGGGAAGAGAGAAGGAGAGAGAGAGAATCTACGCTATCAGTGCGGAGCCTGATGTGATGCTCGAACCAAAAATCATGAGATCATGACCTGAACCAAAATCAAGAGTTAAAGGTTCAATCCACTGAGCCACCCAGGGATCTCAATTTGTTCTAGTATAGCATAACGTTATATATATTGTTTGTTTTCACTGAGGGTGTCCCTACGGCAGCTCAAGTAACAAGATCATGGCAGGAAAAGGGCTGTACTTTTTTCCTTAGCACTTTTGAGGGAGGGTAGAAATTGCTAAGCCTTTCAAAATTCTTAGTAGAACAGAAAGGGGTCACAGGAACAAAATTCTGACCTAAGGATGGATGCTATGTAGAACCCCCAAGGGAGACTAGTGGTCTTGAGAGGTAAACACAGGAATTAGTCTCCATGTCTCCACATAGTTTCAGGACCCTTTTTTGTCATTGCTTTCACTAGAATCCTGAAACCTGACTGTCCCAATGAGCCGACTCATTGCGTGAGTGAAAAAAGGGGAAGGAAGAGAGGGAATGGATAGAAATCTAAAAGGAGAGGTAACTGGATGGCTCAGTTGGGTAAGCATCTAATTCTTGATTTTGGTTCAGATCATGATCTCACAATTTGTGGGATCGAGCCCACATCAGGCTCTGTGCTAACAGCATGGAGCCTGCGTGGGATTCTCTCTCTCTGGCCCCCACCCTCATGTGCATATGAGTGCACATGCTTTCTCTCTCAAAAAAAAAAAAAAAAAAAAGCTAAAAGGAGGTGTTATTTTAGAGAGGATTTTTTTTCACATTGGCTATTTAGGACTATGCTGTTTAGTGTCCTGAATCACTAAACAAGTATAGGCATGAATACAAAACATTTTACTTCAGTTATTTGGCAGTTTTGCCTTGAGCACTGTCACCCTGTGGCCTGGGCTGGTTTTAAGGAACATTCTTTTCTTTGTTTCAAGTTTTCCTGAGGAGAAGGCTTCTTCACCATTTACACAAGCCAAAGCGCACTGGATCCGAGCAGTTACCAAGGTTCGACTCCGGCTGCAGGAGGTAGGAAATCTGTTTTTCTAGTACTAGTTGGGACAATTTTTTCTTTGAAATTGGGAGACATATGGTGCTGAAGAAGCAGTCAGTGATTAGTCATCTTCTTATAGTGTGCTTTTGGGAATGCATGACAAGTAAGCCAGAGCCTTAAGAGATGGGAGGTGTCTGTTGGCTCCCTTCTATGCTGATTAATGGAAATCAAGTAGACTTAGTGGGTTGAGAGCCTGAGCGCTAAGTTAAATGCTATTTTCAGTACCATTGTCACTTTAAGGCCATTTTATTTTGAGCTTAGGACAGGAAACCATTACAAGGCCTTTTAGGGTCAGTTTTTGTCTCCCTTGGCCATCTAGTTCAAGATCAGTGGCTTACCTATTATAGAAGGCCTTTCTGATGTGTACAAAAAGGATGTTTTTAAATGACAAGTGGCTGTCAGTAGTATAATACCTGGAAGATATTTAAAATGCAAGCAAGCTCATATATGTAAACACACTTAAAAAATAATTTATTTTGAAATATATTCAAACTTAGGGAAAAGCTGCCAAAATGGCAGTGTAAAAAATTCTTATATCTTTCTTACCAAGATGCCCCAAATGTTGACATTTTACCACAATTGCTTCAACAGCCTCCATCCATTATGATTAATCTTTTTCTGAACCATTTGAGAAAACATTGGGGAGATAAGGTTGTATTACTGAATAGTCCTATTTGTATTTCCCAAAAAACAAGGAATAACCATACTCTCCTGTATAACCATAATGTAACCATCCACATCAGGAAATCAGCAATGCCAACACTATCATGAAAACCCCTTGCAAATTTTGCCAGCTGTTCCAACAATGCCTCTTCTCTTTCCTGGCCCAGGATACAATCCAGGCTGACATGTTAGTAGTGATATCTCTCTGTAGGCTTCTTTTACCAGGAATGGTTCCTCAGTTTTATCTTCAACATATGGTACTGACCTTTTATTTGGTAGTGTGTTCTTCATTTGGGGTCCATCCAGTGTTTCCTCATGTTCAGACGCAAGCCATGCTTTCTTGGTAGGAATTACACAAAAATGATGCTAGGCCCTTTTTAGTGAGTTGTATCAAGAGGTATGTGTCAGCCTGTCCTATCCTTGTAGTGTTAACTTCAGTCAACTGGTTAATTTTATATTGGCCAGGTTTCTAACCTATCAAGTCACCTTTATTCCTTTAGTTATTGATAGGTGTTTTGTATACTCTGAGACCCGTATCTTATTCTTCATCAAATCTCTGCCTCTGAGCTAAGCATCTGTTGGTAACTCCTGTCTGAATCTACCACCACTTACGGTGGCTGCTAAATGGTTAACTTTCTATTTCCATTATACTTTCTATGTTTGGTAGCTGGCATTCTATAAGGAAGAGATTTCCCTTTTCTCTCATCAATTTATTTATATCAGTATGGACTCATGGATTTCCAATTTATGACATGAGTTATAATCCACTACTGTCATTTGTTCCTCAGATTGTTCTAGCACTACTAATTTGCCCCTTCAGAGAAAAGATAATGCCTTGATAATGATTGAAAAGGTAGCTGCTTTGGAAAAAAGCATTTTGAATACAGGTGTTTGAAAATGCTTTCTTTTGTGTGTATGATCTTGTATCAAAAACAATGAGTGTTACCTATAAAAACCCATTAACTAACTGCATGTTCTAAAATCTTGGAAAGAAACTATTAACATATTTAAAAATCTTTCTGATGAAAAACTTCAGTGAGGTTTGAGCTTATTTGTTAAAAATATTTCCATTTGGTAAGACATCAGAGAAAATGAGAACTTAATTAGCCAAATTTCAACAAAATCTTAGTATAATTGCTACGTAGGTACCAATTACAAGTCTTTCATTTGACTGTATCATTTGTATCTTTTTGACAACTTTGAAAACCAAGTATTGAAATAATTGAATGTGGAACCAGACCTTTAAATAATTTTATAACAAAATGTTAAACCAAGATTTAAAAAATAATGAGGCAGATTGTATCACATTGTTTTCACTAAAAATATCACTACTGCTAGTATTTTCAGTGACAGCAAGAAATATTTTTATCATTAATAAATTCTAAATGTATTTCTTTTATGCTTTTTATATTTTTATAATGTAATGAATATATTAATAGTTATATGTGTTTATAAGTTTTAAATGAATAAATAATATATATATATTGAGAGAGATGCTAAAAAAGAATTCTGTGGATAGAGTTGCCTAATCATACACACTTGGAATTTTGTTGATCTAGACTGACACGAGGTAAACATTTAAAGTGAACATTTATGCGGGTGGTTGGGTAGCTCAGTCAGTTAAGCATCCAACTCTTGATTTCAGCTCAGGTCATGATTTCATGATTTGTGAGATCTAGTCCTGCATGGGGCTCTGTGCTGGCAGTGCAGAGCTTGCTTGGAATTCTCTCGCCCTCGCCCTTGCCCTCGCCCCCCCTCTCTCCCTCTTCCCCCCCTCCCCCCTCCCTCTCCTCCCCCCTCCCTCTCCCACCTCCCTCTTTTCTGCTCCTTTCCCTTCAAAGTAAAAAAATAAATAAACTTAAAAAAATAAAGTGAATATTTATGGGGTCTTTTTATTTCTAATTTTTCAGAAGTAAGGATTTAAAAGATCTCACTATAAAGGAAAGTAAAACAATGTCTGCATAAAAATTCTGAATCAGAAAAACAAGAATATATTAGAGCAGACAGTTTATGATTTTTTTCTTTTTAAGAGGCAGTTTGGGGTCTCTCAGAAAGAATAGATAAAAACAGTTGCCGAAGCTTGGAATCATTTAGGGGAAAGCATGGTTGATTTAAGAGCAACTCAAAACCATTCTACTTAATTGAATAAGAGAACAATAGTAAATATATTCTTAACACAGGTCACGTACCTGGAAGCTGATTAGATGTAGCCAAGAGGATAAAGATAAGCCAGAGTTTAATGAAGGGTGTGAAAACAGTTTAAGATAGAGGCAGAAGTACACTATTTATACTTACTGTGAGATTTGCTGGACTGATTGAGATTCTGGCAGTAGGAAGTACAGCACCAAGGATTTTTTTTTTTCTGAGTAATTGGAAGTTCCATCTAGTTACCCTTTAATGCTCTGTTAAAGGCAATCATTGTTAGCTTCTTATTATTCTAGAATTGCTTTTTACAAGTGCAAGATTTATATATTATAAATCCCTCACTGTTTAAAAAAAACAAAATTGGTGTCTTTTACATACTCAGAACATTGTGTTTTTTCATTTGGAGATCCTTCCATATTTATAGGAGAATTTTTTTCTTAATAACTGCAGATATTTCTTTGTATAAATGCACTGTAAATATTTAACTAGTCTTCTGTTGATGTTAATTTGGTTCATTTGGTAGCTTCTAGTTTGGTTGTTATTTGCTATCACAAACCATTTTGTAAATGAGCACCTATTACATACATCATTTTGCAAGTATATTTGAGGGAGTGTGCATTTGTACATTCAATAAATATTGCCAAATTGCAATTTGTCACTGGCTTTAAACAATAAAGGTTTATTTTGCTCATGCTGCTTGTCATCCTGTATGCCGAGGAGTTCTGCTTTATTTTTTTTAATTAAAAAAAATAGTTTATTGTCAAATTGGTTTTCATATAACACCCAGTGCTCTTCCCCACAAGTGCCCTCTTCCATTACCACACCTCTTTCCCCCCCTCCCCCTCCCCCTTCAACCCTCAGGTTTATTTTCAGTATTCAGTAGTCTCTCAGGTTTTGTGTCCCTCTCTCTCCCCAACTCTCTTTCTCTCTTCCCCTCCCCATGGTCCTCCATTAGGTTTCTTCTGTTCTACTGTTAGACCTATGAGTGCAAACATATGGTAACTGTCCTTCTCTGCCTGACTTATTTCGCTTAGCATGACACCCTCAAGGTCCATCTACTTTGCTACAAATGGCCATATTTCATTCTTTCTCATTGCCATGTAATACTCTATTGTGTATATATATATACCACATCTTCTTGAATCATTCATCAGGTGATAGACATTTAGGCTCTTTCCATGATTTGGCTATTGTTGACAGTGCTGCTATGAACATTGAGGAGTTCTGCTTTAAGTTGTCTTCTCTCTGAAGTCCAGGCTGATGGAACAGCCTGCATCTAGTACATTATTAGTGTAGGTAGTAGAGGGAAAGAAAAGAGAACATAGCAGATTTCACTCTGGCTCTTAGAACTTCTGCCCAACACCTCACACCAGTCAGAATGGCTAACATTAACAACTCAGGCAACAAGAGGTATTGGCTAGGATGCAGAGAAAGAGGATCTCTTTTGCACTGCTGGTGGGAATGCAAACTGGTGTAGCCACTCTAGAAAACAGTATGGAGGTTCCTTAAAAAATTAAAAATAGCAATTTCACTACTAGGTATTTATCCAAGGGATACAGGTATGCTGTTTCGAAAAGACACATGCACCCCAGTGTTTTTAGCAGCACTTTCAACAATAGCCAAAGTATGGAAAGAGCCCAAATGTCCACTGATGAGTGAATGGATAAAGCAGATGTGTACATATATATATATATATATATATATATATATGTACACACACATAGTGGAATATTACATGGCAATCAAATAGAATGAAATCTTGCCAATTGCAACTACATGGATGGAACTAGAGGGTGTTGTGCTAAGTGAAATTAGAGAAAGACAAGTATCACATGACTTCATTCATATGAGGACTTTATGATACAAAACAGATGAACATAAGAGAAGGGAAGCAAAAATAATATAAAAACAGGGAGGGGGACAAAACACAAGAGACTCTTAAATATGGAGAACAAACAGAGGTTACTGGAGGGGTTGTGGGAGGGAGAATGGGCTAAATGGGTTATGGGCATTAAGAAATCTCCTGAGATCATTGTTGCACTATATGCTAACTAACTTGGATGTAAATTTAAAAAAATAAATACAAGTTAAAAAAAAAAAATAAAACTTCTGCCCAGAGAATACAATATATCACTCTTGCTCACATTTCCCTGGCTAAACCAAACCATAAAACCGTACTTAACTTCAAGTGAACAGTATAGTATACCATGAAAGAGAAAAAGAAGGATATTTGTGAGCTGCTTTAATGATCACCCCAAAGGGTATCTGCCTTCCACAGAGATTGTACCAGTTTATACTCCTACTAGTAATGTCATGAGGGTGCTTTTTTTCCTCCTTCCCAAACCCACCAGTAGAGTGACTTGGTCAAACTTTTGGATATTTGCAAGTATGGTAAGCATTGGTATCTCAGTAGAATTTAAGTTTATCATATTATTAGTACAGTTAAGCATGTTTTACAAGTAAGGGCTCTTAGTATTTACTATTTTGTGAACAGTCTATTCATATCCTATACCCATTTTTTCTATTGAACTTCTGATTCCCAGGAACTTTTACTGTTTTAGGGAAATTAACCCTTGTCTGTGATAGGAGTTGCCATACTTTTTTCTCATTGTATCATTGTGAGAAAGTGTTTTTCTTTTTTTAAGTTTATTTATTTATTTAGAGAGAGAGAGAGAGGAGCAAAGGGAGAGAGCGAGAATTCTAAGCAGGCTTTGCACTGTCAATGAGGGCCCAGCATGGGGCTTGAACTCACAAATTGTGAAATCATGACCTGAGTTGAAACCAAGAGCTGGACACTCAACTAACTGAGTCACCCAGGTGCCTTGTGAGAAAGTTTTTTTTTTTTTTTTTAAACTGTACTGAGCTACATTTTCCTAATCCACAAGATGGAGAGAAAAATAGTACCTTTATCTTAGGATTGTAAATTACCTAGTAATAAAACTATAGTTTAAAAAAGAGGAAATTAGAAAGAAATATACTTCAGTGACTCCACGTTGTCGTCCTGATAAAATAAAACCTTCATAATCTATGTAGCTCTGTGTGACTCACTAGCCCAGTTCAGAAACTGTTGCTTTGATGAAAGTGAGAGAAGTACTCAAAGTGAGCATTCAGAGGCATTATCAGTCCACAACATATTGGGAATAAAAAACTAGATCCTCTACAAAATGAATTGGAAAAGCACTGATACAGACCTTATATGCCTTTTCAGTCTTACCTCTTTTTGTTGTTCTGTTTAGTCAATACTTCCAACATAGAGAACTATATATTTTTCCAAAATCTCAGACTTTGCACTTGCCATTTGCCATGCATGAAATACTCTTTCTCCACTTAGCTAAATTTTTATTCATATTTAAAATCTAGCCAGGTGTCAGTTTTGGGGGTTAAGCTTCCAGACTCTGTTGTATAACATTGCATACTTTTTCTGGATTGGCATTTACCATGATGTAATGGAGTTACTTATTTACTGTTTGATCTAACTTTCTCATGTACTTGTAAGATTTTGATTTCTGGAGCTATATATATATATATTTTTTATTGCTAGTGTTCTAGAGCCCAGTACAGAACCTGGCAGAATGTTTTGCCAGCTTTTTATAGATGCTTACCTAGCTAGAAAAGCCCATCAGCATTTTCAGAGAGGTCTCTATGGGTCTTTTTATCTGTCTTCATTATTTTTACCTTTTTCCAAGGCCTAATAGCTGTGAAATATTAGCTATTAGCATTAGCTATATTTTCTTATATAATTTGTATGTGTATTAAAAGTAAAAATACTGAATTTGGACCATAGTATGTGTGCATTAAAAAATTTTCTCACTTAGATTGTTTTTGTGAGCATTAAATATGTTTAGAAAATATGAATTTAGGTTTATTAATAGATTAATAATATTCTATTAGGTTGATGTTCCATAACAACTTGTATTTCTTTATAATTATAAATAATGCTATGATGAGCATCATTTTGTGTGAATCTGTTTTTTATTTTTTTTCTTTAACTTAGCTTTCTCAAATTAGATTCAAATAAATTACTCAGTTAAAGAGTATATATGCCTTTTAAAGGCTTCTGATTAACTTCTATGTGTGGTTTCAGAAAGCTTTTTCCAATTTGTACTTTCAGTATTTGAAGGTGCCCCACCAACACTGAGTATTACCATTTTAGAAAATGTTTGCCAATTCAGCAAAAGAATGGTATCCCCTTGTTTTGATTTTTATTTCTTTGATTCTGATTTGAATACTTCCCATAAGTTTATAGGACATTTATACTTCTTCAGCCAATAACTGCATTCAGTAGACTTTGAGGAACTACCATAACCTAGCTACCCTTACGCCATTCCTATAACCAGCTTGAGGGAAGATATCCTATAGGTCGTCTCTGTATCTGGGCTGGCTAAGTACCTGGCCATATGTACTTAATAAGTGTTTGATGACATTGCAGTAATGTTAGTAGTGTGGGTGGAATGGATATGATTCTGTACCTTATTTGGCTTAGCTGCAGAAAAATCTGGGGGAGGAGGTGAGACTTTTAGCTCTAGAAACAGAGACTGTGGTGGCAGCAGGTGGGTGGGTGTTCCAGGTGGAAGGGACAGTGAAGGAGAAGACATAGAGGTAGGCCGTGAGGAAGCCTTGACAGAAGCTTTTAGGTTGCTAAAGAAAGCTGAAGAAGGAGAGACTTATTTAGTAAGCAGAGACAGAACTGAACAAATAGAATAGAAGGCTAGTGTTTAAATGGAGCACTCTGAGGAGATCCAGGATTGTAGCTGGTCAACCTGAGGGATGGGTCAGCATTTTCTCAGGGAAGATCATTAAGCCAGAATGAATTGACTTTCTCCCATAAAGTTCTTTTCTGGTCTCTTGACTCTCTAGCAGAGCCTTCCTTCTCAGGCAATTATTGAAGGCCTGTAAAAGGTATTCCTCTTGGGAAAAAATGATGCTCAAGGGGAGCACCCTTGAGGGCCCCATCTCTTAGGCTTAGTTGCATCAGGAAAGCGTTCTTTCTGTAATTTTTACTTGCAGGATTTTGTTCTAATCACAGCTGCCCACATTAACTTTCACTACTTCAGTTCTTTACCCTCGTGGAGACCCCATTTATACCCCTCTCTCTAACCATCACTACTGTAACAATTAAATGAAAGAATGTTTGGAATAATTGATAAGTATAAAAATATAAAATTATACAAAAACATAAAATTATACATGTATAATGCTAAATTTCCCTCCTACTTCAAACTTCCAGATCTCTAGTCCTGATCTCCCCCATTTCTTTGTTTCCTGAATCTTGTGAATCAGTCCAGAGATTATCTGTGCACTTACAAGCATGTGTGTATTACACACATCATCCTTTACCTTTTTATTTTTATTATTTTAAAAATTTATTTATTTATTTTGAGAGAGGGAAAGAGCACGAGCAGGGGAAGTGCAGAGGGGAGAGAGCTGACAGTGCAGAGCCTGACTCAGGGATTGATCACCTGAACCATGAGATCATGACCCAAATTGAAATCAAGAGTCTGATGCTTAACCAACCCAGGTGCTCCTAAAGCCCCTCCCCCCCTTTAAAAACTCTATCCCCAATGTAGGACACAATCTTATGACCCTGACATCAAGAGTCTCATGCTCTGCTGACTGAGCCAGCCAGGCACCCCACTAAAAGCCTTTATGAAGAAGGTTCTGTCCTTTTCATGCCCCCTTACTGGGTCAGGAGTGAGGCTTAGTTTTCTCTGGCTCTCTTTGCCACTTCCAGGCCATTACTAGATCTTCACATAACCTATTCTCATAGTCACCTTCCTTGTTGTAATTAGATCCCAACTGTTCGTTAACTCCTCATTCAGTGAAAACTTTATTACCTACTTCACAGTTTTCCTTTTGATCTCAACTGCTGCTGCCATCATCATCATCATCACCACCACCACCACCACACTTATTGGATATTACCATTACTATAAGTATTTTACATGCATCATCCAAATGAATCCCTCATAATACTTTTACAAACCAGTCTTATGTTATTTGGCCCATTTTATAGATTAAAAAACTGAGGTTTTAGAAAGATAGAACTTGTTCAGGGTCCCATAACTGATAAGAGGACTGCATTCAAATCTAGATCTAGTTAACTCTAGAGCCTAGCTTTTTAACACTTATTCCACCATATTACCACCATAATCTTAGAACTTTGTTTTCCAGAGTGTGGAAAACTGTTTCACAGGACTCCAGTTTCTAGGTTCCCTTATGTGATGGAGTTCCATGGCCAAAGAAATTTGGGGAATAAATTTGGTTCCAATAGAGTGTAATACCAACAACAGATTGCTCTATTGTAGGCTTGTTATGATTCTTAAGAGGAGAATATAATGTGCACAGTGTTACTGCATGCTTATTTGACCATGAAACTGTTCTGGAGAAGCATCCTGTAGGACTCATTTTCCAAGGAATACATATGAAGAAATTCTGTCTCATTTGATTTCATTATCATTTCATTAAAACTGCATTTGTGAGGGTCATCAGTGAGCTGATAGCTACCTGATGTAGTGATTGCTTTCACACTTTAATGGACCTCTGTGCAGTGTTTGATACACTGAACACTCCTTTGTGGTTTGACACTTAAGAAACCATCCTCAATGCCATTCTTCTCTGATCTCTCTTTCAGTTTCCCTTTTCTGATTTCTCTCTTTGCTTTCTTTCTTAAATATTGGTCTTCCTGGGGTTCTTTCCTCAATCCTCTTTTCATATAACTCCCCTACATTCTTTATATGAAATCTCATTATGTCAGTTACTTATATGTGGATTATTCTCCTGTTGCTCTAGCCCAGATGTCTTCCCTGAACTCTAAATCCATATTTCTAACTACTTCTTACATATCACTTGTCCCATCACCATCTAAAATTCAACATGTTTAGCCAAATGACATCATCTCTGAAAAACTGTTTTGTGTCCTATATTTTGTTTCCATGTTCCCCAAACCAACCCAGAACCTACTAAATGTGACTGGGCTCTTGAAAAGAGAAAGCTAAGCCATCCCTTCTATAATGTAGAAGAATTAGGAGCAGGAGTTTCACTTACCTTTGGAGGGAGGGAGGGGGGGCTCCTGGGTGGCTCAATTGGTTAAGCGTTCAACTCTTGTATTTTGGCTCAGGTCGTGATCTCATGGTTCATGAGTTTGAGCCTTGCATCAGGCTCTGTGTTGATAGCGTGGAGTCTGCTTTGGATTCTTTCTCATTCCCTTTCTCTGCTCCTCCCCCTTCTCATATGTTCTCTCTCTTTCTCAAAATAAATAAATAAACTTAATAAAGAGAAGGAGGGAAGGATAAGATAGCTGTCTTGTGCACATAGTAGATATTTCACAAATATCTTTTGACAGGATGAATGCAAATGATGTAGGCAGAAAAGCTAATCAATCCTTTTTCATCCTGGGCAATTGTTTTGTGGAGAGGAATGAGGAGGCCTCTCTTGCCTGAAATTTTAAAAGGGGCGCCTAGTGGCTCAGTTGGTTGAGCGTCTGACTTCGGTTCAGGTCATGATCTCACGGTTCGTGGGTTCAAGCCCCGCGTCAGGCTCTGTGCTGACCACTAGCTCAGAGCCTGGAGCCTGCTTTGGATTCTGTGTCTCTTTCTCTCTCTGTTTCTCCCCTGTTCACGCTCTGTCTCTCTCTGTCTCTCAAAAATAAATAAATGTAAAAAATTAAAAAAAAATTTTTTTTTAAGTTTTTAATTTATTTTTGAGAGACAGAGCCTGATGCGGGGCTCAAACCCACAAACCGTGAGATCATGACCTGAGCCGAAGTCAGACGCCTAACCGACTGAGCCACCCAGGCGTCCCCAAAATTTTTTTTTAAAAAGGAAGAGGTCATACCCATACTTGATCACTTTGGGTTGAAGAATTTTATAATTTCCAGATTTCATCTTTCTAGCCACCTGTGACTAGGGCTCCTTCCTCTCCTCACACAAAGCTTGCATCTGCCTTCCCTCACTGCTCTAAGGTGAAATAGAGACAAATAGAGTGTGCTTTTTGTGTTCTTCCAGCCCTACTTCTATACCATTTCCTCTTAGTGGACTGAAAAAGAAAAAGGACTCCTGTTTCTATTTTTTTTAGTAACAAATATCTTTTTATTGAGATATTATTAACATTATAATTTACCATTTTAAAGTGTATAATTCAGTGTTTTTAATATATTTACTAGGTTGTACAGCCATCACCACTATCTAATTCCAGAACATTTCCATCACTGCAGAGGAAATGCCATCCCCATTAATAAGTCACTCCTCATTCCCTGCTTTGCTTTAGCCTCTGGCAACCACTAATTTACTTTCTGTCTCTATGGATTTATGTGTTTTGGACATTTCATATAAATGAAATCATATGTGGCCTATTGTATCTGGCTTCTTTCACTTAACATAATGTTTTTAAGGTTCATCTGTGTTACAGCATCGGCCAGTACTTTGTTCTTTATATGGCTGAATAATATTCCATTCTGTGGATATACCACATTTTGTTTATCTATTCACCTGTTGTTGGATATTTGGATTGCTTTCACCTTTTAGCTGTTATGAACAAAGCTGCTGTGAACATTCATGTATAATTTTTTTGTGTGGACATATGTTTTCAGTTCTCTTGGGTATATATATACATACAAATGGAATTGCTGGGATATATGGTACCTCTATGTTTAACCTTTTGAGAAACTGCCAGACTGTTTTCCAAACAGGTTGTACCATTTTACATTCCCATAAACAGTGTATGAGGGTTCCTTCATATCCTTACCAATGCTTGTTAATCTTTTCGTGATAGCCATCCTAATGGATGTGAAGTGATATCTCATTGTGATTTTGATTCCCATTTCCCTAGTGACTAAGAAAGGTAAACATCTTCTCTCATGCTTTTTGGCCATTTGTACACCTTCTTTGAAGAAATGTCTATTGAAATCTTCTGCGTTTTTACATTGGGTTATTTGTCTTTTGTTGTTGAATTGTAAGAGTTCTTAATATATTCTGGGTTGAAGTCCCTTATCAAATACATGATTTGCAAATATTTTCTCCCAGCCCTATTCCTTTTAAATTTCTTTGGACTTTTCTTGAATTGGCCACTTTTCTGCCTTAATTGTTCGCTAATCTGTAGCCTTTCTTTCTCCTCTTTGACTTGCACATGTATGGAGGAGTAGGCAACATCACCTGAGCCTCTAAAACAACAAGAAGCTGTTTTTTTATTTTTGTTTTTGTTTTTACAGGGTGTAGAAGTAGCATGCCCAGTTGGTCAGTTGCAAAAGCATGTTCTTGAGCTGCCAGCTTTCCCTACAGCCTGTCTCAGGCCCTCCTTTTCTGTTCCTCTAATACACAATCTTGCTCAGACCTTGGGATTCAACTGCTTTGGTAAAAACTAAAATCTTAGGTAGAACAAAATTCCAAAGATGCAGTTGAGTGGGTGATAATAGGGGCATCCATAAGCTATTAAAATTTAAATATTCTTTTACACATTGGACACAGGCCCTCCACCTTTCCCACCCCCATCTGTACTGAGTGGAGCAGGAATACCAGAAAGGACACACATGATTCTCCTGCCTGTGTTCTCCATGTCTGTCAGGAAGCAGGCCAGAGCAGTAAGGGAAGCTGAGACTGGCCTAGTTCTTTCTCTAAAGTTACTAGCTGGTTTGTTTCTTATATTTCGTTTTAAAGGCTCCCGACAAAGAAAAGGAAAACACCAGGGTACCTGGCATCTGATTCTGGATTGTCTCCTTTCTTCCTCTGCCTTTTAAATCGCTAATACCACCATACCCTGATTTCACTTTTTCTTCCTGTTATGGGCTGAATCGTGCCCCCCTTCCTCATATGTTGAAATCTGTATTATTTTTTTAAATGTTTATTTTTGAGAGAGAGAGACAGAGCATGATTGGGGGAGGGGCAAAGGGAGAGGGAGACACAGAACTTGAAATGGGCTCCAGGCCCTGGTGTATCAACACAGAACCCAATGAGGGTCTTGAACATATGAATCATGAGATCATTACCTGAGCTGAAGTCGGACGTTGAATGAATTGAGCCACCCAAGTGCCTCACATATATTGAAATCTTATTACCCAGTATCTTAGAATGTGATTGTATTTGGACAGAGTCTTTAGAGAGGTAATTATGGTAAATTGAGGTCATATGGATGGACCCATATCCAGTCTGACTGGTATTCTTATAAAAGGAGATTAGGACTTAGATGGAAAAGCCTGTGTAGGCAAAGATTGCCATCTGAGGCTTAAGAGATAGGCCTCAGAAGAAACCAACTTGCTGACACCTTGATCTTGGACTTCTAGGCTCCAGTATTGTAAGAAAATAAATTTCCGTTTCTTAAACCACCCAGTCTATGGTATTATGTTATGGCAGCCCTGGCAAACTAATAACCCTTCAAGGTAGAAGGGGAAAGAAGGTGACACAGAAGCTTCTGTGATATCTAGTGTGTTTTGTACCTGTTTACCATTATCCCTTTTACTAATAAAATGTAGGGCTAAACTGGAAATAGGAAGAACTAGATCCTTGCAGTAGATTAATTTTAAAATCTGAGAGAACCTAAGCAAATCACTTTCCTATTTTCTATTTCTCAGTCTCCTGAGCTGTAAAATTAAGGAAGACTCTCCTCTCTTACAAAGTTTTGGTGATATCAGAGAAAAATGCATTTTTGAGTGTAAAGCTCTAGAAATAATTGCTTGAGAGTCACCAATAGACCGCCTCTTACCAGAACTTGTGGTTTTCAGGGCTCTCTCATGACCTTGCTAGCCTAGGCCTGAGTGGCCTCCCAGAGGCGTTGTTGCTGCGCACAGCTGGAGCCTTTGCTACTGAGTGGGAACACAAGTGAAACTGTTTCTGTGGCTAAAGCAGCAAGGTGCCAGTGCCACAGGATTTCAGGTTTTTATAGGGATCTAGACTCCTCGGTGGCACGGAGTTCCTGAGATAACTATATGGATCACTCAGAGGAAGCTATTTATCTAGCTTACTGATACTTCTCTGGAGCCCAGAAGGAAGAAGTCAATGGGATGCCTTAACCCACGAGTCTAGGAGAGGGGTACAGAGGCTGTCATGGGCACTGGCGGGCACATTTCCCCCGAGAGCTGCTTTTGTGTGCTTATCAAGAGAAATGCTTAACATTTCTCACGTTTTCCACCCCACCCCCTGAAATGTTCTAGACATCTATATGGCCTGGATCTGGATGTTTATCAATGGTTGGTCTTCTGTGAATCTTAGATTTGGTTCTAGGCTGTGTCTGCACCTTGTGAATTATAAGGTGTCACATCTGTGCCTGGGATTTGAGGCAGGTTGTTTGAAGGGATGGAGTTTGGTTTCTGAGGCACATATCAAAACACCTCTGAGGAATGCTGTGATACTATTGACTTGCCTAGAGTCAGAGGAGAGTATCAGACACTGGTAGCAAGCTTAGCTCCAGTTGGTCGTATTTTCTGGGCATACTATCAGTAAAGAGAGGTACTGTACTTAATAAACTCTTATGTAAGCAGTCTGATTGATACCTCTGTATAAAATTAGAAATTACTTGTTTCCAAATAAACAGAGCTTCTCTTCTTGCTTTCTATTACTTTCTCTGATTCTTCCTGCTTGTTTAATCATCCAACCAATGGATCATTTGATACTGGGCTAGGAAGGAACTCTTCCTCTGTGAGAGAAAATCCTCTTGCTAAAGTTTTCCAAAAGGAAGCAACTGATAAAATTATTCCATTTAAATTTTTTTAGTGTTTATTTTTGAGAGAGGGAGAGACACAGAGTGTGAGTGGGGGAGAGGCAGACTGAGAGGGAGACAGAATCTGAAGCAAGCTCCAGGCTCTGAGCTGTCAGCACAAAGCCTGATGTAGGGCTTGAACTCGGACTGCGAGATCATGACCTAAGCTGAAGTTGGATGCTTTACTGACTGAGCCACCCCGGTGCCCCCAAATTATCCCATTTTAAATCAAGCCAACTAATAAGTGGGTACCACTGGGCGTTTTGGGGCTATTGTAAGACTTTTTTTTTTTTTTTTTTTTTTTTTTTTTTTACCATTTAGAAGCTTGTAGGCCAGAAGGGAGATAGAAATAATCAATATTTAATATTTACGTTTTTTCCTAGATACTTTCCTTAGTCTTTATTGTAATTTGTCTCTGCAGCATTCCAATGTGTGTTTTAAAACTCCCTATTTGTAACTTCCTATTTCCCTAGCTTCTGTTACCCTGGATTCTCCCATTCTCTTCCCTTTCTTTCTTACCTTGCCTATCTCTGTTTTGCCTGTCTCTTTCTACAGTTTTCCCCTCAGGCATTTTTTCTCCTCATCTCAAATAGTAGAGGCCTCTACTCAGCCTCTAATCCAGAATCCTTAACTGAGCAATTGCTATATGACCAATTCTGTGCTTGATCCTGGCTTTTGTGCTAGGCAGCCAATTGACTTACAGCTAGCCTTTCTAAGCAAATAATCCTCAAATCTGTACTTCTAACCCTCCTTTTTCCCTTAGGTTCTATCTTTCATGTCTAGTTATCTTATAGTTATTTTCACCATAACTTCCCAATGTTTGAAACTTCCCTCCTGGGCCTGTTCCTATTCTTTGTTCTCTGTATTAAAATCACCATTATTCTGCTAGTCACCCACTCAAAATCACGGTGTCATTCTTCTCTCTTACCTCCCACATTGGATCATTTGCCAGACCTTGCTCTTTTTCTCTCTCCATGATTTCTTTTACAAGTCTCTTCTCTGTTCCCTTTTGTGTTTGTGTCTTCTTTATTGCTTAGTCTGTAATATTAGTCTTCTGAAGGTTTCCTTGCCTTTTTTTGTCTTGGGATACATTTGTATGCCACTGCCAGCATTGTCTTTGTGAAACAGAGCACTACTCATGGCTCCACTTATACTCAGGGCTCAACTTAGATGTCACATCTTTTGAAATATTCCTCTAAGTTCCCAGGTAGTTAGATACTAATTTTTCTATAGCATTTCATATATAGTCAATTTTGGTGTTTATCATATTATCCTGGAAATGTTTGAGCCCTTGACCCCAAGATTATATATTTCTTAAAAGAATATCTACTATATGATTCTTTTCATATTAAGTTCAGAAACAGGTCAAAGTAATCTATAGTGTCATACTGTAGGATAGTGATTACCTATGTAGGGAGGGTGTTGGTAGTGACTAAATACTAAATATAGGCACAGGGGAATTCTAGAAGTCCAATAATGTTCTGTTCTCAATTGGGATTCTGTTTACATTTGACATACTTTTGTGCACTGTATGTTATTGTTCAATGTAAAACTGTATGTTTTACATACATACATACTTTTGATTTGTGCACTGTATGTTGTAGTTCAAGTAAAAGCTAAATGCAAATAGCATGGGGACACTTGGATGGCCCAGTCAGTTAAGCAACCAACTCTTGATTTCAGCTCAGGTCATCACCTCATGGTTCATGCATTTAAGCCCCATGTAGAGCTCTGCACTAACAATGCAGAGCCTGCTTAGGATTCTCTCTCTCTCCTTCTCTTTCTGCCTTTCCTCTGCTTGTGTTCTCTCTCACTCAAAATAAAAAAACTTTTTTTTTTTTTTTATTAAAAAACCGTTTTTCAACATTCATTTTTTGAGAGGCAGAGAGAGACAGCATGAGCAGGGATGGGACAGAGAGAGGCAGACAGAATTTGAAGCAGGCTCCAGGCTCTGAGCTGTCAGTACAGAGCCTGATGCGGGGCTTGAACTCACAGTGAGATCATGACCTGAGCCGAACAAAGTTGGACACTTAACCAACTGAGCCATCCAGGCCCCCAAAATAAAAAAAAATCTTAAAAATATAATGGAAATACAGAATAGGGACCCTTTATTTAACTATTTATTTTAAGATTTTATTTTTTAAGTAATCTCCTCATCCAACATGGGGCTCAAAGTCACAACTCCAATGTCAAGAGTCACATGCTCCACTGACTGAACCAGCCAGGCACTCCCAGAATAGGGACTATTTAACTTTATATCTCTAATGTCTGGCACCCAGCAAGCTCTTAACATATATCTGAGAGAGAATAAATGAAGGTTTTTTTTCAAGAAAGAAAGAGAGAGAAAGAAAGAGGAAGGCAGGAAGGAAAGGAAGGAAGGGAAAAAAAAGGAGGGGGAGAGAGAGGAAGTAAAGGAAAGAAAGCGGGAGGGAGGAAGCAAAATTAATCCCCCTCCACAAATTGTAGTTAAGTTATAGTTTTAGCTTTTTAGCCTGACGTCTGTAACAACTCATTACTTAGTTCAACCTATTTTTCTAAATTTTCTTTTTAACCCACTGGCCATATTGTACAGTTGGAAGATACTGGGCCTTGGAATCAGCCAGAGCCAGAGTTTGAAATAGGGCTCAACTACTTACTGCCTGTGTAACTCTAGGCTTCGACAAGTCACCTAGCCTCTTGAAAACTTAAGTTTTCTCATTTCTGAATTGGGTATCATTTCCTCAGCAGATGGATATAGATTAAATAAGACAATACATGTAGAGCAGGGCCTGGCATGTTTTTAGTATTCACTAATTGTTTGTTTCCTTTACTTTCCAACAACCTATCTTCCTTTTTCTTCTTTTCATATCTTTGCTCATCTTGTATCTCTGCCTTAATGCCTTTTCTTCTGTTCAGTTTCCACATATCCAAATGTTACTCAGCCTTTAGGATCAAGCTCAGATATCACCTGTTTCAGAGAGCCTTTCTTGATTCCTAACCAAACCAGCACCTTGAAAGTTGGAAATATTTTCCTCTCTAAAATTCCTCTCTACATTTTATCTGTGTCTTTTATGATAAATATTAGTCACTTACTCTAACCTTTAAAGAGTTGCCGAAGGCTGCCCTCTCCAGACCCAAAGAATAGGCACTTTAATTGGACTGTAATGCTGGAGGCAGAAGCTCTGCCAGTTGGAATAAACTAGGGTCATGAAAAGGCAGGTTGAGAAAACATCTTTGGGCCTTTGATATCATATACCTCTTGCACCGGGAGAAATTCACATGTCTAGACAGGAGTATGACTGGAGCAAGGGGTCAAGTTGCAAACTACTTGACCTGTATTTGAATTGGTCTTCAGTTAAAGATATCTTTTTTTTATTGTTTTCTTTTCTTTTATAGTTTGTCAAGTTGATTTCCATATAATACCCAATGCTTATCCCAAAAAGTGCCCTCCTTCATGTCCATCATTCCTTTTCCCCTCTCCCCCACCCTGTCAGCCCTCAGTTTGTTCTCACTATTTAAGAGTCTCTTATGGTTTGCCTCCCTCCCTCTCCTTAACTATTTTTCCCCCTTTCCTTCTCCTATGATCCTCTGTTAAGTTTCTCCTGTTAGACCTATGAGTGCAAACATATGGTATCTGTCCTGCTCCACCTGACTTATTTCACTTAGCATGACACCCTCGAGTTCCATACACGTTGCCACTAATGGCCAGATTTCATTCTTTCTCATTGCCATGTAGTATTCCATTGTATATATAAATCGTGTCTTCTTGATCCATTCGTCAGTGGATGGACATTTAGGCTCTTTTCACGATTTGGCTATTGTTGACAGTGCTGCTATGAACATTGGGGTACATGTGCCCCTATGCTTCAGCATTCCAATATCCCGTGGGTAAATTCCTAGCAGTGCTATTGCTGGGTTATAGGGGAATTCTATTGTTAATTTTTTGAGGAATCTCCACACTGTTTTCCAGAGTGACTGCACCAGTTTACATTCCCACCAACAGTGTGGGAGGGTGCCTGTCTCTCCACACGCTCACCAGCATCTATAGTCTCCTGATTTGTTCATTTTAGCCACTCTCACCAGTGTGAGGTGGTATCTCGGTCTGGTTTTGATTTGTATTTCCCTGATTATGAGTGACGCTGAGCATCATTTCATGTACCTTTTGGCCATCTGGATGTCCTCTTTGGAGAAGTACCTATTCATGTCTTCAGCCCATTACTTCACTGGATTATTTGTTTTTTGGGTATGGAGTTTGGTGAGTTCCTTATAGATGTTGGATACTAGCCCTTTAGTCGATATGTCATTTGCAACTATCTTTTCCCATTCCATCAGTTACCTTTTAGTTTTGTTGATTGTTTCCTTTGCTGTGCAGAAGCTTTTTATCTTGATGAGGTCCCAATAGTTCAATTTTGCTCTTGATTCCCTTGCCTTTGTAGATGTGTCGAGTAAGAAATTGCTGTGGTTGAGGTCAAAGAGGTGTTTCCTGTGTACTCCTCTAGGGATTTTCGTGCAATTGTGAATGGGATCAGTTTCTTGATTTCTCTTTCTGTTGCTTCATTATTGGTGTATAAAAATGCAACCGATTTCTGTATGTTGGTTTTGTACCTTGAAACTTTGCTGAATTCATGAATCAGTTCTAGTAGTCTTCTGCTGGAGTCTTTTGGGTTTTCCATGTAGAATATCAAGTCATCTGCAAAAAGTGAAAGTTTGACTCCATCTTTGCCAATTCTGATGCCTTTTATTTCCTTTTGTTGTCTGATTGCTGATGCTAGGACTTCCAGCACTATGTTAAACAAGAGTGGTGAGAGTGGACATCCCTGTTGTGTTCCTGATCTCAGGGGGAAAGCTCTCAGTTTTTCCCCATTGAGGATAATATTAGTTGTGGGCTTTTCATAAATGGCATTTATGATGTTTGAGTAAATTCCTTCTATCCTGACTTTCTCGAGGATTTTTATTAAGATAGGATGCTGTATTTTGTCAAATGCATATTCTGCATCTATCCACAGGATCATATGGCTTTTATCTTTTCTTTTGTTAATGTGATGTATCACATTGATTGATTTGCAAATATTGAACCAGCCCTGTAACTTAGGAATGAATCCCATTTGATCATGGTGGATAATTCTTTTTATATGCTGTCGAATTCGATTTGCAAGTATCTTGTTGAGTATTTTTGCATCTGTATTCATCAAGGATATTGGCCTATACTTTTCTTTTGTTGCGTCTCTGTCTGGTTTGGGAATCACAGTGATGCTGGCTTCAGAGAATGAGACCGGAAGTTTTCCTTCCATTTCTATTTTTTGGAATAGCTTGAGAAGAATGGTATTAACTCTGATTTAAATGTCTGGTAGAATTCCTCAGGGAAGTCATCTGGTCCAGGGCTCTTATTTGCTGGGAGATTTTTGATAACTGATTCATTTTCTTCACGAGTTATGGGTCTGTTAAGATTTTCTGTCTCTTCCTGTTTGAATTTTGGTAGGGCATATATGCTGAGGAATTTGTTCATTTCTTCTAGGTTGCCCAGTTTTTTGGCATATAACTTTTCATAGTATTCCCTGTTAATTGCTTGTATTTTTAAGGGATTGGTTGTAATCCATTTTCATTCGTGATTTTGTCTACTTTGGGTGCTCTCTTTTTTCTTTTTGAGAAGCCTGGCTAGAGATTTATCAATTTTGTTTATTTTTTCAAAAAACCAACTCTTGGTTTCATTGATCTGTTTTTTTAAAATTCTATATTATTTATTTCTGCCCTGATCTTTATTATTTTTCTTCAGCTGCTGGGTTTGGAGTGCTCTTTCTGCTCTGCTTTTAGTTCCTTTAGGTGCTCTGTTAGATTTTGTATTTGCACTTTTTCTAGTTTCTTGAAATAGGCCTGGAGTGCAATGTACTTTCCTCTTAGAACTGCTTTTGCTGTATCCCAAAGAGTTTGGTTTGTTGTATTTTCATTTTCATTTGTTTCCATATATTTTTAAATTTCTTCTCTAATTGCCTGATTGGCCCATTCGTTCTTTAGTAGGGTGTCTTTAATCTCCATGTTTTTGGAGGTTTTCCAGACTTTTTCCTGTGATTGGTTTTAAGTTTCATAGTATTGTGATCTGAAAGTGTGCATGGTATGATCTCAATTCTTTTATATTTATGGAGGGCTGTTTTATGACCCATTATGCGATGTATCTTTGAGAATGTACCATGTGCACTTGAGAAGAAAGTGAATTCCATAGTCTCAGGATGTAGAGTTCTAAATATATCTGTCAAATCCATCTGGTCCAATGTGTCGTTCATTCGGGTCCATTGTTTCTTTAGTGATTTTCTGTCTAGTTGATCTATCCATTGCTGTAAGTCCCCTGCTATCAGCACATTCTTTTTTAAAAAATATTTTTTAATGTTTTTTTATTTATTTTTGAGAGACAGAGAGAGACAGTGTGAGCAGGGGAGGGTTAGAGACCGAGGGAGATCCAGAATCTGAAGCAGGCTCCAGGCTCTGAGCTAGCTGTCAGCACAGAGCCTGATGCAGGGCTCGAATGCACAAACCGTGAGATCATGACCTGAGCTGAAGCCGGATGCTTAACCGACTGAGCCACCCAGGCACCCCTGCCTTTACTTTAAAGTCCAGTTTGTCGAATCTAAGTATGGCTACTCCAGCTTTCTTTTGACTTCCAGTAGCATGATAGATATTTCTCCATTCCTCACTTTCAATCTGAAGTGTCTTCAGGTCCATAATGATTCTCTTGTAGACAGCAAATAGATGGATCTTAGGTTTTTTTTCCATTTGATACCCTATGTCTTTTGATTGGAGCATTTAGTCCATTTATACTCACTGTGATTATTGAAAAATATGGGTTTAGAGTCATTGTGTTCTTTGTAGGATTCATGCTTGTGATGGTGTCTCTAGTACTTTGTGTTCCTTGCAACGTTTCCGTCATAGAGTCCCCCTTAGGATTTCTCATAGGGCTGGTTTAGTGGTGATGAATTCCTTCAATTTTTGTTTATTAGGGAAAACCTTTATCTCTCCTTCTATTCTGAATGACAGACTTCCTGGATAAAGGATTCTTGGTTGCATATTTTTCCTGTTCATCACAGTGAAGATTTCCTGCCATTCCTTTCTGGCCTGCCAAGTTTCAGTTGATAGGTCTGCAACTACTCTGATAGGTCTCCCTTTGTATGTTTGGGCCCTTTTATCACTAGCTGCTTTCAGAATTCTCTCTTTATCCTTATATTTTGTCAATTTCACTATGATATGTCATGCAGAAGATGGATTCAAGTTATGTCTGAGGGGAGTTCTCTGTGCCTCTTGGATTTCAATGTCTGTTTCCTTCCCTCCCCAGATTGGGGAAGTTCTCAGCTATAATTTGTTCAAGTACCACTTAAGCCCCTTTCTCTCTCTTCTTCTTATGGAATTCCTATGATATGGATATTATTGTTTTTGATTGTATCACTCACTTCTCGAATTCTCCTTTCGTGCTCCTGGATCAATATATCTTTCTTTTTCTCGGCTTCCTCTTTTTCTATAATTGTGTTTTCTAATTCACCTCTTCTCTCTGCCTCTTCAGTCTGTGCAGTGGCTGCCTCCATTTTATTATGCACCTCATTTATAGCATTTTTTAATTCATCACAACTATTTTTAAGGTCTATAATTTTTGTAGCAATAGTGTCTCTGGTCTTCCAGGCCTTTTTCAAGTCCAGCGATTAATTTTATGACTATTGTTCTAAATTTTTTGTCAGTTATGTTGCTTATGTCTGTTTTGACCAATTCTTTAGCTGTCACTTTTTCTTGGAATTTTTTTAGAGGAGAGTTCTCCATTTCGTCATTTTGGCTAGCTTTCTCTCTCTTGTAAGTTTTAAAAGCTTATTATGCTCTCTGTAATTATGAATACTGCTATGTTAAAGGAGGCTTATAGACTGTCCAGGGCCAGTCCGTTCAGGAAGTGTCCCCTGGTCTCTCTTGTTGAGGCTTTGGTTATTTTATTTCCCTACTTTTAGTAATATTTGGGACTCTCCACCATGTGTACTTTGGCTTGTTTTTTGAAGTAGCCCTACACCATATCCATGATGGGACCTGATCGCTTTATTCTTGTCCAGAAAATTATCTGGCCGACTGAACATCACACCTCATTCTTCTCTTTCAACTCCTGTTCCTTGGGTTCAGAATCCACACCCTTCTCTCCTGTGTCACTGAAATAGGAGGTCCAGTTCCAGAATGGAGTTTAAACTGCAACTGCAAGTGTATACTGGAAGTAGTAGAGCTAATATGCTCTGGTCAGCTAAAAGTTCTGGCGACTGAAATACAGATTGGATGAGTTTCATCTTCTATCTAGCTGACCCATTCTTATTCTTTGCTATTCTGAACTGTATCCTCTTCCTGCAACTACAAGAGAGGCAGGACACTGAGCCCCACAGGGGGAAAGAGGTAACTTGGATCTAGATTCCTTGGTGTCCCGACACTCTAAGGCGATTCAGGTTACACTGCAGGGACCCATACCCTTGGATGAGCCGCAGATACCTGAGATGCGATTTTCTTTTCTTGCCAGGGCACCCAGTTAAAGATATCTTTAGGCCCAGTCTGGTTTATCAAGGTAGGAGGCCATGTAGGAGTTTGAGTCTGAAGTCTTACGAATTAAGAATAGCTGTTTACCTGGAGTGTCTTTTCTGCCTAATATGCCTTGGGGGCCTAGTACATGTCTGTAGGAAACAGTGCAGATATTTAGAGATCTTTTTCCTGGCCACTTATTTTCTTGTTACTTTTGCTTTCTACTTGCATTTTCAATATCCATATTTATGCTCTAACTCCTTTGTTAGATTGCAAGTGAGGTCAGGACCTGAATACAATTCCTAGCATAGTTTCTGATACCTAATAGACACTCATCAAAGTTTTGTGGAGCTGTTGCTTAAACTATGAAGTGATTACCAGGCAATATAAGTAATTGGTTGCAAAAGAAATGATTAACACTTATAACAAAAAATGGTGGGAGCAAACCCTTTGAGTTAGGGTGCGCAGAAAAGTCAGAGGAATTCCCAGAGGTTAATGAGTCAGCAATATGTTATTAAAGTATCAGGAAATGTCCAAGAAATAAAATAATAGGAGCTTAGAAAGATGGAAATCAAGGGATAACTTGCTCTCTGTGTTTATAAGCATATCATTTAGGAAATCCATGGCTCCTTGTAAGTGGCATTCTTTCTGTAAACAATGCAATGAGATTTACCACCATTCCAAAACAGGCACATCCTGAAGTACTGTCATAGTGAGTGTATAAAATAAGACTTCTTGAAGCCAAAGGGTAGAGGTAAATTGTAGTAAATAAGTTCCCCCAATTCCTTAGGCTTCTACTTCCCTTTGCTGGTTGTCATCTTCAAGCATGCTAGGGAAATGTGTTTATTTGGTCCACACCTGAGGACATTCAGACATAAATAGACAAAGATAACAAGGGCATTCTGATGTCCTTAGAGTATCCTGGAGCATTTCTTGTCACAGGTGAGATAAAAACTGTTGACTGGTTTCTCCCTAAAATATTCTTCCCTGTTGGCTTTTGTGATATCTTTACCTCCAAGTCCTTTTCTTATATCTGACAGCTTCTTTGTTTCTTTTATAGCATTTCTGCTCATCTGCTTGCGCCTTAAAACTTGGTGATTCCTAGGGCTCTGTTTTCCACCTTATTCTCTACCCTATATTATCTCTCCCATGTCTTTACCATAAACTGATGGATCCCAAATTGCTTCTCTGCTTCAGTCTTCTTTCATGAGTTCCATACTCATATATCCAGCTGCCTATGGATCTTGTTTTGAGAATTTTCATAGGCACCACATACAGTATGTTCAAACTGTACTCATTGTCTTTTCTTTCTCCTCCACCTCATCTCCTGTATATCCTTTCAGTAAATGGCACTACCAGTCACCGAAGTACAAAATCTAATCCCTTCTCCCTTAGAAAATATAATATGGATATAACAATGCTTGTGCTATAACATTTCCCCTATTAGGTTATGAACTCCCTAAGGGCAAATATCATATGTTTTCATCATGCCTGGTACAACACCTAGGTACTTAATAAGTATTTATTTATTATTTAAAAAATGTTTGGTAGCATTGTATTAATAATTCATAAAGGTACTGTATTTGTTTGCTAGGGCTGCCATAACAAAGTTCCACAGACTGGGTGGCTTAAATAACAGAAATATATTGTCTTATAGTTCTAGATGGTAGAAGTCCAAGATCATGTTGTCAGCAGGGTTAATTCCTTCTAAGGGCTATAAAAGGTATGTATTCCTCTAACAAATTGTCAAAAATTGGTAGTAGGGAGGTAGTTCTAAAAGAAGGTAGACTAGGGAAGATGAATATTTTTGCAGTAACTCAAATGAGAAGTAATGAAGCCCAGACTAAGGGTTATAGAGAAGGGGACAGATTTTATTGATAGGAGGTAAAATAGATTAGACTTGGTGACATGTGATAGGGGGGCAAAGGGTTTTGCAGGGGATTCTGTTGATGGAGAATTAGAATATAGAGGTTTTAAGGTCTTGTGTGTGAGCAGGGAAGTCATGTCCATGTGTGATTGGTATGGATAAGCTGGTAGTGTAAGGCTTCAGCGCTAACGCCACCTACAGGCTTTCCCTCTGCATTCCTTGCTGTCCCAGCTAAGTCTTGTTCTCTCTCTTGCCTTACCCAGTTGAGTACTTCCTTTTCTCCTCACCATACTTCCCTGTTATTTGTCAGAGATCTTTAAGAGACTTGTCTCTCTTACGTCTTCTCTTCCCCTTTGAATATTAGCTACCTTCCTATATAACTCAGTGCTTTGTACCAGATATTTTTGAATATATGGAGAACCCTATAGGAAAAAGACCTCTCTTTGAGGTCCCTTCATTGAATCTAAAGACACTTGAGATTCATATGCTAGCTAGGGGCATATTTTGAAAAGCTTATGGAAACAGGGTCCTACACCAAGAGAATTCTCCAAATTTGGGTTTACTCTAGGTATATTTCAGAAGAAAACACAAAGGCTAGCTGGAATATAGTCTCTTTATAGAACAAACTATTCATTTCTTTCTTTCTTTTTTTTAATATTTGCTTATTTATTTGAGAGAGAGAGTGAATGCGTGAGAGAGCATGGGAGCATGGCGTGCAAGTGGGGGAGGAGCAGAGGGAGCACAAGAATCCCAAGCAGGCTCCATGCTGTCGGTGCAGAGCCCAATGCAAGACTCAGTCCCTCAAATTATGAGATCATGACCTGAGCAGAAATCAAGAGTTGAACACTTAACCAATTGAGCCACCCAGGTGCCCTTCAAAGGGTTCATTTCCCCATGAAATTTAAAAATTTTGGATTTCTATTAGACAAAGGGGCATATGGCGCCTTGGCTTTCTTGAGGTATAGAGATTGAGGCAGGACCATTATACTTTGTGGATTGGACTGGGACATATATAAGCAGATACTAGTTCAGGACTAGCCTTAGTTCTAAATCTGGGAGCTACAACTTTTCAACAAGTTGATGTGAGAGAGCTATAGACATATAGACAACTTTGATTATGAGTACTTATTTATTGAGAGAGAGAGAGAGGGAGGGGGAGAAAGAGAGAGAGACAGAGAAAGAAAGAGAGAGAGAGAGAGAGAGTAAGCAGGGGAGGGGATGGGGAGAGAGAATTCCAAGCAGGTTCCATGTGTCAGCGCAGAGCTTGATGTGTGGCTGTATCCCAGGAACCATGAGATCATGACTTGAGCTGAAATAAAGAGTTAGACGCTTGATCAACTGAGCCACCTAGGTGCCCCTGATTATGAGTCTTTAATCATTTGCTCCTTGAATGGAAATGGGGTCACAGCCTTTGGAAGTGAAGGCTAAAATCCTTTTTGGCCTGGTGGTACTGAGTTTATCTGTGTTCATGTTTAAGTTTTTGCTAATGAGGGATGGTGCTTGACCTGATTGTAGGACTGAACTTTGTCAGCAGTTTGTGACTCCTTAGGCCTGCCTCGCAGCTTGTCAGGTCTGATTTAGTCTGTGTAGCAGCTATGTCTTAGCACATCAGTAAAGTCAGCACATCTCTGCCAGGCTCATAACTCCCCTTGGTGGCATGTTCCTGAGGGAAGGAAGAGAGTCCCCTCCTGCTGCCCATCATTCTCCGCTGCGTGCAATCACTCAGTAGTTTATGGAGGGCATAATTGTACTGGGGGGGGAGGGGAAAGACTTTTCTCAGCCACCAGAACAAACCATTTTTCTCATAAAACATATCCTACTTGTGTGACCGATGTCAGCCTCCCATGTGCTTCTGGCTTTACTTGGTGGTAGAGAAGGAAAGGAGTGACAGACTTACTCTGATGTAAGTCAGACTTTGGCTCCACCTACCCTTTGTTTTCTCATATGTGATTGTCAGCATTGGAAGACCAGGTAAATACCTGCTGGTCTTGACCCAGCCATTATCTGGCAATGACACCTGAAAAGGCAGGTCAGGTTTAGAGCAGACACATTCTTTGCTTTTGGACCAGTTGTATCTGGCCCAAGGGAGACTTAGACAGGTTTGTATGAGAGGAGAGAATTGTGTTTGGTGAGCCCTTCCTCCAGTATCCCTGTGACTCCACTTAGATGCTTTAATCAAGGATGAGTTTTATGTGCCAGGTGGTCTTCTGACTAACCCACCCATTCGGTTCCCCTTTAGAGATCCTGCAGCTCTGAACCTTCCCACAACTCTGCGTGAGTGTCAGTGTCTCATGTTGAATTTCCATCTTGACTCATCTCTCTCTAGGCGAAGATCCCTGCAAAGATTTAAATTGGGAACCAGACCTTGAGAATGTCTGTTTAGAGCATTTCACAGCTTCTGGATAAATGCCTTTTCCTTCTTAACCCAATCTGTTTCTCCAATTCTGCCCAGCTAGCTCTTGAAAAGCCCTGCCTTGAGGAAGTTTCCCAACTGAGGTGGGTGCTTGTGCTATTTCTTACCTCTAAAAAGCACCCCCATCCTTTAAGCCTGCCTAGGATTCCCAAGAGCCAGATTCACTGTAACATAGGGACTGCAATGTTGCTTACATGGCTCAGGAAACAGAAATTGTGTGTCAATCCCAAAAGGCTGGTCCACAGAAGAGCTCTCTCCTTTAGTCATATGATATCTGGCAGTCTGTGGGCCCTCTCTGGGCCCTGTTGAATGGTTAAAGACGGGGCCTGCTTTTTTACCAGAATGTACACTGACAGCTATTTACCACTTTCCCACTTACTCTCTGTGCTTTTGCTGAAACATGGGAAGTTGGGAAGATATAAAGGTAACTTATGGTCAAAGCCATATAAGCTGTCTTGTGAAGTTTGAAGACCATAACTAGAGATTGCATATTTGTTGTGACCCATGTCATAAACACATCTTATCTTGTCTCAGCCTTTATTTTTCTGGAAAACCTAAGTTTCTTAGAAGATGGGCTGAATGTGTTTGACTGGGCAGATGGACAAGACAGGGTCACATTAGCCTCAGGTATAACATCTAAAGCCTCAGCCAGGTCTTGCAACCACTGGTGGATGAGTCAGGAAGAAGTAGGTTCTTTAGGCAGTGTCTTAGCTCTGAGGATCATTCCTAGTCTTGAGAGTTTGAGCTTCTCAGAATAGGAATCCCAGCCCCAAACCTGGTAATGACAGCCACTTCTCTGGGCTCTTTGTGAGTGGGAGGGAATTCTGATTTAATCAGTCTTCCCTATATTTCTTGTTTTAAACCCTTTACCTCTTCTGGCTGAAATATGGGAAGCTCCTCTAAATTGGCTGTGACTTCCACTGAAATTTGACACTTTTCAAGTGATTTTTTTTTTTTTCTGTATTTGGATGTGGTTATAGTTGCGCTGTCAGTCCTTATCTCTTCTGTCACCCAGCCAGCTCCCGACTGGGTTAGGAGGTATTTGCTCTGCTGTTAGTGTTGGCTGCATAATGAGGTGGATGGTGAAGAAATGGGTTGTTTAGCATCTCTTGGAATCTAAATTTTCTTCCTGGGTTGAGGGGGAAGCAATGTTATTGGAAAAAGGCAGTGGGGAGGCAAATGTTGGCTCTGGAATCAACACTTTCTCCTCAGGATCTTGGATAAGCCAAGGAAATCATTCTTCCTTTAAAATCGTATGTTATCTACCATATTGAGCTGCCTGTTCCACAGTGGCAGTTTTTAGGGTGGCCCCCGTAGCCTGACTGCCTAACTCCTGGCTAACAAGGCCATGTTTTATTGTAGATTGTTATGAAGAATGTTGCAGGGCAGCAGAAGTAGCAAGATTTGAGAGCCTGGATTGGACATGGTGACTGAATCAAACTTGTCCACCTTCTATTGGCCTAAGGAAGAGAGAGAAGTGCTTCCTCTCATTAGATCAGGCTCAGAGGAGGTAGAATAGAAATGACTTCACTGGATTGTTAGTGGTTAATTGGAGCCCTATATTGAGAATAATTCTGAGGTTCTTTGGACTCAAACTGTTTTGTGTGTGTGTTTTGTTTTGTTTGCTGTCCTGTGGGTGCAGAATGGAAAGAGGTATTATATATTTGATGTATTTGGCATTTTAAACTCCAGGGCTTCAAGGGTGCCTGGCTTATGTTTGGCATTATGTTGCAATGAACAACTTGAGTGCTCTTTGAAGATGAGGACATTCGATTTCCTGATGAGTCCTAAGTAAAATGGTTGAGTTATTAGGAATTAGGGCCATGTGAGAGCCACCTGACTAGCAAGTCTCCATGGAGATGGGGCTGCCATTGTCAAGAAGGGACTGGGAAATTTGGGATCATGAAACCAGACCCTTGAATCTTAAACAGCTTTTGGTTAATGTGATTTCATTTGAAGCTATCCTAATTCTGGATCCCCAAACAATCTGTGGTCCAGATTTCTGTAGGAGAGGGTCTGTGTTAGCCCACCCAGCTTCCCTTATATCTCTCTAATCATTACCTTGGCACAGCCTAAGGGACTTCTTGTTTTTCAGTTGGTTCTTTTGCTGTGGCTGTTCAGGAAGAACTGGGCTAGGTATCTACTCTGAGAACATAGTGCTATTTGATGTTAACTGCACTTGGGCACTTCACCTGTTTTCCAGCCTCACCAAATGCAGATAACAGATAATATAGATGAAAACAACAACAACAACAACTGAAACAACCAACCAAAAAAACCCTGGAGTTTGTGTTAGTAGAAGGCAAGATGCCCTTTGTATTGTGCTCTGGTGATTTCTTGCTGTGTTCTGCCTTCTCTCTGAGACTGGGAGCTCTTCAAAGTATAGATTTCTGGTCTTTCATCTCTTTATATCCTATAGCCCAGACTTGAGAGAGGTGGGAAAGGAGGGGGGGGGGCGGGGAGAAGAACTAGAGGAAGAAATGGGGGAGGGGAGAGAGTAAGATCTATATTTAGCGAGAGGGAGAGACAGTCACCAAGGGTGTGTGAGTGAGCTTGCTGGCGAGGTTTGTGTGTGCGTGAGTGTTCTGGGAAAGGGGGTGTGTGCGCCAGGAACGTGTGAGGAGGGCTGGTGCCCTATGGGAGGTTGCAGGCAGGAAGCAGCTGGAGAGGAGGAGGAGCAGCAGCAGGAGCAGTAGCTGCCCTGCTTTCTGTCTCAGTCTCAAAGCCCGGAATCGATTGGGTTAGAATTCCACATCCAGTTGAAGTTTGGCTGCTATTGCCTTCAGCAGGCTGGTCATCAGAGTCCCCCTCAGCAGAGGTGTGGACCAGATTGGATTCCTAGATTTGTAGCCAGCGAGACTCCTGCCCAGCCTTTCACTGAGGGGATTTCTCTGCTGGGCATTGTTCCTATCATCAACTTTGCACCGTGGAGCCCGCCAGCTGGTGCAACTGAGAATAATATAGCTCCTTGGCTCTGTTTGTCCGTTGGGCAAGCAGCCATGCTGTGGCTTAGAAAGTTCATCCCGTGGCTTCTCTGTCAAACCAAGGAGTGCTTTTGAATGGATTTCGTCTTAAAGACAGCACTTGTATTCTAAAACTTGAAAATTTGTGGTTTTAATGGTTTTTTTTCCTTTTCATTTCCTTAACTCTTATTTTGGTTGCAGCATCAAGGTAAGTGGTATCGAGTGTATGACTGACTCTGAGCGACAAGCAGGGACAAAAGCAAAGCATTTGTGGGTGGAATACAGAGGAGCTATATTAATTACATAACTGCTGGAGCCAACTTGCTGGTGGGGGTCATTAGAATGAGTGAAAAATAGCATACTCAGCACTGAGGATGCTATCGTCACGTGCATGTGTTGATATGCTGATAATCTGACTATTCTTCCATGGTAGTCTTACTCTCCTGTATGTATGTAAATAACTTAGCCGCCTTTCTGAATATGTGCATACTTATATACAAATAATCTGTTTCCCCTCTTGATATGTCCATATGTTTATAAATAACCTGACCATTCCTTCCTGTGTAGATATACATAATAGAAACTCATTCAACTCATTCATTCATTTTAAATGCTTATACACAAGCCATTTCTCCCTCCATATGCATATATTTATATCTAGATATAGATATAGATAGATATATAATCTCTTATTTCATGCATGTGTGTCTTTACTCAGGTAACGTTCTTCTGGTATATGCCTGTGTATATTAAGAAACCCTTCTATATTTTCATTGTGTGAGTATGTATATACTGTCCTTCTGTCTGATGTATTAATTCTTCCCTCTCATATGCATATGCCGTATAGAGAGAAAAGTCATCTTGAGTTTCCTCAGTCCTGAGTGTGTATACACATGCATAATAATCTGTCCATTTGCGTCATGCATGTATGGTAAAAATAGCACTAACTATAGATTGTAGACTCCTTTTTAAATCTTAACTCGACTCAGTGACCTTGGGCAAGTCATTTGGCCTCTCTGAGCTTTGTTTTTCTCATTTATGAAATCAGAATAATCTTCCTTCCTGCCTCATAGGGTTCTGATGATAAAATGTCATGAAATAATGGGAATCATGTAAACTGTAAAATTCTAAACAAATCTAATTTTACTATTGTTACATGCCTCTCTAGTGTGAGTTGTTTAGTATAGTCTATCTTTGACTTAGCTGCACTGAGATTATGCTCTTGTCTGTGAGAAGTCTCTAAGTCTTCCCTGTAAAAGGGTAGCCTCTATTAAAGTAATTAGGTTTAACCTGTAGTTTTGCCAAAGTATTGGAAATAAGCTACATATTGCTACAGGGGATCTAGAAAGGGTCAGATTGAAAGAGAGAAAAGGTCTCATCCTCTGCAGTTTAGGGCCTTAATACTTTGTTCTTTGTAGCCTTGAGAGTTGAACCTGTCACAAAATGGAAATACGCTACCTCCAGCTAGGATCAAAGTGAGCAGGTGAAAAGACGAATGAAAGAACAGTGCATTCTGATGCCCCTGGGATGGCAGCCTGCAGTGAGCATCTGCTGCCAGGTTTTGAAGGCTCTCCAGAGTGTCCCCCATCCCAGCCTTCTAGACCTGTGTGTCTAGTATGGTAGCCACTGGCCATATGTGATAGTTGAGTACGTGGCAGACAGGCTAGTCTCAATTGAGATGTGCTGTAAATGTAAGATACATAACAGAATATAAGGATTCAGCTTGAAAGAAAGAATGCAAATATATGATCAATAAGTTTTGTATTGATTGCAGGTTGAAGTGATAATATTTTGGATAATGAATTATATAAACTGTAGTAAAATAAATTTTACTTTTTTTTTTTACTTTAATGTGGCTACTAGAAAATTTTAAATTACATATGTGGCTCACATTATATTTCTGTTGGATGGTGCTGCTCTAGACCTGTCATCAGCACAAGGATCAGAGCAGCTCATCCATCTGGAAGAGCAAATGGAAGCCCCATGATAGCAACTATGGGGATGAAAAGGAACTATGGCACAGCCTCTTTGTACTAGACTCATATCCTAGAGAGATACAAACTAATTACCAGCCTCTAGTAGAGGATGGGGCTGCCACTACCCTTTATATGTCTTGAGTGAGTCCCCAGAAAAATTTATATTTGGGGAGAAGTTTCCAACTTAGTTTTTTACAATAAAAAGGGGTGATAAGCTATCGATCTAAAAGTAAACCTAAAACTGGAAGGCAGCATATTGTGAGGGAAACAAAAGCGGACTAGAAATTAGGAGACTTGTATTCTAATGCAGCTCTGCCATCACTCATTTATCCTTTCCATGGCACTGAGTTCCCACTGTGGGAGGTCATATGCTTGGCATAGTAGTGCCCTGTGCCAGGCATTGGGAGATAAAAAAAAAAAAAAAAAAAAAAAGCACAGCTTCCACTGTAATGGAATTCACATCCACTGGGTTTTCAAGCAAGAACCTCCCACTTAGGGGTCTGCCAAAGTAAAACAGATTAACAAAAACAAGGGTGTCATTTTTGGTCAAAGGTTTAAACTTGGGCGATAGAGCTTTTGAGAACCTAGAGTAGCTATCCTGCCTAAAAGACTTTCACATTTAAAATTTAGGAAAACACTGTGATAGCTCAACAAAACCACTCCATAGACTAGATTACAATGTAGTGTGAGATTCCAGGTCTAGTATTCTATAAAAGACTCTTTCAAATCTAAACTTTTCTGATTTGGTGTTATTTATTTTACTCAATGGCAAGATTTAATGTGTGTGTTTGTTTTGAGCACCATATGTGCCAGGCACTGTTCTAGGTGCTGGGGATATAGCAGTGAGCAAAGCAGAGTTCCTACTCACATTCCAGAATAAAGAGGTGGGGAAAGAGACAGATAATAAACAAATATATGATCTATCAGGTAGGTGGTAATACGTTCTCTGAAGAAACTACAGCAGAGGAAGGAGATAGAGAATGTGGGATTTTTTTGTGGAGAGGGGTAGTATTCAGAGACTAGCTAGATTCCTGGTCACATGCCTTCTTCAGTCTATTCATGAGAACCTTGAAGTAGTATGGAAAAAAGTATGATGAATACTTAAGGAAAAAATATTGTGGCATTTGTTAAAGGCTATAAGGTAGACTTTATTCAGTGTTATGACTACATTGGCGTATTGCAGTAGGGGAGAGAGATTGAGCCCAACTCCAAATACAAGGAAAACTGAGAATTTATAACCAAGGAACAGGGCAAGGGTCAGTGGTTGGAAAATTACTAAGAGAAAGCATCAAGGGTAAGGGGAAGTCTGGCTAAACTGATTTGACACAGGAGTTTTGCTGGAGGCACACCAAGGTGGTGGTTAAGGGATCTGGTCCGTTATCAAAGGTGAAGAATTTCCACTAAACTGACCCAGCAGGATTCTTGCTAAAAGTGGATTAAACAGAGCTGAAGATCAGGGGCTTTGTCAGAAAGAAGACTCAGTGCAACCTGACTCAGGCTAGGTCAAAGGAGAGAGTCTTTGTCATGACTATCCGATTTTCAGTGCATGTGTATTTGCCTTATGGTTGGTTATATTCCTTGGTATAGTAAACCTTGGTAGTACCAAGGAAAGCGCTGAAAGGGAGCACTGGGCAGGGCAAGAATACCCAGCTCTCCTGACTGGCATTCGTTCTCTATTTTCAGGTCTTGATATTCCAACCTTTGAAGGCTTCATCCTCCCTCATGTTACTGTATGTTACCAGAGGTTCTGTCTCCCCTCTTGTATACAATGTTTGAGGTTTTCTTTCTTTTACATGTCCAGCTTCCGGGCTATAAATGGAGTTCCTCCTAATGCTGATGAGGATGGCTTGTCCTAGGAACTGTAATATTAGGACCTTGTGATGCATTTGAATTAGGGCATTCTTTATTCCTTTTGGCTAATCTTATTCTTTTTTTTTTTTTTAACATTTATTTATTTTTCAGAAATAGAGCGAGACTGAGCAGGGGAAGGGTAGAGAGAAAAGGAGACACAGAATCCGAAGCAGGCTTCAGGCTCCGAGCTGTCAGCCCAGAGCCCAACGTGGGGCTCGAACTCACTAACTGCAATATCATGACCTGAGGCAAAGTCGGACGCCTAACCAACTGAGCCACCCAGGCGCCCCTAATCTCACTCTTCATGCCATGTGACTCTGATCACTTTCTCTGACAGGAATCTTTGTAAGCCCAATTGATTCTTTCCCAAAGATGAGCATCCTAAAAGTACCCATACCTGTTATATCCCTAGAAATCTATTCCTCCCACTGTATTAGCTATGCAACATAGTTGGTAAATGGCCCAGAAATGATCTGACCTCTATAGAAGGGGAGGGGTGCGAGGTGTGCTCAGAGTTCTTAGCTCTACCTTTGGGGCTTGTTTCACACAAAGTGAAAGGCTGCTTGATATATATACAGAGAGTTCTAGCCTGTTCCCAGAGGTCCCCGGTTGTTTCCTCCCAGCCAAGATTTGAGTCAGAAGCAATTTTACAAGGAATACTCACATTCCTAATCACATTTATTTGATAAGTCAGAGAAAGGGACAAAAGAATCAGCCATTTTAGAGAACTGAGAGGTTTTTTTTCTTGACTTTTTTTTGGTAGGCTAGTGCTGATGTGATTTAAGAGTTTATTCCCTGCCATTGTTGAAGCTTACTCCTTTTGATTGATTGATTTTATTTTGATGTGTTCCCTTTTCACATGGATGTACCCCTTGAAAGGATTGCCTTATTTTTGTTAGGTTTAGTCATTCCTTAGGAAGATAGCAGAAAGATGTGGTCATTTTTGAGAGTGTGTATATGAAGTTTGAAAAGTTGACTAGAGTAGATAGGCTAATAGGACAGGGCAGAATGACAGCTCTGGATATCTTTTTTTTTTTTTAATTCTTTATTTTTTAATTTATTTTTTAAATCTGTTTTGTCCTCTCTTATTTTGGGGAAGGGGAGGTAAAATAAAACTTTTTTAATAGTGTAATTCCAAGTATTAACAAGAATGGAGAACAATTGGAATTCTCATACATTTCTGGTGGGAATGCACAATAATAGCACAGGTACTCTGGAAAACAGTTTGGCAGTCTGTTATAAAGTTTCTTACGAAGTTAAATATACATTTACCATATGACCCAGTAATCCCATTCTTTTTTTTTTTTTTTTTTTACATATAGTTTATTGTCAAGTTGGTTTCCATATAATACCCAGTGCTCTTCCCCACAGGTGCCCTCCTCCATACCCATCATCCCCCTTCCCTTTTCCCCCTCCTGCTTCAGCCCTCAATTTGTTTTCAGTATTTGAGAGTCTCTCGTGATTTGCCTCCCTCCCTCTCCCTTACTCTTTTTCCCCCCTCCCCCTCCCCCTCCCCATGGACCTCTGTTAAGTTTCTCCTGTTAGACCTATGAGTGAAAACATGGTATCTGTCCTTCTCAGCCTGACTTATTTCACTTAGCATGACAGCCTCGAGGTCCATCCACTTTCCTACAAATGGCTGGATTTCATTCTTTCTCATTGTCATGTAGTACTCCATTGTATATATAAACCAGATCTTTTTGATCCATTCATCAGGTGATGGACATTTAGGCTCTTTCCATGATTTGGCTATTGTTGAAAGTGCTGCTATGAACATGGGGGTACATGTGCCCCTATGCATCAGTACTCCTGTATCCCTTGGGTAGATCCCCAGCAGTGCTATTGCTGGGTCATAAGGGAGTTCTATGGATAGTTTTTTGAGGAACCTCCACACTGTTTTCCAGAGCGGCTTTACTAGTTTACATTCCCACCAACAGTATAGGAGGGTACCCATTTCTCACATCCTTGCCGACAGCTCTGGATATCTTGAAGGAGTCTAGAGGCTCAGGTTTGAGCTAGGTGGACTCAAATTTCCTTATCCCATTCTGGCTCAAATGTAATTTCTTCGCTACGGCTTTCCCTATCCTGGTTTTTCTGGGTCTCTCACTGCCTTCCCATTGCCCCATCATTGGAATTATTAATGCTTATTATATATTATTTATTACATCTTTCGTTACAACATGTTTTGCTTTATTTTATGATGGTTAATATGCCTATTTCCTTCTCCAAACCTTAATATATTAGAAAGCAGAGACTGTGTCTTACATTCCTGGCACATAGCTTGGTGCCTGACAAATTAGTTGAGTTGATTTAGAGATCAAACTGTCCTCATTCTTTAGCCCTTGTAATTTCATTTCTGTGAACAGTAATAGCAAAGAGAGGCTTGGGGAGGAGGTAGACTTGACTTGGGCCTCCTGGTCCTGAAGGTTGCCCTTTCAGCCTATTCTGGCCTCTGGTATCCTATTGGGTTCTGAGAGAAGTGACTGGTTGATTCTCTGGACATTACATTGTACTCTGTCCTCTGCTTCAAAACCTAAATACCTGGATGGCTGAGTGGGTTTGGTACCCTTGGGGAACCTATATCCCCAGGATGTGATTCTTAAGTTCATCCAGGGCAGTGGTTAGCAATCATAAGAAGGTTTGTGGGGAGAGTTTGTTTGTTTAATATGGAAGCAAGCATCTTTCTTTGAGGCTGGGAGAAGTTGCTATGGCAGCTCTAGTTGCAAATTTCCTATTTGTTAGTAACGTAGGAAACCAGGCAGCTTTGCCCTTAGTCCTTCAGGAGGCTGTAGGGAAAGGCTCTGAACAGAGTGACTGTGCCATTTGCCCTTCTATGGCTGGCCAGACAGTGTTAGTGTTGTAGGTGCTGTACTTTTGGAGGGGACACCTGGCAAGACTGTCTAAGAAGTTAAACCAAGCCTATCTGGAGTATTGATCTGAAAAACAGGCCTGAAGTCAACCTGGCCTGCACTGAAGCAGTAGCAGGAGAATCAGTTTCATTTTTGTTCCTGAAAAGTTGCCTTCTCTGGACCTAAGTGGGGCTGGTCTTGGAGGGCCTGGCAATGAGTGCTGGGCCTCACCAGCATTAGAACAGAAAAGCTTGCCTCCTGTAGGTATCTGCCCCTTCTGCATGCTTTCTGAGGGAGCATGGCAAGCCTCTTGTTACCTGAGTGAAATACTGGAAACTGAATGTTTTGCTTCTTTTTTTTAATCTTAAGGGGGGAAGAAAAGCTTCTCGAAGAAAACAGGATTAACAAAGAATGACACACCAGTGGTATGGTCGAAGGCAGTGCTACAGACCATTAAAAGAGATTAGGAAAATAAGGGGTTTGGGACTATGATAGAAATCACGGTTTACTCAAATCATACCTTTTGTATGTGGTTGCATGCTTGGCATGATTATTTTCCCTACTTTACAGATGAGGAAACTAAGGAACAGAGAAGTCAGGTGTTTAACCCAAGATCAGAGGCGCCTGGGTGACTCAGTCAATTAAGCGTCCGACTTTAGCTAAGGTCATGATCTCAAGGTTGTGGGTTCAAGCCCTGCATCGGGCTTTGTGCTGACAGCTCAGAGCCTGGAGCCTGCTTCCCATTCTGTGTCTCCCTTTCTCTCTGCCCCTCCCCGCTCATGCTCTGTCTCTCTGTGTCTCAAAAATAAATAAAACATTAAAAAAAATTTATTAAAAAAAAATCCAAGATCATTGGTGAAGCAAGACCTGACTTAAGTCTTTTGATTTTCAATCTAGTAGAACTCTTTCATGGCTTCATGTGGTCATAAACAGAACTTTCATCTCAGTTCAGTAAGCAGTGTTTCTCTTTGAGACAAACTTGAAAGGCTAATTGCCAGTCTAGTCCTTATTGGGTCAGGGACCTTGTTCAAAGCTAATACTAGGTACCAAGACACAATCAGAGGTACCTAGACCTTGCACAGGTGAGGGGAGTAAAAGGGGGTAGCTTTGGAAATAGAGATGTGCACTTGTGGAAGCAGAGAAGGAATAATTTGATGAGTCAGTCTTAGAATTGGGACCTTTGCTGCCTAGGCAGCTCAGTACTAATTCTAAGACCCAGTAGTTCTGATTGTGCATATAGAATATCTTCTCTTTCTTTCTCTCCCCGTCCCTCCCCATCCCCCTGTCACAGAGTACAGTGAGTTGGTCCGATTAGGGGTATAGCTGATTCTGGCCCCTTGAGACATAGGATTAAATCAACAGTACTTAAAAAGCACTAATTTGGTCTCTGCAGTGCCTTACAGAATGGATAGCATTTTTAGATGAGGAATTCCTAGATGAAGCAGAGTTTTTAGATGAGCTACAAGGAAGAAGGGAAGAAATGAAATGGGAATTAATCTAGTTTCTGTCTCTTGGTTCTTGGCCTAGTTATTTCTAGAAAAGGGGTCAGTTTGATCTTTATCCCAAGCCGTGTGACTCATGCTTCTGCTTCTTTCTAGCCTAGAAAAATCACAGTGCTTTTAATTTTTAAACCCAAAAACTGTAGATGGTGGCCTTTCCTTAAAATTAATTCTTGTGGGAGCTGTCAGCTTGTGCTCTTCACAGGCAATTTTCCCTTTTTAGGGTTAACTTGAGTACTGGGAAAAAGAAAAGGAGGAAGGAGTTTAGACAATTTAAAAATATAGATCACATCTAGAAAATGGAGAAATCATCTCTGACTGAAGAACATGAAGGATTACATGTCTCCCACCAACTAGTTTTACTCTTGCCAGGGTAACCTAACAGAGGCAGAAATATTGACAGTCCCATACATTCCTGGGCTCTTAGCTTTTCCCTTTGTACTTTGTACTCTGCTCCTTCCCTACACTTGGCATGTTCCCAGTAAAAAAAAGAAATGGATATCTACCCATATAAGGTAATAGTCATCTTTACCTCTGTAGTAGTCCCTGGTAGCTTAGGGTATTAGAGGCAAGGCTAGTGGCAGCCTTTCTTTACGTTTTTGAAGAACAGCAAAGGGCCTTGGAGCCCTCTGTGATATATCCAACTTCATGCCTGTTCTATGCTTTGTTTTCTCTAGGCCAGAGGGCTAGAGCAATCCTTTGTTACTCTGGAAAATCACTTACCTGGTGCTCTGAAAGAGGCATTAGAAGAGATGCCCTGTGGAAGAGGAAAGCCAAACCTGTGTGTTGATTAGGCTGCATCAAGCCCTTGGGGACTATTAAATGGAGTTCAGGACTCCAGGCTGTTCCTGAGCCTCCTTCATTCCCAGCCGTGTGTCCACCATATGTGTGTCTTTGGCCACATGCCCCTCTAGATCCAAACATGCTTAATGTACCTGAGTCTAGACGATGACTATGCTTATGTAATACCATCTTATTCTAGAATTAAGTTCAGAAAACTTTTTTCTCCAACTTCGAAATACTTGCTCTGGTCTTTTCTCCAAGTGAAGCGTTGCTGTCACTAAGCAAAGGGAAAATACTTTGTGCTAAAAGCACAGGCAGGAACCAACCTCTGAGTTGCTGAGCTTTCAGCAGAACAACCAACTGGGAAAATAAACATTGCATGTCTTGTCTTTGTCTTTCACTGTGTATGTAATTTGAGCTTTGGTAGTTAACATCTATTTGTTCATTCCTGAACCCAGTCCCTAGTGTTGAATTGTAAAGGTCTAGTCACTTACTGACCTTATCCACCTACTTCCCAGGAGTTTGTCTTAATCTTGATGTTTTTGGGTATTTGCCCAGAACACAATGACTTGACACATCATTTCTCTGATGGGAAGCCAGGGAAAGAGAAGTGACTGCCTACAGCCTTTAAGGCCAGCATTGGGAGATAGGTCAGGGTTGACTTCTATAGTCTTAGGAGGTAATATTCTTATTCCTGCTTGACAGTTTGATTCGGATTAAAATTATCCTGCTCCTTTCTGACCTGAGTGCATTATTTTCCTTTTTTACTAGCTACAGGATAAGAGTCAAGCCAAGATCCAGGGGCATGTGCCAGGTTTGGAGACTACACATGGGATCCTTCCAGGCAGCACTGTGGGCTAAGCCCAAGGCATCAGCCAGCCTTAATTGCTAGAAATAGACTGAAAAGAGTAGGGCAGGGTATTGCCTCCTAGGACAATCTCTGTTAAGTATTCTGACCAGAAATAAAAGGAAGAAACAGAATCCCTCAGACCCTAAGGGAGAAAATGAAACGATTGTTGCAAGAGTCAGAGGAGGAGATCATGGTCACCTTGGGACCCTCCTCCAGGCTTTCCCCAGATAAGGCTAAGTCAGAGACTCTGTGTGGCATCAAAGGCAAGTCCTCAGGTCCTTCTGAATCTTTACCAGAGGACAGCTCCCTGCTCCCTCACTGTGGGTCCACAGCCTCAGCAATTGGTGGGGATAGAGATGGAGGCCTCGCTCAGCATTGCAACTTTGAGCAGCAGGCCAGCAGCCAGCTTCCTGTGGGCTCCACTGCATATGCTTCAGGGGCTGGCTCTCAGGACCTCTCCTCTGTCAGCATTAGCACAAGCTGTCAAGAGCCCTCAGAAAGGAATCAAGCCAAGTCCCTTTTGTCCAGAGGTCCTCGCCAAGGCTGCAGCTGTGAACAGCGAGAGCCTTTGGGGGATGTAGTAGACTATATAATCAGAGAGCTACAAGGCATCAGCCGTCTCCAAACTGAAATTGCCGAGCTGCAGCAGCACTTGAGCCAAGTCCGGGGTTCAGTGGATGAAGTATCTAGCTGCGTGGACTCAGTTCTGAGTGAAATAGAAGGCTTGCAGGTGGGCAGTAGCTCTCTGGCTAAGGTGTGTGTGGGGGGAAAGGCCCAGGAACCCCAAGTGGACAGACCCAGTGAAGAAGCCATTCTGTATCTGTATGGACTTCCAGAGCAAGATGGGGAAAATACCATGGAGCTGGTGCACAGCTTCCTGGCCATGCACCTCTGTGTTAATGGCATGCAATGCAACAGGTACATCAAAGAGGCTTACAGAGCAGGGAAGGCCCCAGCCCCCAGGCCTACTGTTGTGAAACTTGCCCATCTAGAGCACAGAGACTTCATCTTGCAGAAATCCATCCTTTTGCAGAGTGTAGGGGTCCAGATTGCCACCAAAGAAGAACCAAGCTGGTCACAGTGCTTTAAGAATCCCCAAATGGAGTCGTTGTCATTTTCGCAGCAACTTCAGGATCATACTTCAAATTCTTTAAAGCAGCATGAATCACTTCTTCAGATGGAAACAGAGGACACAGGACCCATAACAGGAGCACATCAAATGAGGGCTCAGAATCAACACAGAGAACCTCAAATCCCTGAGCAACAAGGCCTTTGCTTCCCACCCGAGAATAACTTCACAAAGTCAAGTGATGTGTCTAAGCCGGGAGATGAAGTAAAAGGAACATTAGGAACCTCCCAAGTTATCAGTGACAGTTGTGCTGAGCTGACAGGGAAAGAGGCTACTCTGTCCACCTTCCATCAATTTAAGGAACCTTCCCTAGTGTTAATCTCGAAAGAGGAGGGTTCTGAGAAATCCCAGATTTTCAAACAGGCCAGCCAAGGATTTGAAGTATGTAGTGTAGGAAAAAGAGAAAACCACTGCAGCAATAAAAGCAAGGCCGGCAGCTGCCTGTCGTTGTCTGGGTTGCTGAAGACAGACAACGAGCTCCTGGCCTGTGAAGCTGGGCTTGATATTCTGAGCTCAAAGCAGCTTGAGGACCTTTTGACAGACAAGTCCAGAAGATTTGCAACTCTGAGCCATGACCGCATGATGGAGGAAATTATCATTGGGCCTGAGACTTTCAGTGACATGGTTCATATTGACTTGAATGAGGAAGAGGAACATGCTACTCAGGTCCTTAAAGATGTCTTTGAAAAGTCCTCTTGTGGTCTGGTTGCCTCACAGGAGGATGAAGATCTAGAAATTAAGTTTTACAAAAGCAAACTGGGCCGAGCAATTCATCACTTTCGTTCCGCTCTGCAGGGAGTGTTTCAGAAGCTCGAGAATAGTGGGTCCATCAGTCCTGAAGACCTGGAAAGCAATGAAAGTGGTTCTCAGTCAGAGAACAGTGATAGACTTCTTGGGACAGTGAGTTCAGAGGGTGCTCAGGATTTCTCTCTGGAGAGCCCTGGGAGTCAGGAGAGTGAGAGCTTGCTCAGTGTGGTCTCTGGTGGAGTGGGCATCTCTACACAGAGAGACCAAACCTTTCAGGATCCCAGCAACTTCTCTCTGGCTTCTAACTCCTCACCTATTGCATATGCATTGCCAGGTTTTGCTCTGGCTCCATGTCTGGGAAATGAAACTTGTTCCAGGCCTGAGTCTCCCAAGCATGGCACACTAAGCCTAGAGCAAGTGTGTGCAGAGACCATCTATCTCAACAAGTGCATCAACAACTTTAAAAATGTTCTGAGAGAGAAAAGACTGAGACAGAAAAAACTTTTGCACGAGCTAGTACAGAAGGCAAACCATCTCTCGGTAGAAGACATACACTCAGGTATTCCAAATCTATATTTAATGGGGTCACAGCTGGCTGGGTATGGTCTCCATCAGGCAATCGTGAGACCCAGCTTAGTGGTGAGTTTCCCAAGGAGATGGGGGAGGTCCACAGCTTTAATCAGTATAAATTACTTGAATACAGATTTTTAAGCTAATCCTGTGGGGATTGGAGTAAAAGAGGGTTCTAAAGCAACAGGAAAGGAGTTCCTGTCTCTAAGGGAGGTTCCAATCTTTTGGGAGGTGGGTGTGGGCTTTAGAAGCTACCTTTTTAAAAGAGGGAGGAACATGTGGGCAGAAGTAGTTAACACTGCAGGACTTTTAGGATATGACAGTGTAAAGTAGGTGTGGTGTAGGAGGCAGGAATGGGCATGTTGCTCACATGCATCAAGGCTTATACAGTCCTACACTGCATCTTAAGATTATTCTTTTCATGGATTTCTTGCTGAAATAAAATTGCTCTTTCCCCAGTAGTTGATGGGCCATTGTAGGAATTTCCCTTATCCTGACCTTTCTTCTCCCCATTACTGGACTTCACACAGAACCTTATTTTTGACTTGAAGCTGTCCAGTGCTTTCCCTACCCAAGAGCCATTTGCTTTTCACAGGTCATATTCCTTTTCTTCCATCTCCAGCTAAAGGCTGCTCACCTAAACTAGAGAATGGAATGGTTTTGAGTTAAGAAATGAGAGAACTTTTTTTTCTAGGCAGCATGGAGATACGTAGTTTTAAAATTACTTCTCCCAATCAAAATTAAATTTATCCAAAGAGCATATGCTGTATTCATCCAGTTTTGAATGTAAATGGAGTTGTCCTCTTATGCATATAACCTGATTAATGTTTCTAAGGGAGAATTAAAATTGTGAAACATATTGTGTTGACAAAGGTATAAGAGAACAGGCACTCATGCGTGGCTGGTGAGATGGGAGTGTAAATTAGTTTAACCTCTAAGGAAGACAACTGGCAAAAATGTATCAGAATTCTATATACTCATTGAGCCCCAAAATCACTTCCAGGAATATATCCTGCAGGTTTATTTTCACATGTGGAAAGGACATTATGTTCTATTTTTGAAGCATTGTTTTTATTAGCAAAGAGTAAAAACAATGTTTGTTAAGAAAGACTGGCTAAATAACTTACCGGCACAACCTAACAATGGAATACAGTACCATATAGCTATAAAAAGAATGAGGTAGCTCTTTACTCAAATGGAGATATCTACAAGACATATTGTCATATGAGAAAACAAGGTGCAGAACAGTATGTATAAGATGCCTACACTTGTATTAAAAACAAAGGAAAGAATACACAAGTCCATAGTGTCTGTGTCTGTTTGTGTAGGGTATCTAACAAAGATACATAGGAGACTGATACCTGATTGCCCAGGGGGAAAGGTAGTTGGTAAAAACAAACAAACAAACAAACAAACAAACACTAGCGGGATGAAAAGTAGATTTTTTTCATGGTATACCTTTTTATGCTTTTTAGAATCTGATTAATAAATGTAATACCAACTCATAAAATTAAATTAAAATAAAAACAACAAAGTCACGTTATGCTCCTTTGGAATATCCCTAGACCTACTTCTCATACCTTATCCAAAAAGTCTAGGGGCACCTGGGTAGCTCATTTGGTTAAGTGTCCGATTCTTGATCTCAGCCCAGATTTTAATCTTGAGGTCGTGAGTTCAAGTCCTGCACTGGGCTCTTCATTGGGTGTGAAACCTACTTAAAAAAATAAATAAAAAATGAAAGTCTAAATTTCTTCACTTAGCACTCAGGACCATTACAGTTAGTCTGTAGTTTACATTTGCAAGCTTATCTCCCATTGTCCCACTATACTTCATCCAAAAGGCAACTTTGCTGTCTCATAGATTCACCTTGTACTTCCTGTTCTAGCATATTCACATATACATGCTTCCTTCTAGCCTAAGGTGCTGTGTTCATCAAATCAGCCTAGCAAAATTTAGTCAGTTCTTCACTATACCGCCAAAACATCACCTCTTCCAGAAAGCTTTCTATAATTCTTCAGCTGTAAAGGATTTCTTTCTACCCTGAACTTTGCAGCCCTTTTTCCTTCTCACTGGGCATTTAGAAATGTTTACATTACAACAACAATAGAAACAACAAATATCAAAACAGTACTTTCTTACCAGCTCCCTTAACCTTGGCAGTTGGTTGGTCCGTGGTTGATGTTAGCATGAACACCCACCAGCACACTTGGGCTGACTTTTCAGCTTGCAAAGTTTCCCTTCTGGTGGGCAGTACAGGAGCTTGTGGTACCTGTGGTGAGCAGATAGTGGCAGCAGCAGTGATATTGAGACAAAATAGGTTTTCGGGAAGCACCAGTAAGAAGGCAAGCCAAAGTTCAGGGTCCTAGCCAAGATGAAGTCTGGCCAGTGGGCTACAGAGGGAGTGGTGAGGGGTGCTGGGTCTAGGCCTGAATCCAGCAACATTCATTAGTGCAGGAAGAATAGAGTGAGGTAAGCATATAGAACAGCCTTTCACCAACACACTCCTGTTACAGAGCCCAGAACAGTAGCCACCCTAAACCAATAAACTGACTCAGTATTAGTAACAGTGGCTACTACTCCAATGGAACATTTAAGAAATCCCCTTTCTTCACTGCTCTGCTTGGAAACTTTTGGGGCCTACGGTTACTAGTAGCTTACCATTGAATTCTTATTTTTCATCCCTTATCTTCTCTTTTGGAGAGTACATAGGCAGTGTTTTAAGTACTGTCATATGCATTATATAAAAATTCAGTTCTTTTATTTCTAGTATGCTACCAAAATAACTTTTGTCAGGTTATGACAGTGACCACCTAATTGCCAAACTCCTAGTCCATTTTTGGCCCTCCTCTTAATCAGCAGCTTGACATAATTGATTATATCTGTCTTTTCATTATAACAGCTTTATTGAGTTATAATTTACATGCCCTAAAGTTCACCCTTAAAAAAAGTGTACAATTAGTGGGTTTTTTTTTTTAGTATATTCACAGAATTATGCAACCATCAACTCCAGAACATTTCTATCACCCCAAAAAGAAACTCCCTACTATTAGTGGTCACTCTTTAATCCCCTTTGCTTCCAGCCTCTAGCAACCACTAACTGACTTTTTGTTTCTGTGGATTTGCCTATTCTGAACATTGTATATAAATGGATTCATATATGTGCCTTCTGTGACTGATTTCTTCCACTTAGCATATTTCAACCATGTTGTAACATGCATCAATACTTGTGGTTGGACTAATATTCCATTATATGGTTGTGTTATATTTTGTTTATACATTCATCATTTGATGGGCATTTGGTTTGTTGTTCTTTACTACTTTTTGGCTATTACAAGTAACATTGCAGTGAACATTTGTGTACAAGTTATTGTGCAGACATGTTTCACTTCTCTTGGATATATATTAGAAGTGGAATTGCTGGGTCATATGGTAATTCTGAGCTTAACATTTTCTCAGAAATTGCCAGACTGTTTTCCAGTATGGTTGCACCATTTTACATTCCCACCAGCAAGGCATGAGAATTATATTTTTTCTACATCCTTGCCAACACTTATTAATGTTTGTGTTTTTTATTATACCCATCCTACTGGATGTGAGTGATATCTTACTGTAATTTGATTTGCATTTCACTAGTGGCTAATGATGTTAAGCATCTTTTCATGTGCATATAGGCCATTTTTACTTTTTTTTTTTGAGAAATGTTTATTCAAATTGAGTTGTCTTTTTGTTGTTAAGTTGTAAGACAACTTTAAATATTCTGGAATATGTCCCTTATCACATATATGGTTTGTGAGTATTTCCCCCCAATCTTTATCTTTTCATTTCCTTGATGGTCTTTTTTGAAGCATTCAAGTTTTGTTTAAATTTTTTTTTCTTTTTTAATTTGAGAGAGCGTGTGTGAGCAGGGGAGAGGGGCAGAGGAAGAGAGGCTGAGAATCTTAAGCAGGCTCTGTGAGGGGCATGTGGCTTCAATGTGGGGCTTGATCCCATGACTCTGGGATCATGACATGAGCTGAAATCAAGAGTTGGATGCTCAACCAACTGAGCCACCCAGACACCTCTAAATTTTTTTATTGTGGTACAATATACATAATATAAAACTTATCATTTTAAACATTTTAAGTTCATTCATATGGTTGTGCAACCATCACCATCATCCAATATCCAGAACTTTTTCATCTTCCCTAGCTGAAGCTCTGTACCCATTAAACTAACTCCCCATTCTCCTCTCCCACCAGCTGCTGGCAACCACGTCTACTTTCTGTCTCTATAAATTTGACTGCTTTAGGTACTTCATATAAGTAAAATCACACAATATTGGTCATTTTGTGATTTGGCATAATGTTCTTTCAAGGTTCACCCATGTTGTAGTATGTGTCCTTTCTTTTTAAGGCTGAATGCTATTCCATTGTATGTGTATATATACCATGTTTTGTCTCTCCATTTATTTGTAGTTTGACACTTGGGTTTCTTCCACCCTTTGGTTATTGTGAATAATGCTGCCATGAACATGGATGTATAACTATCGGGGGGTTTTTTTTTGCATATATCTTTTTTTTTTTCAATATTTTATTGTCAAGTTGTTTTCCATACAACACCCAGTGCTCTTCCCCATAAGTGCCCTCCACCATCACCACCTCTTGCTTTCATTCCTTTGGGTATATAACGAGAAGTGGAATTGCCATATTGTTTTCTATAGTGGCTGCACCATTTTGTATTCTTACCAACAGTGCACAAAGGTTGTAATTTCTCTACATCCTTGCCAACAGTTGTTACTTCTCTCTCTCTCTATTTTTTTTTGTGATAGCCATTATAATGGGTATGAAATAGAATACAAAAGTTTTAAATTTTGATGACATTCAACTTATCAATTTTTCTTGCATGGATTATGTTTTTGGTTTCATAGTTAAGAACCCGTTGTCTAATCCATGGTTACAAAGATTTACTCCTATGTTTCTTTTTAAAAAAAAAAATATTTTTTAAAGTTTATTTTTGAGAGACAGTGAGGCAGAGTGTGAGTGGGGAGGGGCAGAGAGGGAGACACAGAATCCGAAGCAGGCTCCAGGCTCCAAGCTGTCAGCCCAGAGCCCAGTGTGAGGCTTGAATTCATGAACTGAAAGATCATGACCTGAGCCGAAGTCACTTAACTCACTAAGATCATGATCTGAGTCGGACACTTAACTCACTAAGCCATCCAGGCACCCCCTCCTATGTGTTTTTTTCTAAATGTTCTTTAGTTTTAGCTCTTTTAGGTTGATGATCCATTTTGAATTAATTTTTAAGTGATGTCTCTGAAATAGGGATCCTGGTTTGTATGCACGTGGATATTCAAGCACCATTTGGAAAAACCTCTCTCCATTGAATGGGTCTTAGCACGTTTGACAAAAAACCAACTGACTGCAAATTTTAGAATTTATTTTTGGATCAATTCTATTCCATTGATCTTTTAGTCTGTCCTTAAGCCTCAGTTCCTTTTTGAAATATTTTCTTCACTTTGTTTCCAGACCACCTCTCTGTATTGGTTCTTCCCCAGTACTATATTGACCATTCCTTCTTAGCCATCATTGTTGGTCCCTCCTCATCTTCCCACCTCGTAGCATCCCAGGATTCAGTCCTGATTTATTTTTATTCATACTCATGATCTAGGTAATCTCTTTCAATATCATGAATTTTGTAAGTATTCCCAGATTCATATCTCTGGGCCAGACATCTTCCATAAACACCAGACTCAAAATCTACTTAAGATTCCCATTTGGAAGTAAATAGGCATCTCAGATTTGACATACCAAAACCAAACTCCTAGTTCTTTTCCCCAAGCCCCTGCCAAACCTGCTTTTTCTTAGTCTTCTTACCAGTAAATGACAACTCGATTCTTGCAGCTGCTCAGGCCCAAATCCATAGTCATTATTGACTTTTCCTTTTTTTTCCTCATATAGCCCACTTCCAATCATTTAGTAAATCTACCTGTTCTATCTTTAAAACGTAACCTAGGGGCACCTGGGTGGCTCAGTTGGTTAAGAGTCTGACTTCGGCTCAGGTTCAAGCCCCGTGTCAGGCTCTGTGCTGACAGCTAACTCAGAGCCTGGAGCCTGTCTTTGGATTCTGTGTTTCCCTCTCTCTCTGACCCTCCCCTGCTCACACTGTCTGTCTGTCTGTCTGTCTGTCTCTCTCTCTCTCCCTCAAAAATTAATAAAACGTTTTAAAAATAAAAAAGGTAACCTAAACCTTAACCACTATCTCTGCCTTCACCACTACTTATCCTTGTCTAAGTCCCCATTGTATCTTATCCAGATGATTTCCTAGCCTAACTGGTCTCCCTGCTTCTACCCTTGTTCTTCTACAGTCTGTTTTCCTCACAGCAATCAGAGTAATCCTTACAAAACATGAGTCAGATCATATCACTACTCTGTTCAAAAGCTTCCATTGATTTTTCTCTATCAAACTCTGATAGTAACTGTAACATCACCACAGGGGGCATTATCTTTTACCCTTACCTGAGTTTCGCAGCAGAGTCTTTATGGATCCTGGCACCAAATGCCGGTTTTGAATTTTGGGCTTTGCTACCTGCTGTGACTTAAGGCAAGTTTTTTAACCTCTCTGATGATCTTCAGTTTAATCAACCAAAAAATAGAGATAATAATAGTATTTACCCAGTAGAGTTGTTGAGAGAAATAAATGAGCTTACTCTAATAAATGTCAGATACATGATGTGGTCACATAATGTTAGCTACTCTCTTCGTCTTCATGATTATTAATCATCAACTCCTCCTCTAGAATAGAAGCTTATCAAAATCAGGGAGTTTGTTTCATTCTCTGCTCTATCACCAGCACTGAGAACAGTGCCTAGTGTGTAGTAGGTTCTCAACATATACTTGTTGAAGAAATGAATCCTTGCTGTAACCCTAGGAGGCAGAGTTCTCATCTGCTTTTTACAGGTAAGGAAATGCAGGCTCAAATCAGTTGAGCACCTCAAATCTTTTCACTCCCAACTACAATGGAGTTAAGATTGTTTTTTTATAAAATGGAGTGTCTGGAAGAGTGCTCTATCATTCTTAGGGGTCAGGGAATTTTTTTTCCCCAAAGGGAGTGTTCTTTAGACTTATAGCACTTAAATTGAAAACTAAAAATGAGTGGAAAAATATTAAGACATTTTAAGAAGTTCGTAAGCACAAGAAGTTTGACTCTTAACAAGAAAGGGTTTGTGGGGTGCCTGGGTGGCTCAGTCGGTTAAGCGTCCAACTTTGGCTCAGGTCATGTGACCTTATAGTTGGTGGGTTCCGGCACTGCATTGGGCTCTCCGCTGTCCGGCCAGAGCCCACTTGTAACATCCTGTGTCTCCCTTGCTCTCTGGCCCTCCCTCGCTCTCAGGACTCTCTTTCTCTCTCTCTCAAAAATAAACAAGCATTTTTTTTTTTAAAAAGAGGGGTTTCTGGGTGGCTCAGTTGGTTAAACGTTTAGTCTGACTTCAGCTCAGGTCATGATATTGGAGTTTGCAAGTTTGAGCCCTGCGTCGGGCTCTCAACTGTCAGCATGGAGCCCACTTTAGATCCTCTGTGTCCCTCTCTCTTGGCACCTCCCCTGCTTGTGTGGACACATACTCTCTCAAAAATAAATTTTAAAAAAGAAAGAAAAGAAAGAAAGAGAAAGAAAAGGTTGTATTTGTTCAGTGGGTGGGACAAACTGAAGAACTAGTACAGCAGTTCCTTGGAGTCTGGAAAACGGTACAGGCTACTGGCTAGGAGACCTACGTTTTCTCGGGTGATGGGCAAAAGACATGTTCTGATAAGCTGTTGTTTTCTAAGTCCTCAAAATTCAGTTCCTTTAACTACATACAACAAATGCTAGGAGATGTGCTAAGCCCTCAGGCTGCAAGAGTTAAATTTATATATATATATATAAAGCCTTGACAGCCTTGTCAGCAGATTCTTAGGTATTATGGGGAACTCTGGGAAGAACAGAAAGACACAAAGTATCTTTGACATGATGTGTACAGTGTATTTTCAAGATAATGGAGGAGGAGAGAAAAGCTTTCTAATTTGAATCACAGGGTCAGTTAAAGTATTCCTTGCCTAATTTTCTTTTTCAAAGACAGCAGAATACAATAGGGGAGGTGGGTGTAGAGGTAGAAGAGATATGGTCCATTCTAGCAAGTGTCTTTTCCATCTCATCCACCTTCCTATAGCTGCACTATTTTGGAGGATTCCTATTCTGAGTTAACTCCTCTGTCAGGTCAGGTGACTCATTAAGTCATCAAAAATAGCTGAAAAATTGGACTTGGGAATTAGTTTCTATGATTCTCCCTTTTACTTGTTATGTAATATCAGTGGGTCTTTAAAAGGGAGGGAAAAGAAAGAGGGGAGCTGATCAGCACAGAGAAGGAAACCTGTGGAGCTATCTATATGTGGCCTGGAGGCAATGTAGTCTGATGAATAGGAGAAGGAGTAATTTCTGGACTTGATCTTCCTTTACTGTGATTTGCTAAAGCCCTTCTGGAAACATCAGTTTCCTTTGGAGAATTCTTCTGGATTTAGTAGATAATCGAGCCTGGAGTTGCCATCACACTTTTGTCATCTAGATCATGGTAGCCTCGGTGAGGTCAGTGGCCAGTTGATGCCCCCAACTATGGTCTTTGGGCATCCCAGTTCTAGCCTTAACTCCGGGGTTGCTGGACAAATGCATGGCCAAGCCTACATTGGAAAACGGAAAGGGTTCAGTCACCAGGCTTTGGGGTTTGAGGATGTCTTCCAGACCCAGAGTGAGCTCATGTAGCTTCTGAGGAAAGAACTCCCTCTGTGCTTAGCCCAGCTCAGATAGCTTGTTGGAGTAGCCCTTGGTAACAAAGTGTGTGGCACTGGTTTCCTTGTTGCTGCATGCAGGCCCCTTTGGAAAGGGAAGAAAGGTGACTGAAATCCCCAGGCAGACTTAGTCCCTTAGTTTGAGTAGCCAAACCAGCAATGGTCTAAATGAAAAGTGGGGCTAGCCAAAACAGGAGGCAAGGATTCTAGGAGTTAGGCTCTGTTAACTAACCAGTTGTTCAGAGGACCTCTTCCTTTTCTCCATGTCCCTTAAGGTTTAGCTGGCATTTTCTTTGGGTTCCGTGCTATGGGACTGAATCTACTAACCTTTCTGCCCTTTTTCCCCTGCTCTTTCTCTCCTTGCAGAAGGAAAGCGAGAAGCCATTCAGGTTGTGCCTCTGGCCCTTTGGGTCCTTTGTGTTGTCTATTTTCTACCCTTCTCTCCTGAGCACAGGGTGTGTGTGCACATGTGCGTGCACACACGCGTGCACACACACATGATCTGTGCCTATGAGCTTTGGCTCATGTAGATAGTCTGTTTATCCTAAAAGCAGTTTGTGGGCATGCTCCATTTTTGTGTATGCTCCTGCAGACATCCCTGGAGCACAGTGTGAGAATGTGTGTGCCAGCATGGTGCACATTCAATGTAGCATGTATGTGCTTATACTTGTACTCAGTTTTGACTCCCCCAAACATTGATTGCCCTTCTCTTCTATTTTGCACAGTGTTTGTCGATTTATTGCTTGTTGCTGCAGGTTGGCATATGCTATGAACCCTCGCTGAACCCAGCATGCATACACTTTCTATTTGAGAGCAGAGGTTGCTGTAGGCATTTTGTGCCTCTTGCCTGGGATCCTAAGTGTGAATGTGCTTTGTGCTGCTGAGCAGGTTTCTTGGTTTATGAACACAAGCTTCTGTAGACCTGTGATGTGGTTCCCCCATGCCATGTGGATGCATTGTTTAAGTCATGCTCTTTACTTGTAAGTAAGCACTGGTTCTTGAAGATCATGAGGGTTTGCTTTTGCCTGTGATTCAGGCCCTGGTGAACACTGAATCCTTCTTCAAATGGGTGTGCACACATGCTTTATCAGCCTGTGTGCAGGATCCATGATCACCTTGTGTTTCTCTCAGGCATAAGTTGTGTCCATGAATGTACCTGCTGTAGGTACTTTATCTAGACCTCCTTTCACTCTCACAGCCCTCCTTCAGTACCTGTGTGTGCATGCTCTACTCTATGCTTTTATCTTCAGTCTTTTGCAGACCCACTATCCCCTCTAGGCACAGAAAATGTTTTTAATCTGAGCTTGTTGAACCCTCCTTCCCAGAGACTTTTTGTGACTTTGTTTCCTTAAAGTCAGTGGTTTCTGGCAAACATCTAATTTTAGGTAGGAAATAAAAATCTGCTCAGTACAGTGACTGTTTCCAAAGGGAAGGTAAGTTCTGGCTGGTAGGATCTGGGGATTTAGGGATAGGCTACCCCTCAAAAGCAACCTTAGGGGACTTGTATTATCCACTTCTGGCTTCCTTTGGGGCCTTGCTGTCCTTTTGCCAGGATCATCCCACCCATAGAACCAGGGCAAGAGCCAAATAAGGTGAAATGCGTTCTTGAAGGGCTGTAGTCAGTAGGCAGACAACTTGTGTCCAGACAATTTGAGAAGGGTCTTAAATCCAAAGTTCATCTTGAGTCTACTGCTGACTCAGGGTAATTTTTACCCACTTTTACATTACCCTACACCACATGTGTCCTACCTTTCCCTTTTCCACTCTGTTTTGCTAAATTTTATCAATAACTTCTCCCATCTGGGGCTCTCCCAAAACTTTACCCCTTGTACAAAGTTAAATACCTTACTTTTTTCTCCCTTGTCCTGGAGCTCATTTGGTCCTGGATAGTTAACTGGAGCCCAGGTTTTAGGAGGCAGGAAAGTTTTGGGGGGCTCGGGGGAACAAGGAGGGGGCAGGAAGTCCCAGACCTGCTAGCACTAAATCTGGTGACCGTAAACACCATTTACCATTGGGTCTCTAGAGAGCCCTGGAAGCTTTGGAACTTACTGTCTACACTGCTTTGTTTTTTTTCTGTGTTTTTAATAATTTTTGTTTTGGGGTTTTTTTGGGGGGGGTTCGCTTGTTTGTGGAGAAACCTTTAAAAACTGTTTTCAGACGGTTTCTTCTTTGAATTATTTGGTACCTTAATTTTCAACTTCTCATTATAGAGCTCATAAAGAGTACCAGAATGATAATCTAAGTATCCAATCTGCCCTGGGTTTTCTTGTTATATATATAGAGTTTATCAAATATAGAGTGTCTGTGAGTTAGGGCTTCAAGGAACCTAAGTAAAGTCAAATCACACGATGAGATGGGACTACAGAAGGACCAAATCACTGCTTTGTGACAGCTAAGGGAATTTAGGAATATAATTAGAGGCCAGACTCTATATGAATGGTCCTTTTGCTTAGGTGAGGCCTGGAAGCCCAAGTAATTGGTGGGTTTTTTTGTTTGTTTCTTTGTTTTGTTTTGTTTTTGCCTTGGCTTACTGTTATATATGCCAGTGGATTGTGGGGAGGGGGGCGGGGAGTGTAAGTTCTGGTAGTTCTCACACTCCCAGTGGACCTTGGCCTTAGAGCTTGACCTTATATCCTTCCTCTTCACTGGGGAGAAAAGAGACAAAGTAGTGCTCAGTTCAGCAACCTGCTTATTGCTCTGGCTGATCAGGGCATTTGCTTAGACATCAGTCTGGCTATGTCACCACATTGGGTATGTGACCTACACTTCTCTGAGATTCCTACTTTACTGCTCACTGCCTGACCAGAGAAATATGGCTGTCTCCTATCTTTTCTAGGATCTAACTTTTTTCTGTCTCTTTTTAAAGATTCCAGATGATGGTAACCCCTCTCTGCCCCAGTGGCTCCCAGAAGGGTAAGTGATTCCCTACAGGGTTTCTGTGGATTTTACAGTCTCTCGTGCTGCTTCTAGATTTTCTTCTGAGAAGGAGTAGAAAACACTCCATAAGTTGAATCTTGGGAAAGAAGAGGCTCTGTTATAGAGATTGGTTGATTCTCAGAGAAGAGGAGAGAACTTTGCAGATTGACTCCTCAGAGACAAAAGAGAGAAGTTTATAGCATGGTTCCCCTGAAGCAGGGGAGGGAGCTTTGGGACTTCCCTATCTTTGCCTCTGGAATTTCTGATTCGTTGCATCATAGTGATAAGCTTTTTAGGTAAGAGAGGAAACTAGAAAAATATCTGCATTTGACACACTTTTTTATTCCATTGTTGATGGTGTTATCTGATTAGATTACTCTCTGGGCTCTGTCCTGCTTCAGCTCTTGTGAGTCAACTACTTATTCCATTCTACTCTAGTCAATACATAAGTAGCATCCCTTAGGAGCTCTGTGTGTGCTGTCTGTGCTTCTTGTTTGGGAGTTTCAGACCCGTGTGATTTCAGCAAAGAGTCATTTTAAGCTGTTCAACTGCTGTCTATAACTAACTATCTTAAGAGTGGAAAGAGTTTAAGTGCCCTGCCCCACATCTCCCTGGCACATACATTGTCCATTATTTCTCAGAATCTTCCTTCTCTCCTTGTCCCATAGAGGTCTTCTGACATGGGAATTCCTAGTGGCTGCTTCACTTCCTCATGATCAGGGACGAAGTAAGAACAGATCATAAAATTATCTACTATATTTTTACATGCTCCTTTTCCTTGTGATTTTTCTTTTAGTAGGTCATGTGAATGAGCCATCCTTTTTTCTCTTGTCTACAGCTCATTTATGTTGTAAGAACCTTACTGGTGCATACGATAGTTTTTAGAATTAGCCACAAACTTGCTTCTTCAACAGCCCTTCTTCAGGACTTTAGATTTTTTTCTTCTAATGATTGTAAAATACATACATGACAATGGAACCTATATAAGCTATTTTTAAATGAGGCCCTGCAGTGATTTTCTAAATGCCTCCCTGTCATCTTTCTTTTCCTTCAGCTTAGTCCTTGGAAGCTGTCACTAGGAAGACTACCTAGGTCTGGTAGTCTCATTGAAAGCAAATTCATTTCCTGTGCTCAGGAAGCTAGTTTATTAGAAATCAACATAGCAGGTTGTCCGTTCAAACTCTTGGCCTTGATCTAATTTATGGCTCCATTCTTTGTCTGTATAGCTAGTTGGCAGTACTTACTTATTCTTTGGCAGCATGTCTCTTTTCAGATCAGTTGTGGTGAGCCACAAAATTACTTTACCACCTTCCCCATCTCCTTCTTTTCATTAAAGCCAAGTATATCAGTTCTTTTTATTGAGGTTTAGAATGACAGCTTCTAAAAGGTTGGAGAAATTTTGTCATTCATGCCCCTTGTTTTATTGAATTGGCATCAAGACCCAAAGAAAGGAAGCAATTTTGGCAAAGGTCATAGAGTGAGTTAGTAGAAAAGTTGGGTCTACAACCCAGGTTATCTCATGAGAATGGTGCTCTAGGACATTCTCTGTAATTTTATTCATATAGTTATGGAAGAAATGGCAAAGAAAAACAAAATTAATAAGCATAGAAATGGTGTAGTTTTAGAAATCTCCAGTTGTTTCAGCTATGATTTTTTTTTTTCCTGGTCCCTGATGATGTATCCACAGGGCTAGGCCAGACTTTGAGTCCTTTTGTTGTTTCCTTACTAAATTTCCTTTCTTTCCCCCTCTAAATGGTCTTTTGGAAGTTTCTTATCCCACTTTCCCTACCTCCACTTGGTTATACAAGCTCCTCTTTCCAGGAGGCTTGAATGGACAGAACTGGTGACTCTTTTACTCAGGATAGAGAAGGTCTCCTACATATCATTAGGAGTCTTTCTCACCTAGACAGCAGCTCTTCTGTAGAGCCATTCCTGTGGTCTCTGTTCTAGCACAGGCCAGGAAACACTTACCTTTGGAAAGCAGTGTCTCTGGCTTGAGTGTAGGGAAGGGCCCTCTGAACTACCAATTCCCTCCTTGTATTATGCATCATAAGGATCTTCAAATAAACAGAGGTGCCTTAAGTGTCGTCGTGGGATAAAATATCTGTTTTAGGCAAAAATTATAGAAAGAAACATGGAGAGGTACCCTGAGAGCAGATTCCGTTGCTCATCATTCCATGGCTTTATTTCTCTCACTATGTATCTTCCTTACCCCTGTCAAAGACCTGGTGGAAATCAGTTCATCTTCCACTGGGGAGAGGGTAAGCAAGGAGAATAGAACACTGAACCTGCCAGTAACAAGTCCTGACATATTTTCTTCTCTCCTTAGGCCGGCTGGAGGGCTCTATGGCATTGACAGCATGCCAGATCTACGTAGAAAGAAGCCACTGCCACTTGTCAGTGATCTGGTGAGTGACTCTTTACAGACTTAGTCTGTAGGGTTGAGATATCCCCCCATTAGGCTTTGGCATATTATCAGGATTGGTAGTGGTCCATTTAGTGACAAATATTGGTCTGAAGATCAATCATTTAAAGCTTTACTGATACTTAGTGATGAGACCTTAGTTTGACTTTATTTCCTCATTAGAATCCCAGGTTCCTCATTAGCTAAAGCTCCTACCTGAACTATAGCTTGGGTCCTCAAAACTTGGTTCCAGAGCTGTCTTCTAGGTATCTTGTTCCTCTGAGTTTCTCTACAGCTTCCTTTGATGACCTGGAATGGAAACTGCCTCTAGCTTTGACCCAGATCATTGATTTTAGCAATGAGCACCACTGATGCTCATTATCCTTAGAGATAAACTAGTAGTCTCCTCCAAGACATAAACTTGCTGGAGTATTTCTGTGTCCCTAATACTTAATTCAGAGTCTGGCGCTGAGAGGTAATGATAAAAAATTGTGGAATTGAATTGAAATAGGCTTAGGAGTTAAAGCTGATTCCAAGACTGCCAGAATGACTGGAAGCTCCCATCTTGGATCATACCTCCTGCAAACAGGATCAACTCAAGGAATTTTGCATAGCCTAGTGGGTATTGGGGGGTGATGTGGGGCCTGGGCTCTCCCAAAATCTAGAGCTCTAAAGCTAAAAGTTCAATAAGAACTGAACCCTTTTCTTATTACCATTTTCTGCTCCTGCTTTCCGTTTTTTCCCCCCTGTTTACTCTATTTTGCTTTTTTCTGCGTACTCCTTTCCCCATTTCTCCTTCATTTCCTGCTTTGGTTTTCCTCCACTGGTTTCTCTCTCCTTAGTTGGCTGAATGGAATTATCCTCTGCCATTTTCTCTTAATCATTTTTTCTTTCCTTCCTTTCCTACTGCCTGTGTATCTTTTCTTTTCTTTTTTTTCCTCCTTTCTAATGTACCTCTCTTCTTACCATCAAGCTGGTTGGATGAGGATGAGTTCTAATATCATCTCTTCTTTCTTACTTTCTTTATCTTCGATCTCTTTTTTCCTACTTTTTTACTTCTACCCCACTGCCCCCCTTCTTGAATACCAGCTCTTCTTTGCTTAACTAGTTGGATAGCAGTGTCTTCGTCATGTCCTGCTTCCGTCCTCCATATTTTAACCTTGCCTATATTTCACTTTCTGGTATAACTCTCCCTAGGGTAGAAGCTCTAGACCCTGGATAGCTGGCTGGGTTGAAGATAATTTTTAGTGGATAGAGGCAGAGGGGGTTGGGATGTTGTTCCCTGCATTGATCAGACTACTGGAAAGAACCTCTGAGTTGCCTCTGCAAGTTTTTTCATGCTTCTTGGGGTGGCTTTAACATCATGTTGTTCCTTTCTCTGCTCTCCTCTGCACAGGCTATGGTGAGTGTCTCCAGAGCCCCTTTTCATCCTCTGTAAGAATCTCAAACCACCTGGGCCCTTCCCAACAGTTTCTCCTGTTTAGGTTGATACACCCCCTGTCTACCCAATGCCCACTCTCCAGGGGCTGTCCCTAAAGCTTGGGCTTGGCAGATAACATGAGGCCCCTCTACACAAGAGCTTGGCTAGTAGAGCAGTCCCAGCTCTCAGACTTGGTTGATTTGACTGAGATTACATTGCCCCTTTGGCTGACTGTCTTACTTACTTGGGCTGCTGGCCTCTATAGCCACCTGGGATTGTGTGGGCATGGGGTGGTACCCAGGGATAAAGGATAGCATGGAATTTGTCTCAGTGACAGTTCTTAAATGTGACTCTGACATAGTTTATTCTATTCTTAATGACCTATTTCCTATTGTAATTCTAAACTTGTCATTTTCCTTTGTCTTCCTATAAGCAAAGGGCAGGAAACCTAAAAAGAGTAGAGGAAAGAGAAAGTCTTTGGATGATAAATACCCTAAGAAAAATGTCATTCTAACATTGTTAGAACAGTCTCCTGAGGCCCTTGTGTTTTTGATCTTAACTTGGGACTCTTATTACCTATTACCCATGGGCAGTTCCTGTGAATGACAGTAAAATTAGAGAGAAGGTAGTAAGTCAAGTAGTCAAATCACTTTGGTCACTGAAACTCCCTTCCCAGGACTTTGTCAGCCCTAGGCAGTAGCCAGGGCTGACAGCAGGTCTTCTCTCATAGTCATTGGTCCAGTCCCGGAAGGCAGGGATTACTTCTGCAATGGCTACACGCACATCTCTCAAGGATGAAGAGCTGGTAAGTGACCCATGGGCTTTCATAAGTTCACTGACCTAAAGACTGATAGCCATTCTAACTGAGAATTCATGAGTGTTAGGTACATATTATTAATAAAACAGATAAATAGCTTTGGGTCTGAGTTTTCCACACTAGAAGAGGCAAGGGGCCAGAACACAGGTACGCCCAAGTCTTACATTGGAGTATGTGACCACTGAGCTCAGAGTTTTATGGTGGGCCTAGTACCCTCTGTTTTCCTAGAAAGTTGGAATCCTGGGAAAAGGTTCAGATGTAGCATTCAGGTCAGATCTCTCTTGGATGACATGGAGCACATGACATTGAGGGGCTTCTTTCTTGGCTATGGGCTGGGTCAGTCTAGAGTATCTCCATTATTGCCAGAGGAGAAGCCAGAGTCTTGATTATCCTGCAGTGATCTCAGTTCTGGTATCTCTTAGCAGAGACCTAAAGCTGCTGGCAGGTAATGGGGTATGTGTCTTTCAGAAATCCCACGTGTATAAGAAAACCCTGCAGGCCTTAATCTACCCCATTTCGTGTACCACACCCCACAACTTTGAGGTCTGGACAGCCACAACCCCGACCTACTGCTATGAGTGTGAAGGTCTGCTCTGGGGCATTGCCCGGCAGGGCATGCGCTGCAGTGAGTGTGGAGTCAAATGCCATGAGAAGTGCCAGGACCTGCTCAATGCCGACTGCCTGCAACGTGAGTGTCCCTGCGGGATGAGGGGTATAGAGCAGGGTTAACAGGACCTCTCCCAAATAGTCTTGCAACAAAGAGCTAGGATGGCTGGACCACCATTCCTCCAGTCTATCAGATTACGAAGTTCTTTCTCAAAGAAACTAGGGTCCTGAGTCAATGGGCATTACATTTCCAAATAATAGGTCTTACAGCACTGTCTTAAGCACCTTTAGAAAAACAAATTTTGAGCTTTCTGTGCCCCTCTGGCAGAACTAGAATCTCTTCCAGGATTCAGATGATCCCAGAAGCCGTGCTTGAGTAGTATATGCACTGCAGTGGCCATATTGCCCAAATGACTAGAGCATGATTAATTGGGGACCAAAACTGTTGGGGGAGGAGAGAGAGAGGGAGAGAGGGGGAGAGAGAGAGGAGACAGAGAGGAGAGAGAGTTCTGTGAGGTTTCAGGTTTCACAGAAGAACCTCTTGAGGTATAGACCCTAGCACCCAGGGAAGGCAGCAAGACAACAGTACCAGTAACAGAAGTGACAAATGGATCAGGCAGAGGTCCCACAGGAGAATGTACCAGACTCCCAAGGCCCTGACTAAATACGTGATTTGTGCTGTCATCATGGACTGGGGAAAATAGGAGCAGGAAAAGCAACAAGTTTCTGCCAAAGGAGTTAGTAGCCCTCCAAGTTCTTGTCTCCCTGCTCTGCTTCTATAGGGCTTGTAACCACTGTGGCTGGACTTCAGGAGCAAGGGTTAGGGACGTGGGAAAGTATTGTCTTGCTGCTCAGGTCTTCCAAGTGTTACTCCAAGCCAAGTCATAGCAATGAAAACGTCAAGGATTATGGTAGGAGAAAAGAAAGGTTGCCTTTAGACTCACAAGCACTTCATTATCCCAAAGAAAGATATGTGACATAAATGGGGCCCAGGGCAAGGCCTCAATGAATTGTTCACTTAAAATGTCTTCGTGTAAAGAGCCCTAGATTGGTGCCAGCGGCATGGCTATAGCAGACATGAAGAAGCAGAACAAGTCAGTGGAAGAGATGGGGCTCTGAAAAGACTGCAGATGATTGTTGGTGATGACTTTGCACAAATCCATCATAAGGGGTGCAAGCACAGGTGCCAGCAGACTCCTGCTTTAATAATTAAGAACTAGCAGGCAGGCAGGCTGCATAGTCTCCTTGCCGGAAACTTTCTGAAATGCTGCTCCATAGCAAAGGTGTCAATCTTTTCCTCAAGGGCCTCCTAGAGGTCCCAGTCCAAGGAAGTAGCAGTGTGTGGGATATGTTAAATGGCAAGACTAGGATGCAACTCAGGTCATTTTTTATTTATCAAGAAATATCTTTTGCGTAAGGCTTTTGTGAAGTGCAGAGTAGACTAAAATGCCCTTCTATGGGCTTCTCTGGACAGAGCTGCTTGCCATCTTTGCAGGATTAGGTTTCAGATGTTGGCCTTAATTTTTGCTCCAGGTCTTGTAGAAAAGGCCTAAGCCTTTGGAGAATAGAGAGAGATAAGAACCAATCGGCAGGGCCAGTAAAGGAAGGAGTGGCCCCTTTATGACAAGCCCATATGGTGAAATACATTAGAAGAGTCTGATCCTTTTTTCTTACCATACTACATTATTTTCTGAGATTAAAGGTATTAGAGCCCTGAGGCAGAATCCAGTGTATGACGAATTCTGGGATCTATATCATGACTTGGAAGTTGGATGAGATTGGTGGAGTTGTCATGCCTACTCACTAACCCTCCCTCATAACTGCGATACCCACTGGGGATATTTTGGTTTTAAACTTGAAGGGTACCTCTCAGCCACCACCTAGGGTAGAAGAAAGACCAGGCCAACTGCAGGCTTAGCTACATTTTGTTGTTTCTTTTTTTTTTTTTATGAAAAATTCAACTTATATCTAAGTGGAATAGTATAATAAACTTCCATAATAATTACCAAGTCTTTGCTGCCCTTTGAATTGCATTTTATTTATTTTGTTTTTTTGAGTTTATTTATTTTGAGAGAGAATGAGGGGGCATGAGCAGGGGAGGAGCAGAGAGAGAGGGAGAGACGGAATCCCAAGCAGGCTCCATGCTGTCAGCACAGAGCATGACATGAGGCTCAAACTCATGAACCTTGAGATCAAGAGTTGGATGCTTAACTGACTACACCACCCAAGCATCCCTGAGTTGAATTTTAAATTCCACTGGCCAGGCATTATACTTCAGCAGGTCCCATATTGATGCACTCTTCCCAGAGCTATCCCAGTCCCATTCCTCAGCCTGACCCTTTGTCTGGTGGGTGGCCTATTGGTTACTTACTTTCTGTCTCTGGCCATCCTTCAGGGGCTGCAGAAAAGAGTTCTAAACATGGAGCTGAGGACCGCACCCAGAACATAATCATGGCCATGAAGGACCGCATGAAGATCCGAGAGCGGAATAAGCCAGAGATCTTTGAAGTTATCCGGGATGTCTTTACTGTGAACAAAGCTGCCCATGCGCAACAGATGAAAACAGTGAAGCAGAGTGTACTGGATGGTACCTCCAAATGGTCGGCCAAGATTACTATCACTGGTGAGTAGGCCAAAGTTTGAGGGGACAGGAAGGCCTAGGCTATGGGGAAGAACCTGGGGAAGAAACATCCTGAGTTTGAGGGAGTAGGGGGTTGGGAAGAAAGAAGATAGAATTGAGGGAAGGAGGGCCTCACTGTTCATCACTCCTCCTCTCCTAGACCCTGGCGCCATTGGGTGTTGGGAGAGCAAGACCAGCACCTACAAATGATATGAATGATAATGAAGGATTTGATAGCAATCTGATGTTATAGACTTGGTTGACAGTTTGATATAACAGGAACTGGGGGAGGGGGGAATGGGATAGGTAAAAGATCAGGAAATAAGCTAGTGCTTTACTAGCTGAGTGCGTGTGGCTGAAGCATGTATATATCACTGTAGGGGTAGGTGGTCAGTTAAGGCACTGCTGAGGAGGTAGGATTCTTGGGCCAGACTTTTAGACAAAGACTGGTAGCCCAGGGCTAAGCATAGATATGGAAGAATGAGAAGATTTGCATTCCTATGCAAGGAGCAGATGAGGCTGCTCTAAGATGGAGAACATATGAGTAGTGCCATGGAAGACTTCTGACTTCTGGAGTGCACTCTGAAGCCTCCTCCTCTGTATTTGGGTTGCAGTGGTGTGTGCCCAGGGCCTGCAAGCCAAGGACAAGACAGGATCCAGTGACCCTTATGTGACTGTGCAAGTGGGGAAAACCAAGAAGCGTACCAAGACTATTTTTGGGAATCTGAACCCTGTTTGGGAAGAGAAGTTCCATTTGTAAGTAACAGAGGGTTTTGTCTTACCTGAGACTGTATGTATTGTAGAAGCAGCATTAAGTCCTATTTTCCTTGGCTTGGACCCTAAGAGGGATGAGGCAGGGCACCTGTCTGGCTCTGTCACTGGAACATGCAACTCTTGATCTCAGGATCATAATTTCGAGCCCCACATTGGGTATAGAGATTACTTTAAATAAATTAAAAAAAATTTTTTTAAGAGCGATAGGGCAGTGGCACTGGAGAAAACCTATTTCTCATAGGCTTCAATTGAGCAGCAGTCATTTATTTTCTGGGTTTCTTCTCATGGGCTATTTTATCAGCGTTCCGCTACCCAGGTGCTGTCCTAACTAGGGCTATTAAAGGGGCTCCAAAGCCTTTCATATTGCTTTTTCTGGTGTTAGAAAGATTTTACTACTGCTCAGTGACAGAGCCAGGGACTGGCCACCCTATTGTGTACATTTCAGCCTTGCTATCCTGCCTAGGAAGGATTAGACTCTTCTGGAGAGTTGGGAAGGAATCTCCATGTCCTACAACTGGGTAATTCTGGCTTGAAGGTAGAAATCTGGGATCTGGACAACTTTGTTTCCCTTAAAAAGGTTTGCTTTTATTTCTTTCTCAGCTTCCACCCCTACTCCTTTTTCCATTGTCTTTCTTACATACTATTTCATAAGACAGTACAAAATGGTTGTTGAAAAAATGACAGGCTCTAGTCTAGGACACAGAGTAATGTGTGGAGAATCCAGATGCTTTGTCACAGACCTAAGGCCTAGGAACAAGACTTAGAGTCTGAATTACCTAATGAACAGGCTCGTTTATATAGAGACTTTCTTCCATTGGCTCCTTGGAGAACTCATGTGGAAAGGGATTGAGGCCTAGTAAAATTGGCCTCCAGTCCAGAGGCAATAGTTACTAGGGGAAAGCACCTACTCCTTTGAGAATCTGAGAGGTTCCTGCTTGAATTCTTCTTATGATGAATTTTAAATGAATTGACTCTATAGTCGATTTTGCCTGCTTTCATCCATTTAGTAAATGATTTATTAAGCCCCTATTCTGTACAAGACACTGTAGATGATACTGTGTATCTAAAATGTGTAAGACAATCTCTGCCTTGAAGAAGCTCCTTGTTGATTTGGCTGTTTTTCAGTAGACCAGCAGTTATACTATAATATTTTAATGAAATGTGCAAAAATAGTATGAGAATACAGTAAAAGAAGTCGCAAATCCTGTCAAGTACAACTCATGTATGAGGTGATCGGATCCACTAAGCAACTGTGACAGAAAGAGAGCATGAGGGGGTACCTGACCAAACTCCTCATAGAAAGAAATGACAGTTCACCTGGGTTTTAAAGAATGATTGAAGTTCACCAAGCACACACCTAGATGGAAAGCTAAGCAGATATGACCAGATGGACATATCATGAACATTGACATCTTTACTGACTCTGGGAAGGGAACTAGCAGTCACTTCTTGTGGCTCTGTAGCATTTGTCCAGCTGTTTTCCTGTTAGTGTTATTGATACAGCTAGCAGCACAGGAAATAAGAATTGTCTCTAATTACTCTTCTGTCTCCCCGCCTTTTTGTGTCAAGGCCATAAGGACTACATAATGGTATATAGAGCCATCCAGGCTGACTAGGCTAGTTTGACTCACTTGGAGCTTTAGTACCACTGTTGCCTGACTTCTTCTCTTCCTCTGCAAGGCCTCAAGTACAGTTGATGGAGTTTGGGGAGTAAATTGGAAGTAATAGGTATGGGTGCTACTTGGTTGGTCCCTATCAGAGCCTGCCTATTTCTCTCACAGTGAGTGCCACAACTCTTCTGACCGCATTAAAGTACGTGTATGGGATGAGGATGATGACATAAAGTCAAGAGTAAAGCAACGGCTTAAGCGAGAGTCTGATGATTTCCTTGGCCAAACCATTATTGAGGTTCGGACACTGAGTGGCGAGATGGACGTCTGGTACAACTTGGGTGAGGAAACAGGGCCAGAGAAATTTGCTGGGAAGGGAGAGCATCAATGGGAAATCTGGGGAAAATCCTGCCTATGAAAACCATCACTCGATTCCTAAAGCACACAGAGCCTGTTTTACCTGCAGAGAACTGACCCTGGGTAGAGATGGGGACAGAAGAATGGAAGTGGCTGGAACTTACTCTGGCTGAACACTCTTCAGATTTCAGAAGGCCCTTTAATCTTCATGCTCATCTCTAATGGCTTTAGCTCCCTATTCTCTTAATGGAATTAATATTGAGAATATTTGGGGTATTTGTAGACTACGTGGTCACTAGAGTGAGTTCACTCTTAGGTGAACCTTGGATTAAGCCAGGATGGGAGCTGTCTGCACTATCTGTAGTTGCATTGGTGTCAATCTCCCATCTTCTTTTCTCCCTAGAGAAGAGGACAGATAAATCAGCTGTCTCAGGGGCTATTCGACTGCAAATCAGTGTGGAGATCAAGGGGGAGGAGAAGGTAGCACCGTATCATGTGCAATATACGTGTCTCCATGAGGTGAGCCAGGCTTTGGTAGATGGGGTGTCAGAAAGCAGTTCTGGGAAGGCCTTTGACAATAAATGGGATTGTGGGATGGTGGAAGATCTGGGGCCTGTTTTTTATTCCCCGTGCTACCCTGGATGGCCCAAGTAATAGTCCCAGCCTGTGTTCTTTCACTCATGTGAAGGCCTGCTGGGCCACACGAGGAACTAGCAATGACTCAACAGAATTTCTTTAGAACCCTATTCACATTCTCCTGGACTTTACCACCAGATTTTGGTTTTGTTTTTAATATGTATTTAACTCTTTCCTTTGCTCTGTCTCCTGCAGAACCTTTTCCATTACCTCACAGACATTCAGGGTAGTGGAGGAGTCCTGATCCCCGAGGCTCGAGGAGATGATGCATGGAAGGTCTACTTTGATGAGACTGCCCAAGAAATTGTGGATGAATTTGCCATGCGCTATGGCATCGAGTCCATATATCAGGCCATGACGTGAGGCTCCCCTGGGGTTTGGGAAGTGGCTGCTAATTCTTGGGAAGGCTAATGAAGGCATACTGACAGGGTGAATAGGTCTTTAAGTGGGGTAGCATACAGTGATTTGTTGCTTTTTTCTCTGAGCTGAGGTGAGGTGGGTCTATGCCCCAAGGCAAAGAAAATATATGTATAAAGGGAGTATGTTTATCAGTAATTCAGGGAGAAGGTATTTCTCTGTCTCCCCCAGAGTTCAAAGATGGGAAGGGCAAAGGGCATGAGAGAGTATGCCAGGACAAAGTTGCCCAAACATCACAAGCCTGAGGAGATACAGTATGTATGCTTATGTATATGTGTGTGACAGATAAGCTTTCATAGATTGGCCTGGATATAGAAGAGGGCACTAAACTATGAAAAGCAGCTATGTCTGGAGTTGACCAAGACTCCTATGCCTGAAAGTTTGCCTACTATGAAAAGTGTTTGTATATACTACTATGTGAGAGTTTGTTGTTTGTTGATGAGGCTGCCATTAGAGCTATAAGCAAAGAGTAACTATTGTCCTGAATATGCTTCATTTATTCTACAAATTTTTATTGACTTTCTTCTATGTGTCATACATTGTGCTAGGTGCTGAGAACATAAAGGTGGAGTAAGATGGGGCCTCTGTGCTTGGGGAACCCAGTGTAAAAGAGAGGAAAAGAGGAAAGAGAGACCAGTAAACAATTAAAATATAATATGATAAGTGCTATAGTAGAAGTAATAACAGGGTATTATGAGAGCATCTGTCTTTTAGGGGAGGCTTGTGAGGGAAGCCATTGAAGAGTTGACACTTGAACGGAGTCTTGAAATACAGGAAAGGTGGAAGAGCATTTCTAGTAGGGCATGTGCTGGTGTGCTGAGATGCAGCAGACAATAGAATAGTCAAGGAATTATAAGAAGTTCATTATAGGTGGAGAGAAAAAATATGGTGAGAAATGAGGTTTGAGAATGGCCTCCCTACCATTCCTACTCTGTTCATTCTCCTTAGATGAACTCATCCAAACCTATGACCTTAACCAGTACTTCTGGGTTGAGGACTTCCAATTTCTTTTTCCAGATCATACCTTTGTCTGAATTTCCAATCCATTTTCAGCTGCTTCCTTCTTCCAAATCAACATCATCTCCACCAAATATGTCTATCTTCCTGTATTCCCTGTTTTAGTAAATGGAACAATTTTGTATGCAGTTGTCCACATGAATTTAGGAGTCAGCCTAAACTTTTTTTTCTTAATTACTACTGCCCTTTGACTTCCAACATCCAAACTCTAAAACCTCTGGATTCTATCTCCTAAAAATGTTTTTAATCTATCACTATCTCTATAGTATAGTCATAACAATAATAAATAATAACAACAACTCCCTCATACATTTCTTTATGTTCCAGGCACTGTTCTAAGCACGTTACAAATTTTTATTCATTTTATGAGGGGGTACCATTATCTTTCCCATTTTACAGGTAAGAAAACTGAGGCATAGTGAAGTTTAAGTAATTTATCCAAAGTCACCAAGTAAGTGGTTGAGCTGAGATTCAAATCCAGTCTTGGTCTAGAGTCTGTACTCCTAACCATTTCTCTGTCCCATTTGGTGCTTCATTGCTTCTTTTCTGAATGATTATAATAAGTCTTCAACTTCTCTTTCTGTCTTAGTCTTATCTCTCTCCAAGTCTGCTTCCAATTTATCATCAAAAGGGCCTTTCTGAAATTTTTTTAATGTTTATTTTTGAGAGACAGAGCATGAGTAGGGGAGGGACAGAGAGAGAGGGAAACACAGAATCTGAAGCAGGCTCCAGGCTCTGAACTGTCAGCACAGAGCCCGACATGCGGCTCGAACTCACGAACCACACGATCATGACCTGAGCCGAAGTCAGCCGCTTAACTAACTGAGCCACCCAGGCCTTTCTGAAAGACTAATCTGATCAGACTGCCTTCATTTTAAAATTTACTATAGTATTGAGGATAAACTGTTCCATGAACTACTTTATGCTACTCTTATTTCTTGGTATTCCTATATCAAATACATGAACGGTAGTCTTAAGTGGGGTTTCCCAAATGAATCAATCTTTCATAAATATATTTGTCTTTGCAATGGAATTTCCCTTTGCCTGAACACTTCTCCATTTGAATACTTCCTACTAATCCTCTAAGATTTGGTTCAACCATGTCTTCTGTTAGAAGCCTAATTCTAGTTCCTTCCCACCCTCAACCATTCTGATTTAGGTGATCTTCTTGTGTGTTTTCACAGTGGTTTTGCAGAGCATGCCTTGGCTTATTGACTTTCTAACTGTTGCTTTCTCTGCCAGGCTATCATATCTTTGGATTCTAGCACCTAGCACAGGGCCTGACACATGGTAGGCATTCACTGAATGTATATTTGAATGAATAAATTACATAGATCCTTGCGTGCCAAAATGGAAGCTTCATACACACCAGTAAGCTCTTTTGATTACTTGTTTTTTGCTGCAATCCCTGAAGACTCTTTGAAGCCAAGGATGCTGTTTTCCAGGCACTTTGCATGTTTGTCATCAAAGTACATGTGTCCTGGTGTGCCAGCAGTGATGAGCACCTTACTGGCCAACATCAATGCCTACTATGCCCACACAACTGCCTCCACCAATGTCTCTGCATCTGATCGTTTTGCAGCCTCCAATTTTGGGGTGAGTGTGATATAAAAACATACCTTCTCATTTGTTATCAATAATGTTTGATTTTCACAGTAGATACCATAGAGTTGATTGATAAGCCTAAAATTCAGAGAGCTGCCAGTTAGATGAACTTGGTTCCTTATGGGTGTATAGACTATGCCAATGGACTGTCCTTATTTCATTATGGATAGGTAGACTTACTAATGGACTCTCCTCAGACATGGATAAATGAGAGCACATGGAATATCATTATGGTTTGGGAGGTGCCACACAGAACCTCTCTAGACCAAGTACTCGATTGAGTCACCATGTTCCTTAGGCCTGCAGGTCCACAAGTGGACTCTTCCTAACATTATTCAGTTTCTCTCTGACTCCTGCCACTCAAGTTCATATGAGACTGATGTCTAGGTGATAACACCAGTATATTCCTAAGCCTATCCCTTTTCTAGTTTTGGACTGTTTACCCTATCCAGGATGTGCCCTTTCCTGGTTTTAAGTTACTTGAGAAGTTGAATATTCAGAATATTACCTGACATAAGTTCATTATAAACTGGATGAAGTGTATTTGACCTACCACAAATAATACTGATACTCCCAAATCTGCTGGGTCTCTGAGCCCTGTTTTTTGATAGTAACTACTTTTTCTTATTTTAATAGAATATTTCTATCGGTGAATTAACAGCATTGGTTAAGCCACTCAAATATGTGTTCCATTATCTCATCTCTATACATTGACTTAAGACCTAGTGATCTATAATCAATATATGAATTCTAGGAGTACTATACCAACAGCCTATAGGCATGTGATTCCATATTTAATTATACCTTTTCTTTTTTTTTAATAGTTTATTGTCAAATTGGTTTCCATATAACACCCAATGCTCTTCCCCACAAGTGCCCTCCTCCATTATCACCTCCCTTCCCCACTCAGCCCTCGGTTCATTTTCAGTATTCAGTAGTCTCTCATGATTTGCATCACTCTCTCTCCCCAACTCTCTTTTCTCCTTCCCCTCCTCCTGGTCCTCCATTAGGTTTTTCCTGTTACACCTAGGAGTGCAAACATATGGTTCTGTCCTTCTCCACCTGATTTAATTATACCTTTTCTATAAAAATCAACTATTAAATTGATGTATGTTATTTATTTTAACATTTTAAAAAGTGTAAACTAAGAAAAATAATGTGGAATGTGGTGTTAAGAGAAGCCCTCTCAGGTCTGTTTGATCGCCTTCCAGATGAATGACTATTCCTCCCTCTTATTATTACTGCTAGGCTGTGGCTACTGTTAACTGTTTTGAGCTGCCCCAAGGTTAATTAGGAGACAGTAGACTCAGGAACAAATTAGAGAATGTGTTTCGTGTTTCCTTTTATTTCACTAAGAAGAGTTAGAGTCCCAAAGGAATGGAGATGCATGGATCATCTCCTTTTGACTCTTATATAGAAAGAGCTGTTTCCACTTTCAGGCACTTCCTGTCCCCTTGCCAGTGTGAGAAGATTTCCTAGTTTGAGACAGAGCTGCTAAGAGATGGAACAGGAGCCACATATCCCACTTTTCCCTTACATTGGTGGTTCTTTTCCTGGGCAGGGATGAGATAGGATGGGTCCCCAAACCAGCGCCTCATCTTCAGTCATAGATGGTTCTGTTTCTGCTACAGTCTAAGGAACTCAGAGTATTTGTCTCTTTCCTGTTATTTGTATCCTACCCTTAGAAAGAGAGATTTGTGAAACTACTGGACCAGCTGCACAACTCACTGAGAATTGACCTCTCTACCTACAGGGTGAGTGAAGACATGACTGTGAGGTGGGACAACAGATAATATCAAGCTCTTTCTAGAGAGACTCTAGTCCAATCATGGCTAAAAAGATTGAAGGCAAGGAAAATTGGTGTGTCATCACACCTATGTATATGGCCAATACCACTGATGTCTATGATTCTTCCAACTCCAAGGACCATGCAGTGTGGTTAATTTTTTATAGATAGAATATTTCCAACCCCACTGATGTCACTCCATCCAACTCACTGATGACATTCTCTTTAGGGAGTCTCTTGAGAATACTCTCTTCCAGAAATGCCCCTTTAACAATTAGATACTCACATTTCTTTTTTGTATTTTTCCATACTCTCCTTATTTTTCAAGGGAGGTATGAGAATCTGGCTAAGGGGAGAGAGAGTAGCTTGGGTTGGACAAGTAATTTGTAGCAGGGGTCATATCCATTCCTAGGATGGAGGGAGGAAATAGATATATTAGAAGGGTGGGTACCTGGGACAGGGCAGGACAGGAAAATGGGCAGTTTCCCAGTTGTTCCTAAATTAGATCTTCTTAGAATGGCTTCATTATGTGCTTTAAAGTGTCGTAAATTTCCAGAACAGGCAATATACCCACGTTAAAAAGTAAGTATAAAAATAACCTCAAAGTCAAAAAGAAGTGGAGTTTTAGTTATCTTGCAATTTCAGTGTCCTCCATTTGCATGAATAATGGAGAGTTGACTGTATATCTTATATTTGGCATATAAGTAGCCATTTGAAGTTTAAAAAAGCAATCCTTAAAATGGAGAGTGGCTCAACATCTCCCTTCAGCTCTTCTTGGCAGCTTCCTCCTAAAACTCATGCCAAGGGGAATGAAGTGAGGCATGGTGGGAAGGTCTTAAGGAACTCACTCCAAAAGCATTTCTGCTCAGAACTCTGCCATCTTCTGGCTCTGGAATGTGGACTGGCTAGGGTCCCTTGGACATCCTCAATCTCAGTCTGGTCTGTAGTGTGGCTCCACTTATATTCCAGAATATACTGTTAGATTATAACTTTTGAAGAACTCAATGTTTGGGTGTAAGAACCTTCACCCAAGAAAAATGAGTGTATATAAATGTGTGTATGTTTGTGTGTGTGTGTGTGCATTCACTTGTGCAAATGCTCACACATTGCATGGGAAGTAAGGTTGGTGAAGGAAGTGATGCTTTCTAGGGTGGGGATTATTAATCCCTGATTTTGGCAAGGGCCTGTCTGTGTCAGTAGAAAAGAGAGGGAGAACTGTAGTTTTACAGCTTTTTTGTTCAGCTCAACTGGGGGAAATCCCAGTGGTAGCAGTTAAGGAAGCTTTTGATTTCATTGCTTTTGGCAGAGAAGGCTTTCATATTTCTCTGTTCCTTTCTTAAATTTGCTTGGTTTGCAACAGAATAATTTCCCTGCTGGAAGCCCTGAGCGGCTTCAGGACTTGAAGTCAACAGTGGATTTGCTGACCAGCATTACTTTCTTCAGAATGAAGGTAAGAGATGAACTGGGTGGAGTGGTGAGGGACTGGGGACCTGGCCACAGGAAGATGGAGAGTAAGAATCATTGGGCATAGTCTGAGGCTCTAGTACTCGTCACCTCTAAGCCCACATTTCTATACACTGTTCCCTGGGGTATAGCTGAGAAGACCATGGATCAACAGGGCTGGGATGGGCAGTTCTCCCAATCAGCTACCCTAGCAATTTCATCCTTGGGCAAGGTCCAGGGACCCATTGAGGGGTGATGGGATCTGAAATAGTTTGAGAGGAGTTCTAGGAGGAGATCCCACACAAGTGAGCAGGACCATGGACCCATATTTCTTTTATTAATTGGCAGGTGCAAGAACTGCAGAGTCCTCCAAGAGCCAGTCAGGTGGTAAAGGATTGTGTGAAGGCCTGTTTGAACTCCACATATGAGTATATCTTCAACAACTGTCATGATTTGTACAGTCGCCAGTACCAGCTGGTAAGAGGTTCAGGATCAGATGGGACCAGTTATCAGTGGCTCTTGGATCCTCAGTTTTCCTATGCTGTGGTTATGATGGATAGTTGATCAGGACAAAGTCCTTGATGTTCTTGATGTTGAGTAAAGTGTAGAGTGAGAACCTTCAAGACCATGTGAGACATTTGTGGATTGATAGGGACCATTGGATGAGATGTGACATAACTGAGTTGAATAGAAGTGGCAACAGTAAGTTTTAATTTGGTGCTAAAGTAAGTGACCAAATTTTGAGCAATTTTAGGGCGTAAGTAGGTGAAATCTCCATCCATCTCAGAATCTTTTTTGCTCCTCCAAGCTTAATTTGTTCCAGGCTGCCTTCTTCTGAGATCCATAGCTGTCTCTCTGAACTACCGGCTCATGGAAATTTACCTTTTACCTCTCACCACTTCTCCGTGCACTGCATGGTCTTCTGAGATTACATTCATCATCTAATGGTCAAGGCTGACTCTATCCTTCTGTGAGGCTGAGCGATTTCACTTGTTTTATACTGACATCCTAACCTAGTACTTGGTGACTGTGTATATTTATCTAGATCCTTTCAATAGGGTCTTTTTTTTCCTCATTTCAAAACCAAGGCTGCTTTTTGGATCTAGTTACTCAGTTCCAGTTTCTGTCTTTAATAACTCCGCAGACCACACATTTGCAAAACAGATTCCCTTTAGTCCAACAAATATGTATTGAAAGAGCCAGGTCTGAGGAAAGCATAGTGCTCCTTTAATTAGTTCTCAGTTCATAAGCATATATATAACTCTAATCAAAGTAGTCTGTTAGAAGTGCCTTGAAAGAGGAATAAGATTATAGGATTCCAAGAAGGAAGAAGTCACTCTTGATCAGGTAGTAGGAAAAACTACATAAAATAGGGGCATTTGATTTAGACCTTAAAAGGCAGTAGGATTTGGACAGCAAATGATGGGAGGACAGCCTAAATCTCTTGGGCATTTACTCATTGGTGAATACATCCAATTTGTAATGCTTCCTAGGAGCACCTCAGTAAAGACTAAAATCTTGGTGACACTGCCTCCTTCCATTCCTAAATGTACTTTTTGTGCCAACCTTATCTTTAAGGCTTCCTCCTTTTAAGGTTTGTAAAACCTCCCATTGGTTCTGAAGTTCATGGGAGGTTTTCCTGGGGCCTTTGTTCAGCTTGCTACACTCAGTCATCCATCTATATATTCACCTTGGTTAGGGAAGATTCTGTTCTCAGCTTCGCTTTTTCAGCTATGCCGGGGTCTATCGGCATAGATACTTTTTTTTCACTTTTTTTTTATTTTTACTTTAATTTCACTTATTTTCTCATTATTCATTATTTACATTGAAGTAAACTATTAGTATCTTTTTTTTTTATTTCATTCTATTCATCTTCAGTCTGGTTCATTCATCCATCTGTTCCCTTAACAAACTGAACATGTAGCGATTTAAAGTTGATTAGACACATCTCTGTTTTTGGCAAGCTCATTGTTTGGTGAATGTGGCAGAGGGTGCAAATTACTAGAAATACTGGATTTTTAAATTTTATCATTACTACATTTCATTGTAGTAATTGCCTATTACATCTATATCAAAGTTCATAGAGAGTATTCTGGGAACCCAGGAGAGAGTCATCTAATCAGACCAGGGGTATCAGGGAAAACTTTTCAGAAAAGGTAAAGCTCACCTGAATTTTGAGGAATGAGTAGGAGTTGACTACTGAAAGGGGTTGGGGAAGAGAAGGATACCACACAGAGGTAATAAATGTTTAGAGACACAGAATTGTGAATGAGTGTGTTAATTTGAAGAAATATAAGCAATTTAATTAGGGTAGTTACAATATTAGGCTTTGGAGTTCAGCTATTTGGGATCAGATCTTGGTTCTACTGTTTATAGCCACATGACCTTCGGCAAATCTTGAAACCTCATTGCTGTCAATCTCCTGTAAAATGAAAGTGATAATTTCTATCTGGTGGAGTTGTTCTTAGGGTGCCTGGCACCTAATAAGCACTAAATAAGTGGTGGTAGGGGGTGGTGATGGCTGCAAGGGATTGGTAAGGTACGGGATTGAGAGGTCATATTCTGAAGGCCTTCTGTGTCAGGCTATAGAATTGAAATTGATTGAAGGCCTTGACTGAAGGCTTTTGAAGGGCAGAGCAGTCACACAAAGAGATTCTCCTTAGAGAAAGATTGCTAACAACTACATGGAAGAAGGACTAGAATGAATTCATGATTAAAGACCAGTTAGGAGATCCTTGAATGATACAGATAGGGTAGTGGCAGAAAGAGTTAAAGGAAAAGATATATTTAAGTGATATTAAGCAGGCAGAAACCACATAGTCTGTGGGTTCTCTCCTGGTTTCTAGTAACTTCTTGATAATGCAGGCTTATTAAGGATGGTGGAGACTGTGATGACATATGACATCCCACATAAAAGTCCTATCCCTGTTCTTTTGGGTGGTTTCAACTCTGCTTTTGTCCCAGTAGGAGATAAATTCCATTCCAGCCTCTGTGCAGTGACCCCTACTTGTCCTGTCTGTAGTCTGAATGTAGAGTTGCTTCTCATTTCTTGAGATTCACCATTGTATTCCTTTACCTCTTCCCAACCAAGTCCTTTTTTGTCCCCCAACTTTACAGGGATATAATTGACCTATTACATTGTGTAGGTTAAGATGTGCAATGTGATGATACAAGTGTATATTGTGAAATGTTTAACACAGTAAGGCCTTCACCTCACATAATTATCATTTTATGTTGTGATTATGGTAAGAACACTGAAGCTCTACTATCACAGCATCTTTGCAGTATGTAGTACAGTGTTGTTAGCTGTAGTCAACCATGCAGTATGTACCTTAGATCGCCAGAACTTACTCATCTTAACTGAAAGTTTGTGCCCATTGACCAACATCTCCCCACTTCCCCTAACCCTCATCTCCTGCCAAACACCATTATAACTCTGTTTCGATGGATTTTACATATAAGTGAGATCATAACGGTATTTGTCTTTCTCTGTCTGACTTATTTATTTAGCATAATGTCCTCAGGGTCCATCATGTTGTTGCAAGTGACAGGATTTACTTTTTTTAATTTAATTTTTTAATGTTTGTTTATTTTTGAGAGAGAGAGTGCAAGCAGGGGAAGGGCAGGGAAAGAAGGGGATAGAGGATCCAAAGTGGGCTCAGTGCTGATAGCAGAAAGCCCAACAACTCTGAGATCATGACCTGAGCTGAAGTCAGAGGCTCAACCGACTGAGCCACCCAGGCGCTCCTGGGATTTCCTTTTTTACAGCGGAGTAATAATCCATTATAGTTACATACCACATTTTAAAAGCTTTTTTAAAATTTTATTTATTTATTTTGATAGAGAGACAGCCTGACATGGGAGGATCAGAGAGAGAGGGAGACAGAGAATCCCAAGCAAGGATTCAGTGTGGGGTTCAAACTCAGGAAACCGTGAGAAAATGAACTGAGCCAAAACCAAGAGTTAACTCCAAACTGTTTTCCATAGTGGCTATACCAGTTTACCTTCCTGCCAACAGTACACCAGGATTCCCTTTTTTCCATATCTTGGCCAGCATTTGTTATCTCTTATCTTTTTGGTAATATTCATTCTAACAGGGATGAACTTTGTAGTTTTTATTTACATTTCCCTGATGTTTAGTGATATTAAATACTACTTCTTATACTTGCTAAGCATTTTTATGTCTTACTTGGAGAAATGTCTATTCCATTCTTCTACCAATTTTTAATCAGATTGCTTTTTTGCTATTGATGAATTATATGAATTCCTTATATTTTGGATATTAATTCCCTATCAGATATATGGTTTGCAAATATTTTCTCCCATTCTATATATTGCCTTTTCATTTTGTTGTTTCTTTTGCTCTACAGAAACTTTTCAGTTTGATGTAGTTCCATTTGTTGATTTTTTAAAAATATATTAATTTTTTTTAACGTTTATTTTTTGAGAGAGAGACACACACAAACTATGAGTGGGGGAGGGTCAGAGAGAGAGAGGGAGACACAGAATCAGAAGCAGGCTCCAGGCTCTGAGCTGTCAGCACAGAGCCCGATGAGGGACTCGAACCCACAAACTGAGATCATGACCTGAGCTGAAGTCGGCTGCTTAACCAACTGAGCCACCCAGGCACCCCTTTTTTTAATATTAAAAAAAATTTTTTTAATATATACTTTTAAAGGTTTACATATTTAGAGAGAGAGAGAGAAAGGGAGACTGGATGAGGGGCAGAGAGAGAGAGACAGAATCCCAAGCAGCCTCTGTGCTGACAGGCAGCCCTTCAGCTGGCTCCTACGTCCCTTTTCTCTGACACGGGGCTCAGTCTCATGAACCTTGATACCATGATCTAAGCCAAAATCAAGATCAGATGCTTAACTAACTGAGCCACCTAGGCACCCCTCCACTTGTTGATGCTTTCTTTTGATGTTTATGCTTTTGGTGTCATACCCAAAAAATCATTGCCAAGACCACTGCCAAGGAGCTTTTCCCCTATGTTTTCTTCTGGGAGTTTTATGGTTTCAAGTCTTATTTTTAAGTCCTTAATCCATTGTGAGATAATTCTTGTGAGTGTTAGAAGATAGGGATCCATTTAAATTCTTTTGCATGTGAATATCCAGTTATCCCAATAGCATTTACTGAAGACACTATCTTACTCCCCATGGAGTATTCTTGGGTCCCCAAGACCTTTCCTTATACAGCTAGGTGAAGAGCCTCCTAGTTACAGTTCTACCTCCTAATAGCATTCATGAGTTTAAGGGAAGTCCTTAACTCACTGAAGGTTAGATCTGCTTGCATGCTAGGTTTGTTCCTTAGCTCCTACAGAACTTGAAGGAGCTTCTCAGAACTTATAATGTATATTTGTGATGATGTAGGGGAGGTGTCAGAGGAGACTGCCAAAGGGGCTCACACTGAACTAGACCTACTTAGCAAGGCTGGAAGAGTAACTTACTGTGGCCAAAGAGTCACTATATTCATAACTACTGAGGGAATAAAGAAGGGAGACAGACATCCTTATGTCTTTAGACTGACCAAGCTTATCACATCAGTGCCCTTGAGCTGGGGAGAGAACTTCTCTGGGATGGACTTTGTGTATAAGGATCTCCCACACTCAGCCCTCTGACAGAACATGGGCAGTGTTGTGGAAGACAGGCTTTAGGAGAGGAAGGGTACCTGATTCTAGAGGAGGGATGTGGGGAGGGAAGTGAAAGAGGAAGATTGGAGACATTGTGCATATCCTACTCTAACTCTCATCGTCTCCTCTGGAATAAGAAACAGGAGCTACCTCCAGAAGAACAAGGACCCAGCATTCGGAACCTGGATTTTTGGCCCAAACTCATCACGCTCATTGTGTCAATCATAGAAGAAGATAAGAATTCCTACACACTCGTTCTGAACCAGTGCGTATCAACCCACTTGGTCCTGTGTGGTTGGTGGTTGGCTCATCCATCTGTCTAACGGTTTCTTTCTTTCCTATCTCTGTGTATTTGCAGTGCCTCCTCTTCCTCCTGTACGTCCATCTGTCTCTCTGTCCCTTGTATCTGTCTGTTTCTGAAGAGAGGTGTGGAAACATAATGGGGGGCCCTTTCCAGACTGAGCCAGCCTCCCTGGGTGAGAGGCCCCGGGGAATGGCTGCCATAGGAGTCCCAGGGGATTCAGAGACCATGTGTGTATGTGTCTGTCCACTGTGAATAAAGTGGGCTTTCTTCTGCCCACCTCCTCACACTTTCTCCTCCATCTTCTCTAGCCTGGGCCTTCTAGCCTCAACCCTTTCTCCTCTGGGTCTCAAATCCCTGCCTTCTGGGCATCCTCTCCCCTGGGCCCACCTTGCTTGAGGGGATTCTCTGCCCTCACTTGTCCTTCCACTGGCTCCTGGGTTCCTTTTCTCCATATTGAGCTAGTCCTGTTTCTAGGTTTCTCCTCTATTCAATCTGACTTGCAAGAGATTAGGCATGCTAGCTTTGGAATCAGACAAATCAAATAGTTCTTGCTTTGTTCTCTGACTGTGGCTTCTTCCATCATCCAGGTTTCCTCAGGAGTTGAATGTGGGAAAAGTCAGCGCAGAAGTGATGTGGCAGCTCTTTGCCCAAGACATGAAATATGCACTGGAGGGTAAGAGTGTGCCCAAAGCAGTGGGCCATAGGCCCGTAGCCCAAGCACCTTGTTTGCTGTCTCTTTCTTCTCCCCAGACAACTCTAAGATCTGGGTGAACGGTACAGAGAAACTAGAGGGATTTTAGGCATAGGCCTCTGGAGTCCTTGGGTAGGCAGAGGTTCAGCCAAAGTAATTATGGAAATAGCTGTGTGAATGTGGATCCCCCCTTCCAACTTTAGAGCAAGTGCTGGTTTAAGACATTCCCCAACCCAGAGAGCCACCTTCCTTCCCATGCTGGATATTCTCAAGTAGCCCACTCCTTGGAGTATGAATGGTCTTATGAAGTTTATCTTTACAGTTTTAAAGAATCATAGAACCTTAAATACACAGATAAGATTATTTTCTCTTATCATTGGCTGCCTGACCTGGCTTTCCTTAAAATCTCTTCTGGATTGGTGTGACAGAGAGAAAAAGATACTTCTTCCCTCACTTCTATAAAGCAGTGTGGTGGACAAATTAGTATTCATCTTGTTCATTCAGCTTATTTCTACTTTGGTCCACAAAGATATCACTGTCTGCTTGTATCCAACCTTCCCATTTGTACCCTTCTCTGTTCACTTATTAAGCTGCCTTTCCCTTCTGTTTATATATGTTAGTCTGTATCCTCAGTCTCTGTGAGTTGACTTAGAAAAAAAGGGGAGCAGCCTGAGGGCGAGGACAAAGCAGAGTCTGGAGTGGCAGACTCTGGTGGAGTGGCAGGACAATGGATAACCCTCAGACTTAAACTTTTGAGGTTTATGGGCAGTAAGTTTTGAGATTGAAAGAAACCTTGAAGATCAGTGTTTAAGTTTGAGACAGCCACAGTCAGTACCTCCGTATTCTGGGATTCTGCTCTAGAACAATGGCTGCCTCTTGCCCACGTTGGGTCAAGTCTGGGGTGGTAGACCAGGCCTTAGCCTTTCATGCCAGTGAGGAAGTAACTTGTCCCTCTCCAGGCAGCACTCAGCAAGACTAATGGGGGGAGTTTGGTCCCAGTTCTTGAAGAATCCAGCTCTGGTGGGTTTTGAGGGGAAAGAAGATAAATACCTATGAAAAGTGAATCCATTTCACAAGGATAGCATGAGGTGGGACAGAGGTTTTCAAACAAAGATATCTGAGGAACTAAGTGAAAAGGGAAAACCGGGGCGGGAGGAGAAGAGCGCTGGGCTCCAGGCTTTTTACCTGGTGCTGATTAAGTCAGTTGTGCTTTTTAATCAATCTTATATGGGGTTCTAGATAAGACTTCTTTTTAAAGGGGAGTTCTGCTAATGTTTACAATAAACACAAAATAATTGAAAACTGCTTTAAAAGAAAGAATGTTGTTTTATAAGATTTTACCTCAGTGGAAAATGGAGGCAGGTGGAACAATCATTTAGGGCTAAGGGTATGGGGCTGGGTTAAGAGCAGAGAATTGAAGAGGGAAGAATGGGTTTTGATTCCCTGGAAGAAGGTTGTAATAGGACTTCATGATTGTCAGGATGTGGAGGGCAAGGGAAGGGGAGGAGTTTGGAGACCTGGATGATAAAAGGATAGTGTTAATTCCAACTGTGAAAATGTTACCATTCACCCATTTTTTAAAAATTATTTTTGAGAGTGAGCGAGAGCAAGAGAGCATGCGCACATACACCGAAGTGGGAGAGGGGCAGAAAGAGAGGGAGAGAAGAATCTCAAGAGAGAGAACTCCGACTCAGGGCTTGATTCCACATGAGATCATGACCTGAGCTGAAATTAAGAGTTTGGACACTTAACCAACTGAGCCACCCAGGCACCCCTCCACCCAATTTTTTTTTAGTTTTATTGAGGTATAATTTACATACATAAAATAAAACACTTCAAAGAGTATAATTTGATTAGTTTTGACAAACACACCTGTATAACCACTACCCCAGTTAAAATATAGAACAGAAAGTTTCTTCATGCCCCATTCACAATAGATCCCCAACCTATTAATCAAATGCCTCTTGAGTGTTTTCTTTGTGCCAGGCACTGTGCTAATTGTTGGAACCTTAATGAAATGAATAAGGTATAGGCCCAGCCCTTTGAGAAGCTCACACACCATTCTAAACAAAAGACATAGAAATTGGCAGTTAATGGTTTAAAGTTCTAAGAGCCACAAAAGGAGTAAGCATAGGGTGCTGAGGGAACAGCGTAATCCACAATTGGGAAAGCTTTTAGGAGAACCTGAGAAAAGGACCTGGGAAGGCTTCCTAGAAGACATGATATACAAACTAAAACCTGAAGGATGGTAGGACTTAGCCAGTGGGAAGCGGAAGTAGTAGTGATTGGAAAAGAAAACACAGAACATTTTAGGCAGAGGACACAATACGTTCCGAGATGTGGAGTCTAGAAAGATCTGTCATGCTTGGGAAACTGAAAGGAATAGTTCAGTGTGACTAGCACATTAGAGTATAGGGGAAGAGGTAAATAGGAGATGAAGATAGAAAAGTAGGACAGAGCCAGGTCATAAAAGAGGTGGTAAGCCATGTTTAAGCTTTTGGACTTATCCTAAGGCAGTTTGGAGCCACTGAATAGCAATTTCTTGTTAAGGGATTGACATGATCAGATTTATAACGTAGAGAGGCCACTCACGCTGGCTGTGATATGGAAAATGGGTTGGAGGAGGGGGGCCTGGGGGACTCAGTTGAACATCCAACTTTGTCTCAGGTTATGATCTCACCCTTCATGGGTTCAAGCCCTGTATGTGGCTCTGTGCTGGCAGCTCAGAGCCTGGAGGCTGCCTTGGGTTCTGTGTCTCCCTCTCTGCCCCATTCCTGCTCACACTCTGCCTCTGTCTCAAAAATAAGCAATTTTTTAAAATAAGCTTTAAAAAAAAAAAAAGAAGGAAAGAAATTGGATTGGAGGAGGAAAGACCAAGTTGGAGACTATTGTAGTAAACAGGTCAGAGATGCTGGTAACAAGACCTAGGCAAGTGACTGTGTAAAAGAAATGTTTAGATTCCAGAGAAATTTTATTTTGGAGGTAAAATCAGCAGGGATTGGTGATTTAACTGGATGTGAATAAAGAAGAAGAAGGAAGACTTGAGGATTATGGTTAGGATTGAATAAGAGGCTATGATTAGTGTGTATACGCTGTGCAACTTCAGCCAGAGATTTTAGATGCTGTAAGGTAGGAACTATCGTTAAACCCTGGCAAAGTAAGATGTTCCATTAAAGCCTTATACAGATAGTATCAGAACCAAAGAGAGATTTGGGGAGATATCAGCAAGCTGGATAATTGAAATCATGAGGTCGAAAGAACTCTTCAAAGATGAAAGATGAATGGAGGGAGGACTGAGGAAATCAGGGGCAGACACTTTATTGTCCCTTTTGACAGTTTAACCAGCCCCATACTTCTACCCCCCGACAACTTCAAGCAACTTTATTAGAGCATGACTACATGGGACTTAGAATAAAGTGTAACCAGCATTTTACCAGTCATCCTGTTAGTTTTCATACCACAGAAGTTAATATAGAAATTGGGGTTTGGGACCAGAGTACAGATAATGGATTTACAGAGAAAGTGGTAATTAAGTAAGTATGGTCCCTTGGTCTCTATAAGAAAGCAGCTAGGGGACCATGGGGGTGGGGGGGAAGAGAGTTGGAGAGAGAGGGGGACACAAATCATGAAAGACTAGTGAATACTGAGAACAAACTGAGGGCTGAAGGGGGAGGGGAGAAAGGGGTGATGGTCATGGAGAGGGGCACTTGTGGGGAGAAGCACTGGGTGTTAAATGGAAACCAATTTGACAATAAACTATTGGTAAAAAAAAAAAAAAAAGCAGTTAAGCAGTTAGGGAGCTTTGGAGTTTGGAGTGATGGAGCAGTACTGCCTCCACTTCTAGTGGGTGACTGAACAGGAAGTAAGGAGAGTCCTCCTTCTGGTGCCTTTTTATGTTTCTAGGTTCATGGACTGGTTTAAAGACAGCAGAGTGTGGGTGGAAAGAGAAGGGGCAAGCCCTGAGAAGTCTCTCTGATGTCCTGGAGGTAGTGCTACCTGCCGTGCCAGGAGATGAAATTTCCAGGGATTGGGAGCCTTTGGAGACTGAATCCCAGCCTCCCATTTCCTCCTCCAGTGTGTGCTGCACTAATTCACAAGGGCCAACTGCCCCAGACTGGATGGATTTCTGCCTTGACATGGAAGAGCATCACCCATAGAAACTCAAAGTTGAGCAGTAGAGTTCACAGAGACCCTGACCTTTTTTTTTTTTTCTGTTGCTCAGTACTCTTCCCTATTTGCCTGTTTTTACCATTATGTTATATATAAGGCTTTTATTATTCAAATTAATGCTTTATCTATAAAGGGGGTGGATGAAGAGAACCTATGGTTGTTGCCAGTGCTCCGGGCATTCTGGGCAAGCTGTGGGAGATGTTTGTCCTGGATTTTCCAGAAGGCTCTGGATATCCAGCTAGATGACCTTAAAACTCCATAGTAAGCATCCCACTTTCTGCAGCATGATGGCTCTTTCATCTGGCTGTGTTTCCATGGTTTCCAAACTGACTATTCTTATTTGCATACTTCTTTGAGAGTTCATTTTGTCAGTGTCTCAGCTGTGTTCTGGGGCCCTTCAGTTTACCTCAAGGTGCTGTTACACACTGGCTGTTTAGCTGCTCTTTCCATCAACTTGGGCCCATTTTGGTTTTCCCTGTCTCTGTGTAGTTGTCATTGACCCATTCATACATACCATGTATAGCTACTCAGTTCTGCATCTAAGCCCATCTGAGGGAATGGCCCAGCTACTCGGATCAGCAAAGACCTAGGGAACCTCCATCCCCCTCTAGTCCTGGGCAGTCTCCTCACTAATCAACATTAGCACCCTCTGTCCTTCTTTACCAGAGGCCTGTTCCTCAGTGGACACTTCACCCAAAAGCTAGAGCAGCTAGAAGACTGTAGGCCTTATCTGGGAGTCTGGCTTCGTCTCTGCCGGAAGACTTAGGCCAGGCTCTTGGAGAGCAGAGTACTGGTAGGGGGAGATGGTTGTAAGGAAGTGGTTGGGAGTCACCCTGGTTCTAAGATATCTGATAGAGCTGCCCGACTGGATCTGCTGCTTTGGGAAAGTTCAGGAACCATGGCTTCTGCTGGGACCTGACCCCAGCCTCCTTCCCCATCACCAGAGCATGAAAAAGACCGGCTGTGTAAGAGTGCTGACTACATGAACCTACACTTCAAGGTGAAGTGGCTCCACAATGAATACGTGCGAGATCTGCCTGCCCTCCAGGGGCAGGTACCTGAGTACCCAGTGTAAGTCATCATGTGGGCACTACAGAGGAAAGGGAAGGGGGCCCCTCCATTTTAGGGGGTGGGCAGGACTATTGTCTTCAGTTCAATAAGCCAGTCTTGAGACTGCCAGTTCTGGGCTCTGTTATAGAAAGAGAAAAGCATCAAACCATCCCCTACTTTCCAGGAGACCTGAGTCTGGGGTAGCTGTTAGGCACATGGCATATGCCAACCACTTGCTCCAACCCCCAATTCTCCTGCCTGGCTGCAGGTGGTTTGAGCAGTTTGTCCTGCAGTGGCTGGATGAGAATGAGGATGTGTCCTTGGAATTCCTGCGTGGGGCCCTGGAACGAGATAAGAAGGATGGAGTAAGTTGGAAGCTTCGGCTGTACCATGGGTCAGGCCAGGTTTCCTGGCAATTAACTATCAACAAAAGTTCCAGGGCTTTAGTTCCTTGCCCTCTGGAATTCATTGGGAGGGTTTTCAGGGCCAAGGAGCCACCCCTGCTGGACAGAGTCCTTTTGAGCCCTACACACTTGGGAAAAGATAGTGGCCGAGGATGATCATCCTGTTGTTGGCTTTCCTTAGTTCCAGCAAACATCAGAGCATGCGCTCTTCTCTTGCTCTGTGGTGGACGTCTTCACACAGCTCAACCAGAGCTTCGAGATCATCCGGAAGCTGGAATGCCCAGACCCCAACATCCTAGCCCACTACATGAGGAGATTTGCTAAGGTGACCATGTCTCTCCCTTCTCCTTTCCATTTGCCACTACCAGGTTCATGGCCTTGTCACAGGCCCAAGCTCAATTTCTCTCTGTGGTGTCTTACAGAGGAACTCTGGCATTAACCCATTCTCATTTGCTTGTGTCTGGAACAGATTGGGGGGCGGGGGGAAGGTGTTTCCTTGGTGCTCTTCTGGGGTTGAGAGGAAGCTTTATCCCTTTATTGTGACATTCCCCTCTGCCTTTCTGTTGTTGTTCTGGAATAAGGGATATGAACTCAGGCAAGATCCTTGTGGGGAGAGCTAAGCGTTCCCTCTCCTTTCCTTTCTCCTCTTTTTTCAGACCATCGGGAAAGTGCTGATGCAGTATGCAGACATCTTATCAAAGAGTTTCCCAGATTATTGCAAAAAGGAGAAAATGGTGAGGGTCAGGCCCTGGGACCCTAGAGAAGAGAATGGAAGACATTTGAATCTTTCTTGCTTTAAAGGCTATCCTCAGAGCTGACGGTGGGGTTGATACTCCTGACTTTTGATTCCTAGTAGGGCTTTGCTTGAGATTATGCCACATAAGAAGGACAACTTGACTAGGAGTTCCTCTGAGCCTCCATTTGGTACTTCATCTTCTACTAAGCTAGATCTTTACTTAGTCTTTCTTTTTTTTTTAACATTTGTTCATTTTTAAGAGAGAGAGAGCTCGAGTGTGGGAGGAACAGAGAGAGGGAGACACAGAATCCGAAGCAGGCTCCAGGCTCTAAGCTGTCAGCACAGAGCCCGACACGGGGCTTGAACCCACCAGTGGTGAGGTCATGACCTGAACCGGAGCTGGACGCTTAACCAACTAAGCCACCCAGGCACCTGTAGTCTTTCTTTTTTTTTTTAACAGCAGCAGCAGCAGCAGCAAAAAAACCCTTTAAGACAATTCAGGAGTTAATAAAGGATGATAATATAAGAGTTAATAAAGGATAAAAAAAAACCCTTTAAGACAATTAAGAAGTTAATAAAGCATGAATACCTGAGGCCCACCACCCAGTTTAAAAACAGAAACATTTGCTTCTGGTCTTCATTCAAGGAGAATTATCTGAATTGGTTTCATATCTCAGTGATTAGGAAGGAAGAGCTGTATTTGGTATGTGTTGTAAATGCCCCGTTGACTTTTGGAGTGGTGTGAGGGAGGTACCCTAGGCTGATAGGTCATGTGCTGAAACGACCCAAGACTCAACAGTTCCATCTGTTCCCAAAGCCCTGCATCCTGATGAACAACATGCAGCAACTGAGGGTCCAGCTGGAGAAAATGTTTGAGGCCATGGGAGGCAAGGAGGTAGGTCTCAGGGTGTTGCTACACTTGCCCTTTGTTCCTAAGCTTCCTGGCCATAGTCTCTACCCCCTCCTGACCAGGTATAGGCCAGGAATTTAGCTTAGGATCTGGGCTGCTTTAAAGCTGAGGGATTTGAGTAGGTATCGGGGTAAAGGCTCTATGAGGGAGGAATTAGGGGCACAGGAGGGAAAAAAATCAGCTTATCCAAGCACACCTTCTGTGGATACAGTTGGACCCTGAAGCTGCAGACAGTTTGAAGGAGCTGCAGGTGAAACTGAATACGGTCCTGGATGAGCTCAGCCTGGTATTTGGAAACAGGTCAGTGGCCCCAAAACATACAGCCCTCTGAGCCAAGTCTGGTCCCTGGCCAATCCCAAAGCTTCTGCCCCACACCCATCCATTGAGCTGTAGGTGTATGGATCTTCCCTCTTCTGTTGGCTGTCCTGCTAGAGCTGCACCAGAGCGTGCTGGAGTGGGACGGAATAGCTGGTGTTGCTCCAAGGACAGTGTGTGTTTGGGGAGGGGAGGGCTGTACTGCGGGCACATGTATAGTTTTCAGGTGCGGATTGAGGAGTGTGTTCGACAAATGGCTGACATCCTGGGCCAGGTGCGGGGCCCAGGGAATGCATCCCCCAGCGCCAAAGCCTCAGTGGCTCAGGATGCAGATAGTGTGCTCCGGCCTCTCATGGACTTCCTGGATGGCAAGTGAGTACAGCGCTCAGGACTGTCCTTTGGGACAAGGAAGACAGAGGCGATCAGAGAAGCCTCTCAGGGAGGGGTGGCTCTCAAACTTTCAGTCTTACCTGTTATGTGGACCTACAGCCTCACACTCTTTGCCACCGTGTGTGAGAAGACAGTCCTGAAGCGTGTACTGAAGGAGCTCTGGCGGGTGGTAATGAACACCATGGAAAGGATGATTGTTCTGCCCCCGCTCACTGACCAGACGGTAAGGACACTCCCCTTCTGCTTCCTCCTGCTGTCTCCCCTACCTTGATCCATACTTCCTGATCAGGTTTGGAATCCTCTGCTTTTGACTGATCCCTTTTCTGCCCAGGGCACTCAGCTGATCTTCACTGCTGCCAAGGAGCTGAGCCATCTTTCCAAACTCAAGGTACTGTGGATGTATGGGGTCTCCTGAGACTGAGGAGGATAAGTGGGAGCCAGGAAGAGGGGAATTTGAGCTTTGGAGACTAAACAGAAAGGGAATGAGAGGAACATGTAGTGTGGGCTGGCAGGTGGGGGAAAGACTTCCATGACAGCCCTAAGCTGTCCTGATGCTATTGTTCTCTCTGGGGTTTCAGGATCACATGGTTCGAGAGGAAACACGGAATCTCACTCCAAAGCAGTGTGCCGTCCTTGACCTTGCTCTGGACACCATCAAGGTGGAGACCTTCCCCTTCTCCAGCCATACTACCCCACCTCAGTCATACTACCTCTTGGCATTGGCATTCTACTCTGTCAGACTAGATGTTCTTTGGGCTCTTGCCACCCCACATTCAGAAGGGAGTGATTTTTTTGTCTATTTCTTTCTTTGCTATGTCCATATTCTCGCTTGGGAGCAACCAAAAGCTATCTTCCATATGGTCTCAGATAACTTACCATGGACCCAGAGCACTTATTCCTGGGTTTTGAGTACAGTTCGGTTCACTTAGTTCCTCATTGCCATTCCTGAATATTTTTCACTGGGAATTAATCTTCTAGATCCTAATACCCCAGGTCTGGCTGAAAGTTTCCACTTCTACTTACATATATATTCATTTGAGTTTTCAAATGATTTATTTTTCTATTACCCATTCATTCATTCATTCATTCAACCAAGAAACCTATGCACATGGCACTGTGTACTATGAAGGATACAGAAAGAATCAGATATAGTTCCTAGCTTTAAGATGCTTATGATTTGGTAAAGCTGTAATAAGGCAGGGACATATGAAGTATGATGCAGGGCACTTGGGAGAGGTATGCCATAAGTGTAACTCTAAGGGTTTGGAGGGATAAAAGAGTACTTATGGCTACTCTCTTTGCCTGAAATGCTTCTATTCCAAATCTTTGCCTGTCTAGATAGATCCATACTTCAAAGATCACATCTAGGAATGTGGCCATCCCTTACTGCTCCTATCCAAATAATACTCTTCACCTGAGGGATTCTGACTCTACAATGGTATTCCTCATCTTGTTGTTTATTGAATGGCTTATTGTCCTCATCCTTTTTTGGCATCTTCATTGAGCTTCTGCTCAGATGTGATTTCTCTGAGAACAGTGTGGAAAGCTGCCCCTGTGTAAGGGGATGGGGCTGTAGCAGGTATTCTTTTGTCTTTCAGCAATACTTTCATGCAGGAGGTAATGGGCTGAAGAAAACTTTCCTGGAGAAGAGCCCAGATCTACAGTCCCTACGCTATGCCCTATCTCTGTACACACAGACCACAGACACACTCATCAAAACCTTTGTTCGCTCACAGACTGCCCAGGGTAAGGCCTAAGGGCTTTAGGTCCCTATCTCCCCTCCTTGATACATTTCTGCCTCTAAAGAGTCAGTATCTCCCAGCCCTTAGGGAGGATCCAGGTACTTCTTAAGAGAGCCTGTCAAACTCAACCCTAGGATTTTTTGAGGGACCCCCAATACTCACTTCCACAGTGTACTCATACCAGATAGGAGAATCATAGGGACCTGGCAAATGTTCTGCAATTCTTTTCCCAGACATTGCCTGGCTAGCTCATGTTCATTGAGCTCAAGGAGCATAGCCTGTCTGTTAGGAAGTATTTGTCAGGAAGTCTTGAGAATAAGTTGTGGAAACACTCGTTAAGACTTGTAGTTTTGGAAGGCTTGTTGGAAGTGGTCCTGGGGAGAGAAGGCAAAAAAAAAAAAAAAAAAAAAGACTTTACAGATGTCCAGTGTAGATGAGAGAAAAAAACAACTAGGAAAGGCAAACCAGGGGAGCACTTGAAAAGAGGGTGTGGATCGCGGGGCTCTGTGCATAAATGATGCTCCATCCAGCCCCATGGGTGATGCTAATGCACAGGGACCCAGGCACTGGTTTTTTTCCCCAGTGACTTCTAGTCCTCAAAACCTCTCCCGGCCTCCAGGTAGGCCTCTCTATAATAAAACACATCTATATAGATATGGTTCAGATTGAAATTCTGACCTTGACCCAGGAGCCAGGCCCTCCTAGGAAAGACTTTTAGGCACATTTGTTATTGCTTGTTCTGGGAAACCCTGGTGTGCTGCCTGGAGGAGAGAACCTGATGGAGGGAGTAGAAGGACTTAGGCCTTGCTGTGCTGTCCATCCAGAGCACAGAGCTGACCTGGAGTGGAAGTAGGATCCAAGTAATTAGACTAGAGCTGATGGAAGGTGAAAAGATGCAAGGGAACTGCATTATTGCTCCATTTTCCCCATCTGTTCTTATTTCAAGTCAAGGATGGGAAGAAAAGACAGAAGTTATGAGCCTTGTTCAAGGGCACAGGGAGATCTTTTTTAGAGTTGTACATGGAAAGACCTGTAACATCAGGAAAGTATCTGAGTTAATCCAAAAAGGGTTTTTAGAAGTACTGAGTTTTAGGCTAGCTGTAAAGATAAAAAAAGGCTGAAATGAGCATATATGAGGTAAGAGCAGGGGTGGGGACTGCAGAGAGGATAGAGATGGATATGTGGACCTTTTTATACCCATTGCTTTATCATTTAAGGCCAAGAAATTAGAGCCTGGAATATCTTTCTTTCCTGCCCTGCTGGTTTCAGATACCTTCTCTCTGTATATTCTGCTTTTCCCCCATGATTATGTTGATCTTTGACCCATGAAGTCTAATTTGGAGCATTCAAGGCACTGACCTCAGCTGTTTGACTTCTCTCTCCACCTCATCTCTGTACTCCCCCAGAATATGTGTAGAGTTGCTCTGAATGGCTCTTAACTCCTTAGATCTCTAACTGATTCTTCTTTTCTGTCCTACTGCTGCTACTACTTCTTGACTTGCCTATCCTCACTCAGTGCATGATGGGAAAGGTATTAGGTTCACTGCTAATGAGGACATTCGGCCGGAAAAGGGTATGTTTATGCTGTACACCTTGCACTCATGAATCTAACATAGGCTAACACCGTCCCCTGTGAACTAGAATGAGCTGCTTAGGCTGGTTGTAGGGGAGCCATGTGTCAAAGTGAGAAGCTCTTTCCCAAGTATCAGAGATGAGCAATGTATTCATACAGTCTGAGATGGGGTTAACAACAGTTCTATCCTCAGGATTCTCCCACCCCTCCACCTTAGAATAAAGAAGTTTTATCTGGGGTGCAGGGTACTGATATTTTCTCAAAATACAGTGAGACCTCTGCTGAGGGGAGCCTACAGACTAGCCAGAGATTGGGACTGGGAAGTTGCTTGTAGAAGGGTCCAGGTTGTGGGTAGGACAGAGTCTGAGCAGGGCAGCCTCCCAAGCAGGGACCTCCAGGAATATGAAGACAGATGGGAGGGTACTGCTTTTGACTTGAAGGGACCCACACTGTTCCATTGAGACACCATGGGGTGGACTTAGTTCCCAGACAAAGATAGAGGATGGCAGTACTGTCCTTCAGTTTCTTTCAATGAAAACTTCTTCAGCCTAGGAGATAGGTTTGGGGAAACTGTCCTTGTGCATTTTTGGAAGACCTTTCACCTAAGATGTTGTTAGCCTAATGTACTTTAATACGCAGCCTCATTCTTTACCCCCTTCCTTTCCCTTCTCCCATTGCTTACTTCTCCATGGCTACTTTGGGTGATTGCTTCATGCTCTAGGGTGTAAGGTGGGCCTCCTAACTCCTCAGTTTTACCTGGGATAATTAGGCCTGATGTCTTAGAGTTCTCCAATGAGGGAATCAACTCTCCATCTGTCCTTCAGGGTCTGGTGTGGATGATCCTGTGGGAGAAATCTCTATTCAGGTGGATTTGTTTACACATCCTGGAACTGGGGAGCACAAGGTCACAGTGAAAGGTGAGTGGAACAGACTTACAGGTCTCAGAGCTTTTCTTTTGCAGTGGCCTCATCAGTTGAAGGCAGAGGCTGCTTATCCCAGTCCTCTAACGTAGCCTTCCTCCAAGGGGAATTCCACCTAGGGCTCCAGAACTGGGAACATTTGGTGGGATCTCTCACAGGCTTCTCTTATTTGGGCAGTGGTGGCTGCCAATGACCTCAAGTGGCAGACGGCAGGGATGTTCCGGCCTTTTGTGGAAGTGACCATGGTTGGCCCACACCAAAGTGATAAAAAGAGGAAGTTCACAACCAAGTCGAAGAGCAACAATTGGGCTCCCAAGTATAATGAGACATTCCACTTGTGAGTTATAGGGTGGGGAACCTGCAGGACTCTGGGATGGGGGTGAGCTGAGGGTAAGAATTGAGAGGGGAGAAGAGGGATGAGTTGGATGATGGCTGGGGTAAAATCAGCTGAAGGCTCTTTCAGCTCTGACCTCCTCTCCTTCCACCCATCCTGTGCTCACAGCCTCCTGGGAAATGAAGAGGGGCCAGAAGCCTATGAGTTGCAAATATGTGTGAAGGATTACTGCTTTGCCCGGGAGGATCGTGTTCTGGGGCTGGCTGTGATGCCTCTGAGGGATGTGGCAGCCAAGGGCAGCTGTGCTTGCTGGTGCCCCTTGGGCCGGAAGATCCATATGGATGACACAGGCATGACTATTCTTCGGATTCTGTCTCAGAGGAGCAATGATGAAGTGGCTCGAGAGTTTGTGAAGCTCAAATCAGAGTCTCGTTCCATGGAAGAGGGGAGCTGAGCACCCAGGTTCCTGTGCCAACTAGATGACATCAGTTTCACAAATCAAGGCCATTAAGAGCTATGTATCCAGCTTAGGGTCCTCAGAGTCAAGAGGCTGACTCTTTTAGTTTCAGGAAAAATTTGGAGTGGTGAGAATATGTCTTTTATCAGAAAGGCTCAGGAGTCCCTGACCAGCAGGTGTGTGGTGCTAGGAGCTGGGCTGTCAGGGTTACTGCAGAGGGAGGTTTTCCATAAAGAATAGGACAGACATTTCTGAGAGTGTCAGCCATTATTCTTGGTAGACACCCCTTCACTCCGTCCCATCTCTACCCCTCTCCATGGCACACCTTATTTAGTTAGACCCATACATATAAACCATTAGAAGAACAAGTTTAGAGAGCCTGGAGTATGCGCCTGGTGAGCTAGTCAGTTGAGCCTACAATTGTCACTGAGCCCTATAGTCTGGATTGGAGTATGGCCAGGGCTGGAACATAGAAATTGAGCAGTCTAAATCCACTGGTTTTGTGAAAACAAGGCTTTGAAACTGAACAAGATACCTTCTAGAAATGAGCTGTGCTAATCCTTTCCCCCAAATTATATGTCATGAATAGAATGAGGTTCACATGATACTTCAGAGCCCTGAGCAGGAATATTCTTTGGAAACCAAGCACCACAGGCCACCTGCTCCCAGGAGTCCCCCTCCCTCACTCCTGTAGGAAGGGGAGCAGTGATGTTTCAAGACATGAGCAGCTATTCCTTTGTGTATGCACCTGAGGGCTAGTTGAAGGAAGCAGGAGAGAAGGTTGTATTTTCTTCTTGGGTAGGCTCTGAACAAAGCCAAAAATTATAGAAACCAGTCTAGAAAGAGTCCTCCTCACCTACGGCCACTGCCTTCTGTTTGTCCTCACCTTTGCAGAAAGAATCTAGTCTTTGGCCTCATTCCTTTTCATCTAGGTCAGATTCTATTCCCCTCACAGATATTCAACCCTACAGAGGGAACTTGGACTGTGATTCCTCTGTGCAGACTGGATGGGGGGCTTCAACATTCCGTGGGAGGTCAGAGACTAAGTCTTTCAGGAGGTCGTATGGACTTCTCAGACCCTTGATCAGAGATGTGACACGGTTCTTGGATATCCTTGGTAGCAGCCGCCTGGACTTCCTGAGGACTCTGTGTTGTCCACAGCTGTGCTGGCCATTATATGAAACAAGAAACTAAACATCTTTGATGTTAATTATTGTATGTGCCATTGTTACTGGACATTTTTGGCTAGTGTGTAATAAATTATCTTATAGCAGCCTCTGGGGTCTGGTAATTCTAAAGTGTGGAAAACTGTAGAAATGGCTATCCTGTATAATCCTGTATAAGGGTAGATTTTGTACCAGTGGCTCACCGCTGCCTCCTCCCTGCCCCCCCCCCCCACACAAGTGGTGGAATCTAAAGCAATTCTGGATAAGCACCCCGAAGTAAAGCAGGTAACAGGCTAGGATCTTGGCCTTGACCTGAGACCACCAATCCAGTTAACAAAGTCATGGGACTCAGGGCTTCAGCTTCCTGCAAAAGGTCCAGAAGAGTAGCAGATGATATCTGCTAATGAAATTAGTCTATGTTGTGAAGACAAGGTAAGGGTCTTCTGGGGAGAGGTGTGCTTCTGGGGATTGGTAGAGGGCTGAGGCTGCCAGTACAGAACAGAGAAGTAGGCCTAGAAGTGCACATTGGCCTTTCATTCAGGAAAATTCCAGAAGAAAAGTTGGAGTGAAGTCTTCTCCTTTATGGGAGGAAACAAGGTAAACGTGAGGCCTCCTGGCCTGGAAATCAGAAGCTGATGGAAGAAAAATGCTCACGGAGTCTCTCAGCCCTTGTGGGATGGGGGCTGAGTGGGAGCACAGGACAGATGAACTCCAGTCTTCCAGCTCCTCATTTCCATTTGCTTGCTAAATAAACCCTTGCAGTTCAGTTCCCCAGTCATTTTTAAACTTCCTCCTCCTCCATCCCCAAACCAGTTGCCCTCTATCATTTCTGCCTCAAACATACCTATTGAATCCACAGTCTCCCCTCATTTCCCAGAACCACAAGTGGAGTAGTGGCCTTTATTTAGTTCCTCTTGTCTGGATTACTGTGATAATCATCTGCCTCCATTCTGCCCCTGCCCTCTTCACCTACTCTGATAAGTCTCTCTTGTTAAAGCTGTTGTTATCTATCTATCTTTAGGCTGAAATTCTAAGGCACTGCGGACCCCTCCCCCCCTCCAGCATTCTGTGGCTGTTCTAAACCCCCCCTCCCTGCGATGCCCCCTCCTCCCTGCCACCACACTGTGTACTCCTACCTCTATGTGCCTTTCTTTGCATATGTGTTCCTCCTTGCTAGAATGGCCTGCAGCCTTTTCCACTGCCTTCTGGGTTTTGATACTTAAAGTCTTTAGGACCCAACCAACCTGAACCCCTTCACGCAACACTTTAAGTAGTTTGAATTTTCTTGTCTGTCTTCCCTCTTAAGACTGATCTGCCCAAAGGCAGGCTCTTGAGTATTTCTTTTCTGTTCTCCAGCAGCCTGCTGGAGAGGGCGCTCAAGTACTTAAAGACAAGCCAACTACTCCAGGACCCCTTCCGGAAATACTGACGGGGAGGGGCGGTTGGTGGGCTCCTGAGGAGAGGGGTGTGGGCAGGGGCGGGGCTCTGTTCTAGACCGGAACCTGGGGCTTTCGGCCGCCTGCGCAGGAAGCGTTAAAATGGAGGACACGGGAGTAGTCGGCTGCGCAGCAATGGTGAGCAAGAAATGCCCAAAGGTGGGGCTGTGGGAGAGATTATTGCCTTCTCCCTCCCAACACTGAAGAGATTGTGCCCACATTCTACCCCACATTCGTACAGCTCTGTACTTTGCAGTAATACCTGTCCATCCTCTTGTTAATTGTTCTCCCGATACTCTTCGAGGTTATTGCTCCCTCCCCCCGTACTTGAATATACTTAGGTTTTCCCAGACGCCTAGCAAGGGGGGTCTTTATCCTCTGCCAAATACTTCCCAAAGCGGGGCACATTTATTCAGTTACCTTGTGAAATAAATCCCCAAATCCCTATCTAGGGCACATTCCTATTAACTCATGGAGTTTGTCCACTTCTCCACACTATATCCATTCACTGAAAAGCATAAATCTTACACCACATTTGACTTGAAAGCGACACATTTGCTATCATTCTTTTATATGACACAGGAGACCTACTCCATTAAGAAAAGTCAAACTCTAGCTACCCAAGCCTTGCGACAGGCTTGTTAAGTTTGATTTAGTAGGTTTTTTAAAGCCAACTTCACACTTTAAAAATATGGATATCCCGTTCTAAAAATTAAAAACAATGGAAAATGTGCTAACTCTTAGCTCACATTCCCCTCAAAGCAACTGGTGGGTGGAGTTGAGAAGCAAGTGTTAATTTTCTGTATTTCATTACAGACTCCGTTACTCCTTGTTTTCTTACAGTAGGCTTTGCTTTATTTGCCTGACATCTGGTAGGCATTTGAGTTTGTGACCCCTGATGTAGGACTTTGCTTTGGGACATTTTCCTGTGTGTGTGTGTGTGTGTGTGTGTGTGTGTGTGTGTGTGAGAGAGAGAGAGAGAGAGAGAGAGAGAGTGTGTGTGTGTGTGTGTGTGTGTGTGTTGTGCGTGCGCAGTAGCTGAGGTCATCAGTGGTTTTTTTTTTTAATAGTTTATTGTCAAATTGGTTTCCATATAACACCCAGTGCTCTTCCCCACAAATGTCCTCCTCCATTACCACCACCCACCTTTCCCTCCCTCCCCCTTCAGCCCTGTTGCTTTGGGTTATTTTCTGATCCAATACTTTGAGCTCTTAATGGAAACTGAAACCAGAGAGGACGGATAATATACATTTAGATTGTCTTTGGTTTCTGCGATGCTCTGATTAGGATCAGAAATCATCCTAGTAGCTAAAATTCAGGATGAACTCTATACCATAAAGTGTTTGTGGTGAGAGGATGCAATAAAAATATTTATAGGTACCTCTCTGATGCATTTGATCTTGAAGAAAGCCAGTGTGTCAACCCCTCTCAAGTGAGGTCAGGCGGCGGTAGGAGGTTGTTTGTTTCTCTTCCAACACCTAATTATAAAAGCACCTGGCTCTGTTGGGATGAGCATTGGATGTTGTATGGAAACCAATTTGAAAGTAAATTATATTTTTTTAAAAAAAGGCATCTGGCTCTGGTCTATACAGGAAGTGATGTCTCAAAAGTGCTGTATCCTTTGTTCTAGAACACAACAGATGGTAATCTTCCTGTCTGAGAGAAATAACAGGCCTTGTCATAATCAAGAATGGTGATATTCTGCAGACTGTATCTAATCAGAAGTAAAAGTACTTTTAACAGTGAATTTTTACAGGGACAAAATCATTTCTTTGAGCACAAGCATATTATCTACCTATTCATTGTGAATATTTAGACTAATTTCCTGAATGAACCTGCTATACCTAGATGCAGAATAGCAAACCTGAAGAAGCAACATGGAATAGTAGAAATGGTATTGAAGTGAGAGTCAAAAATACATGAATACCGATCTCAGCCCTGCTCCATATAAGTAAAGGGACATTGACTTTTTAATTTCTTAAAGACTCTGTTTCTTGGAAGAAATAATAGAAATTGAATGAATGAACATACAGGAATTGTACATTTATTATTTTCCTACTTTGTCAGTGAGAATCCTTGCAGAAAAACAGCTGGTGCATTCAAAAGAGTTTAACTGAAGAGTGTTTAACCAAAGGGCTATTTACAGAAGTATGGTCAGTATTAACAGAAACTAGAAGGAAATGGTGAAACACACCAAAGGTGGCAACTCAGTAGGACTCCAGGGCCTGAAAGGAAAGAGGAGGGAGTATTATTAACAGAGTCCACCTACAACTACAATATGGAAGAGGTACTGTCTGACAAGAGCTATGGACATAAAGGCTAAATAGCTGCAATAAGCAGAAAGGAAGTAAAGAAATAAATGCCCTAACCTTTCTCTTCTCTTCCTGCCCTCATGTCTCTAGCTAGTAACTTCCATTGGCAAAACTCAAATAGAACCCCAGGGTCAAGGTAGTCTGGGTGATGTAGTCCATAAAGGGCAGCTTTATAAAACAAGGCAGAAAGAGTTGGGTGGGAGGAGACACAACACAGAATAATCAGCATATAAGGTGTCTAGGGAAGGAAAAGTCACTACCGTGGACTCTTTCCCAGAAAATTTTACCTAAGTTCATATTGAAAATACACTTTAATGCTTAGTCTCCTTAGCTGTGATATGGGGATAGTAATGCCTTTGTCCTGGGGGTGATTGTGAGGATTGGAGGGTGGGAAAATAGAAAACTGGAGACTCTGAGGTTAATGGTGGTGGGCTGAACTTAGCTAGAAGCTTTGGGAATAGAGATAGTAGATGACTATCCCACTTTAACTCAATGAGAGAGAATATACAGAACTTTATGATTAGTTACAAATGGGAGAGTGAAAGAGAGCATTGTCAAAAATGACTCTCGAGTATCTGTCTTGGGCCACTAGGTAAATGGTTAGTAACTGATGTTCAAAGAAAATATAAGAGAAAGCACAGATTTTGGGTGTGAGAGATGGGGAATAGAGATGACTTCAGTTTTGTGAGTGTAGATTTTTTAATTGTGATAAAATATGCCTTATGTGAAACTTACTACCATAACAATATAAAAATATAGCCACAATTCAATGATATTAAGTAATTCACAATGTTGTGTATCTGTCACTACTAATTATTCCAGAGCTTTTTCATCATCTAAAAAAGAAACTCCATCCATATTAAGCAGTCATTCCTCACTATCTATAGATTTTTAAAAATAAATTTTTTAATGTTTGTTTTTGAGAGAGGTCATGAGTTGGGGAAGGGCAGAGAGAGGGAGAGAGAGGGAGAGAGAGGGAGAGAGGAACAGAATCTGAAGCAGGCTCTAGGCTCTGAGCTATCAGCACAGAGCCTGACCCAGGGCTCAAACCCATGAACTGTGAGATCTTGACCTACGCTGAAGTCAGATGCTTAACCAACTGAGCCACCCAGGCGCCCCAGTACCTATAGATTTTGAGACATTTGTGTGACATCCAAAAACAAATGTTATGTAGATATTTGGATATGTAATGAAGCTCAGGACAAAAAATCAGGCTGAAGGATATAGATGTTTAAATTGGTAGCATACGGATAGGGAGTTCTTAACCTGAGGTCTATGGACTTGAATGAAAAAAATCTCTGAATGTCTTGAATTGGATGTAAAATGTATGTAGGTGTGTACATTTATTTTTTTATGAAGAAAGTCTAGCATTAATCAGAGTCTCAAAGGAATTTTTTAACCTAAACGAAGTCACTAACCATTGATGTAAATGAAGTTGGGGGATGGTTAAGAAAACTCAGGAAGAGTACTGAGAAAAAAAGAATGAGGATGGAATCTTGGGTAACATTTAAGGTATAGAGAGGCCCAAAGAGTGTTCTCTTAAGTAGAAGAAACAAAATTCATGTCTGCTTCAAGATAAGTAAAGGCTTTTAAAAGGGCAATGTCTCCATCCCCTTACTTTCAATCTGAAGGTGTCTTCAGGTCTAAGGTGAGTCTCTTGTAGACAGCAAATAGATGGATTTTGGTTTTTTATCTATTCTGTTACTCTGTGTCATTTGATTGGAGCATTCAGTCCATTTACATTCAGTGTTATTATTGAAAAATGTGTAGGAAATCCCTTAGGATGATTAATAAACTCTGATAACGCTTCCTACCTCTTCCCACAAGCTCCACAGGATACAGTTATCTTTCTGCTGGGTCTACTTGGAACCTTTGAAATACCCACAGTTTGCCCAGGGGCTGTTAGGTTTTGAAGTGTAGTAATGGCTTATAAAATAGTCCAAGAACAGGTTACTAAGTGTGAGCCTCCTCCTTGCTTTCAAGGTGGGTCTGCTTTCTCCATGATTTGGCCCACACTGCTCTTGACTCACCATTGGAATGACATTTATTGGGAACTCCCAGTAAATAGAGATGTTTCCCCCACCAACACAAATAATACTGCATTACTTTCTCAAAAGATAATTACCTACCTGCTGCTCAATTTGTAGTAATGAGTTCATTGTTATTTGCTTAATTTCTGGATGTTGACATTTGCAAAATACCTCTGGCTAACATAGTTGTTAACAACTTGTAGGTGCTCAATAAATGTTTATTGAATGAAAAATAAATAAATGAAAATCAAAGGGCAGTCATTTCCTAGTTGTTAGATGTACCTCACTTTTGTGTACCCAAACATATATTTCATAAACTCATTCATTTGTGCTCTTAAATAGATGGTCTCCTTAAGTGACTAGCTGTAAGTTCTTTTTTTTTTTAATGTTTTTATTTATTTTTGATACAGAGAGAGACTGAGCATGAGAGGGGGAGGGGCAGAGAGAAGGAGACACAGAGCAGGAAGCAGGCTCCAGGCTCTGAGCAGGCTGTCAGCACAGAGCCTGACGCGGGGCTCGAACCCATGAACGTGAGATCTGACCTGAGCCGAAGTCGGAGGCTCAACCGACTGAGCCACCCAGGCGCCCCTGTAAGTTCTTATTTTTGACCATTAGGTTGATGGGGAGAGTATCATTTACAAAGTCAATAATAGAGAATTAACTAATTTGGCATAATTTTCAACAAGCAAGTGCCCACGCCTGTGTGTATCTAGTATATTGCGGACATTATGGTAAACCAGTTCAAAGTGTGACCCCTTAACCCACAGCATCAGCATCACCTGACTTTGTAAGAAACATAAATCATTGGGCCTTACCACAGACCTGCTGAATCAGAAGCTCATGGGACCCAACCTTCCAGGTGATTCTGATGCAAGTTAAAGTTTCAGAAAACTGTGATAGACCATCCTTGGCCAACTTGTTTCAGTTTATAAATAAAACATGGTTTCCTGGCTCTTTCATTATCTTTTATATAGTAAAATATGGATGGCAACATTTTGTAATGTCCAATGAATTCCTCATGAAAAAGTCTGAACATTCCTGTCCATCTGTGACCTTCACCACCACTCTGAATTAGATATAAATACTATTTCCTACATGTTATTTTCCCCTTTGGTGTGTAGTACTTATCTCCAACACAAATTGTAAGCTGTCCAGTTATTAAAATGCTGTAGAAAAGGAAATAATTGTTTATCTGAGTACTCTTTCTTGTCCATCCAGTCCTTTGCTTTGGAATCTCCCAGTCCTCTGCTAAATCATATCCTTGGCTTCAGAGATTATGAAATGAACCTCATTGAAATTGCATCCATCTTCTCTCTCCCTATCAAAACATTTTTCAGCTACATGGACTTGCTTAGAGGTGCAATAACCATATACAAATCCCTTGAGTTCCCTAAAATTAATTGCCATAGTCAGAAAGAAACGAGAAGCCATAGACTGAATTTGAAGAGAATTGGACTTTGTTATCAAGACCAATCAAGGAGTGTTTTCAGCTTCTGCTAGTCCAAGGGATAAGCCAGACAGCACAGTATTTTAGTTATCTGTTTTTCTAAAAAGATTGTACACTGATTGATGGAATGGATGATGTCTTATTTTCACATCTTGGGCCATGTTTTAACACATATGAGGCACTCAAACACTTGCTAAATTAGATTTACTTAATCCAAATTTAGAAGAAAGAAAGTTTAATTCTGGCCTTCTAGGCCACTGTGAATTAACTTAATTGATTTCTGATTTCATCTAAAACAGGTACAGTTTTGCCCTACCTCACAGTATCTTTATAAGACTCTAGAAGGAGAATATATTCTTTAAAGTCCAGAGAACTCTGTAAATATGAGGTTGTGTAATAATCTTTATATGCTCTCTATCTTAGAAGAATAATTGGCTTATTCTGGATTGTAGAGAGAACAACACTGTATAGTGAGCTAGAAGTCAAGAGATGCTGGTTTTAATTCTGATCTTCTTTAAATTCTTTGGGTCTTAGTTTGGTTTTATCTCAAATGAGGAAGCACAGAGCAGATTTGCACAGCAGTTCCCAACTTTGGCTACACCGAATTCCCCTGGTATCAGAAAATACTGATGCCCAGAACCAGCTAGCCTAAGTTTGATCTAATTGGTTTGGGATGAATGCTGGGCCTTAAAATTTTTTGTTTTAACTCCTTGATTGTAGCCAAGGTTTATTTGTTTAAATCAGCAAAACCATTATTCAGATATGATCTTACACAAAATTCTGGGTTACCAGTGGAGCTTCTGCAGTCATTTTTTTTTTTTTTTAAGGACTTTAAGCTCTGCCAATCCCTTTTTCTCATACCCTGTTTTAGAACTCCTAAGGCTTCACGGAACGCTGTTAGAAAAACACTGGACCAACAATTTACAACATCTTTTCCAGCCTAAAAACAATATTGTGACTTTATGCCTTCTCACAATATCTCTGTCCTGTCTTCTTAACACCAATCTCACCCAATGTCAGACTGATTAGTACCGAAGCTAGCTTTCAATTTACCTCCTTTCATTTATGCTAGCTGTTTTGCTGCAAGACAGTGAATAGTCAAATTTTATAGACAAAAGGACCTCCTGGGTTTCTTGTTCCTACCCCTCCTAGAGATTCTGAGTCAGCATATCCAGAGTGCAGGCCAAGTATCTGTTTATTTTCAGAGGCTTTTCATATTTTTGAAACAATTGGTTGTGGACCATGCTTGTGGGAAAGATTGCTGTAGGAGGTTCTGGGTCAAAAGCAAAGAAATAGGGATGCTGAAATGTGGGGACATAGTAGAATAGTGGATTTCCTCCTGAGCTCAATGCCAGATCTACCAAAGAGAGCATGTGGTCATTTAAGACTTTATACTTCTGAACCATAACCACAGTTCTCGGCTGCTGTCCTAGAAGTGCACTTGACAGTCGTCTCTTCATGTGCCAGGTATACAAGAGAGAAGATATAGAATTGTAGTCAAGAGCAGTCGGATAAGAAGGGATTCAAATCTCTACCACTGTGACCCTACTGCTCTCTGATTGTGTGGCCCTGAGCAAGCCACTTTATCTTAAGCCTCAGGTTTTTCATCTGTAGGAAAGAGTAATACCCTCTTTCTAGGCCCAAGTTTTAGTGAAAATTAAACCCAATGATCTATGTAAAGCACATAGAGAAGTGACCAACACATGGTAAATTTTGATAAATAGTAAATATTATATCAGCAGGGCCTGGACTGATAAGGAGTTTTTGTTTTATCTTTAGGTGGTGTTTCTCTGAAATGAAATACATAAAACTTTTTATTTCAGGTAAGTGCTCAGCTCATACCTGTTGAGATACTCATGTTCATTATCAGTAATGATATTTGCTTAGTACTATACTGTAGAGTGTTCTTTCCACAAAGCCAGGAAATTGATTGCTTGTGCTCTCAGAGCACTGTTTAAAGGATTGAACTGAAGTTCACCAAGAAGCTCCTTACAATTTTGGATCTCCCAAGAAACCTATTAGGGGAGGACTCAGACTTGACTTCCCTCTGATCAGGCTTTTGAGACAATTTTTTTTTCCTCAAAGGTGGGAGGAAAAAAAATACAAAATTGAACTTGGGGTTATTCTAGAAAGTCTTTGGTTATAACCACAGAGGATACTAATTCACATTAAGTTACATAGAGAGTAATGTTTGAGTGGCTTTTTTGAGAGAGCAGTGAGAGGAATGTTCTACCTAAAGACTTGAGGCAGGGCGCCTGGGTGGCTCAGTCGGTTGAGCCTCCGACTTCGGCTCAGGTCAGATCTCACGTTCATGGGTTCGAGCCCTGCATCAGGCTCTGTGCTGACAGCCAGCTCAGAGCCTGGAGCCTGCTTCTGGTTCTGTGTCTCCTTCTCTCTTTGCCCCTCCCCCTCTCATGCTCTGTCTCTCTCTCTGTATCAAAAATAAAATAAAACATTAAAAAAATTTTTTTAAATAAAGACTTGAGGCAGACAGGTAAGTGATTTAATTTTGAAGGTGTTTCAACAGAAAACCAGAGGTCTGCTGGGATAGCCGTGGTATAAGTGTCTTTAAGCAAAAAGTAAAGGTGACAGCATGTTTCTCATCTATGAATGTTCGAGGGGAAATGGGAGTAGTCTAACAGAGACTTTCACTGGGCTAATTGATTTCATTGTAATTATTGATATTATAGTAAAATGAATCATGATTTGAACACTCCTCTCAACATTTTTCCATTTACCAAGTGAGTTTAAGATAAGATGATCAAAACAGCCTTGTTGAATTTCTTTTTCTCTCTATAGAAATCTAACTTAACTCATTTCTCCAATCCCAGACCATATGCTTCGCATCCTTATTATCCCAGTTTGCCTGATTAATATCAGTTAATTTCTGCTGTGGCTATTTTGGAGGAATCTTAGGCGTTTTACCAAGATCTGGAACCAAACTCTCCACGTAATTCCAACCAAATGACTGTTGGATGTATTGGAGGGTTCCCTCCAATACAAGGAAAACTTTGTCATAGTTCTTTGTGGATATGCTTTTGGAGAATTTTAAAAATGTAAAAGAGCTATCAGTGTGTGTGTGTTTGAGGAAAAGAGGGGGTGGTTTTCAGTTTCAGTTTCAGTGAAACAAAAGCAATTCTGTTTGATCTACATCTATTGTTACAATTTTAAAAGCTGACGGGTGCCTAGCTGGCTCACTTGGTACAGCATGCCACACTTGAGTGTGGAGCCTTTAATAAATAAAATATTTTTAAAAAACAAAAAATCTGAGCTTTGAAGAATGGGGAATGGATTTTAGCTAAACCAAGGAATGTGAGAGTGACATAATTTTCCTGAAGTTGGGAAGGGAGAGTTTTTAAAATTTCCATATAATATGTTTTGTAGTTTGAACCTTTCTTTAACTTATGTATACTCAATATATATGTAACATGTTATATGTATTTATCTAAAGATTTCCATTAATATCGGCATTAGTGGCTTTCCAAATCCTGTACCTGCGTTTATGAGGGGAGATGCTTTATTTTTTTTATGTTTATTTATTTTTGAGAAAGAGAGAGAGCGAGCGCATGCTCACACATGAATGGGGGAGGGACAGAGAGAGGGTGAGACACAGAACCCAAAGCAGGCTCCAGGCTCTGAACTATCCACACAGAGCTTGATGTGGGGCCTAAACTCACCAACCATGAGATCATGACCTGAGCCAAAGTTGGACTTTGCTCCACTTTGCAAAGTGGACTGAGCCACCCAGGTGCTTCCCCCCCTTTTTTCTTTTAAATTTTAGAGAGCACAAGTAGGGGAGAGAGGGAGGGAGAGAGAGATAATTTTAAGTAGATGCCACACTTGGTGCAGAGCCCAAGATGGGACTTGATCCCACGATCCTGGGATCATGAGCCCAAATCAAGAGTTGGACATTCAACAGACTGAGCCACCCAGATGTACCTGAAGGAATAACCTTTAGTTGTGCTGAAACATTTGACTCAGTTCTTATCTAAGGAATTTCATTCTCCTTGTTTTTGTTCATAATCTATTCTTGTCTCATGATACCATCAGCATTTTTCTGCCTATACAGACATATTATCTGGTTAAGATCTTGAGATATCCAGGTCAGTCTGTGCCCATCTTTGGTAATTCCCTAAACACATTTTTTAAGAACTGAGGCTGTTTCTTTTTAATGTCCTTCCATGTAAGCTGTTGGCATAGTGTCAAAGCATTGTTCAGTAAAAGCCAAACTGAACTTGGAGCAGAACATTTCAGTTGAGGAAAGTCTTTGATTATCTTTCTCAATCCAAAGATAGCAAATTTTAGACTATATAGATTCTTAACTGTTTTGGAGGGAGAGTGGATAATAGAGCATATTGAGAAGTTTTAAAATCTTGGGACCGCTCAGAAAAATGCACAGGTTTTTACAATTTCAAGAGGTTCGCAAAGTTTCTAGAGCTTATCTATTGAGGTGGCTTAGAAAACAAAAACAAGTCTCTGGCTGGCTTAGTCAGAAGAGCATGTGACTCTTGATCTCAGGGTTCTAAGTTCAAGCCCCATGTTGGGTATACAGATTACTAAAAAAAAAAAAAAAAAAAAACAAAACCCAACAAAAATAGATTCCAGTCAGTGCATAAACTGTATATCCTTCACACAATTCTCCATAAATCTCATTTCTCGGTTTATATTATACAGTATCAAGTTCATAGTTATACCTAGAATACAGATAGTCTATATTCTAGAGCTGGGTGCTTTATTTCTTTTTATTTTATTTTTGAGAGCATGCAAGCAGGGGAGGGGCAGAGAGAGGGAGAGAGAATCCCAAGGAGGCCCTGTGCTGTCAGCACAGACTCTGACACAGGGCTTGATCCCATAAACCATGAGATCATGACCTGAGCTAAAATCAAGAATTGGACACTTAACCAACTGAGCCACCTAGGTGCCCCTTGTGTGCTTTATTTCCCAGATCTTTATTTGGAAGTGAGATTGGCCGAAACTTGGGGGTCTTAGGATCAAGATTGGTTAAAAAAAAAAAAAAAAAAGTAGGCTAACAAGAGCTCCCAAGTGAAGGGACCATAATTTGGGCAAAGGTGAATGTTGAGGGACTCAAGGAGTTCCAGGCCAAGACAAAGGTCAGTGAGGAAGTTTGAGCTCAAAAAAGGGGACAAAATAAAATATCTTTATTCACAGAATAAAAGATAGCAACAAGAAACATAAAATTATTGATGGAACAGGTTTACAAATTTTTTTATTTAGAAATATTTGAATTGGTAAAATTCATATAGTATTACCATCTTAACCATTTTTAAGTGTACAGTTTGGTGGCATTAAGTCCATTCACACTATTGGGCAGCCATTCACCACCATTAATCTATTTCATTTTATTAAATTGCAATTCTGTACCCATTAGGCATTAACTCCCTCATTCCTCCAACCCCTCGCCCTTGGCAATCACCATTCTTTTTGTCTCTATGAATTTGACTACTCCAGGTGCCTCACAGAAGTAGAATCATATAGTAAGTATTTTTCTGTGACTGACTTATTTCACTTAGCATATTGTTCTAAAGGTTCATCTTCGTTGTAGCATGTCATAACTTTCTTTTTAAGACTGAATACTTTTGTGTGTGTGTATGTGTATATATATATATATATATATATATATATATACTTTTGTTTATCCTTTCATGTGCTGATGGACATTTGGGTTGCTTCTCCTTGGCTATTATGAATAATGCTGTCATGAACATGAGTACATGAGGTACAAATACCTCTTAAAGTTCCTGATTTTGATTTTTTGGGGTACCTAGAACTGGAATTTCTGGACAGTATGATAATTCTATTAATTTTTTGAGGGCTCACCATATTGTTTTTTGTAACAACTGCACCGTTTTACATTCCCACCAAGACTGCACGAGAGTGCTAATTTCTCCAGATCTTTGCTAGTACTTACTATTTTTTTTAAAAGCAGCCATCCTAATAAATGCAATGGAGCAGGTTTTGGACAAAAGACTTAGAAAGATACCCTGAGACTGTAGTACATTTTAAGAGTTTTTAAGGCACCAGTATAGGGGGAGGGCAGTGTTAAGAGCACAGAGCAGATTTCAGATACTAATAACCACCTAAGGGGTGGTAAAGGGGTAAAGTTGATAACCTCTTTATGAAAACTAAGAGACCTCCAGATATATAACAAGGTATATAAAAACTAATAGTTTTCTTGATAGCAATTACCAATTAGAGAATATAATGGAAGAAAAATTTCATTCATATTAGCAACCAAATCTTAAAATATCTAAGACTAAGCACAAAAAGAAATGTACAAAACCTTGAATGTACAAAATGTACAAAAATATGAAGAAAACTTTAAGCCTTTATTGATGGACAAAAAGATGGCCTGAATAAATGGCAAAACATAGGCATGTTCCTGGATAAAATACAGAGGCTCTCATTTTCACTCAGAGTAAAAGCTAAGTTCCTTAATACAAACAACAGCAAAACCAAGACTCTTAAATGCAGAGAATAAACTGGTGATTTCCAGAGGGGAAGTGGGTGGGGTGATGGGTGAAACAAACAAAGAGGATCAAAGTACACTTATGAACACTGAGTAATGATTTAAAATTGTTGAATCATACTGTACACCTGAAACTAATATAACACTATAAGTTTTACTTCAGTCAAAAAAAAAAAAGTTGAAAGCCTCACAATGTCCGTGTAGACAGCACATAATGTGCCCCCACCTTCCCTGATCTCACCTCTCCTACCACTCTGCTCCTCACCTTCCTGCTCCAGCTACTCTGATTTTCCTGCTCTTCTCTAAAGAATCTTTGTTGTCATTATTCCTTCTGATTGCAACACTCTTCCTCCAGATGGCCCCTTGACTGACTCCCTTGTCCATTTCAAGTTTTTGCTCGATTTTGCCTTTTCTGTAAGGCCTGTATTGATTACCTGACCACTCTTCCCACCCTTACACTCCTCATCACCCTTCTCTCTCTCTCTCTCTCTCTCTCTCTCTCTCTCTTTTTAATGTTTATTTATCTTAGAGCAGGAGTGGGGCAGAGAGAGGGAGACACAGAATCCAAAGCAGGCTGCAGACTCAGCTGTCAGCACAGAGTCTGACATGGGGCCCCAACTCATGAACTGCAAGATCATGACCTGAGCCAAAATCAGACACTTAGCTGACTGAGCTACCCAGGCGCACCTGTGTTTTTTTAATTTTTAAAGTTTTTTAGAGGGAGAAAGAGAGGGGCAAGAGAGAGAGAATCCCAACACAGAGCCTAACACAGGACTCAATCCCACAACCCTGGGATCATGAGCTGAGCTGAAATCAGGAGTCGGACACTCAACCTACTGAGCCACCCAGGTGCCCTCTCATCTCCCTTATCTTGTTTGCAATTCTTTTTCCCTTTTATCCACAGCATTTATCACCTTCCAGCATAATTTATAACTATTCATTGTTTAATTGTTTATTGTCTGCCTTTACTTGCAAAATGTAAACCCCACAAGGACAGGATTCTTTGTTGTATTTGTGTATGTCAAGTGCTGGAACAATGACACAAAGAAGGTGCTTAGGTGCTTGATATATATGTATAGAATGAATGGTGGAGATTTTTCATGTTGAAAACATGTCCATTCTCCAAATTAATCTACAAATTCAAGGAACCATATCTAAAAGTCCCATTAGGCGGGGCACCTGGGCTCAGTTGGTTAAGCATCTGACTCTATTGCAGCTCAGGTCATGATCTAACAGTTCATGAGATCTAGTCCCTTGTTGGGCTCTACACTGACAGCACAGGCCCTGCTGGGGATTCTCTCCACTCCCACTCCTCCACCCCTCCCCCATTCACGTATACTCACTTGTACTCTTTCTCAAAGTAAATAAATAAACTTAAAGAAAATCATAAGTCTCATTATGTTAACTTACTTTTTAAAGTATTTATAGGCAGTCTGCAATGTACTTCTCTCCAGGCCCTTTAATGTGTTGTTACTAAGCCCTGCTTGGAAAATTCTGTCTTCCATATTCGTTAAGCTAACTTATATGTATGCTTTAAGACTCAGCTCAGGATCTAATCCAACAAACTTTACCTGGCTCTCACAATCTGGTTTAGTTACTCCTCTTTTGTGCTTCCATGACACCCTATCCTTACCTCTATCATACTATCCACCACACTGTAGAGCAATTATTTCTTCATATGCCACGCTTACTGGACAGTGAATTTCTTCAAGGCAGTGATAGGGCTATTGTCTGATTCTTTTCTACATTCCCTAGCTCTTATTATAGTACTTGATTATTTGTTAAATGACTTTAAGAGTCCTCTCTTCTAACTTATTCACTTCATTAAACTTCACCAGGTTTCTGCAGTCTCCTTTCATCTCTTCCTATCTGTACTTCCTTTTTGATACTTGAACACTGAGCTTTTTACACTCTTTCTGTTTCCTCAGAGCTGTGTGTCCAACAAACTACCGTGTGTGCATGCATGTGTGTCTGTTAATGAGATTGTCACGTATCACTAGGTTTGTGAAATACCATTATAATATATAATTTCTCCCATAGAATACAATGGCTTAATAAAATAAATAGTTTAAATAAAATGTAATTGAAAAGGTAGATAACCTCTGGATCTTAAATGAAAATTACTACATACATGATAGCAAGTAGACAAAAAAAAAAATCTTTGAGATGCAAATCCTAAGCATTTGGTTAGGCTCACCCACTACCTTATTGAATACTACACACCACACAGAGCATCCAATTTAGATTTATGCTTCAGTGAATTCCCCTATAGTGATTTTCAGTGTGTTATGAGCTTTCATGGTTGCTCATGGAAGTTATACAAATATTAAATCTGAGAATTCCAGATTTACAATACTGCATGTATATGCTAGGGTTGGTGGTATATTAAAACAGCATAAGTTATGGGGCATCTGGGTGGCTCAGTCAGTTAAGCATGCAACTTCAGCTTTGGTCATGATCCTACAGTCCACAAGTTTGAGCCCCGCACCGGGCTCTGTGCTAACACCTCAGAGCCTGGAGTCAGCTTCAGATTCTGTGTCTCCTTTTCTCTCTGCCCCTCCCCCACTCTTGGTCTGTCTCTCAAAGATAAATAAGTGTTTAAAAAAATTTAAAAATTGGGGCACCTAGGTGGCTCAGTTGGCTAAGCATCCAATTTTGGCTCAGGTCATGATCTCAGGTTTGTGAGTTCAAGCCTCACGTCAGGGTCTGGGCTGACAGCTCAGAGCCTGGAGCCTGCCTCTGATTCTGTGTCTCCTTCTCTGCCCCTTCGTCATTCACGCTCCATCTCTCTCTCTCTCTCTCTCTCTCTCAAAAATAAACAAACATTAAAAAAAATTTTTTAAACCCATGAGTTACAGGTTTTTGACCTCAGAAAGTATATAGGTGTTTTCCTTTATGCAGGGGACTCCTGAAATTCCACTTCCTAGGAAACCCTGTTTAGAAGAGGTAGTGAATGAGTCATCTCATGCATTTTAAATTATTTATACATTTTAAATTATTGAATAATGACTGTGTATTAGATTGGTAGATTAATCTGGGGGATCATTTATATTTTTGCAATATTGAGTCTCCCGATCCAGAAACATGTTATTTCTCTACTAATTCAGGTCATCCTCTGTGGCCCTTGGTAAAATTTTGAATCTTTTCACATAGATCCATACATTTATTGTTAGGCATATTTCTAAATATTTTAAATTCTGTTGCTATTTAAGTAGTACATTTTTAATTTTTTTAACTGGTTATTATAAATATCTAGAAAGGATGTTTCATTGTAAATTTATTTTGTAAATAGGCACCTTACTGAAATCTTGTTATTTCTAATAATTTCTAGACGCAGGGAATAAATAGTCCTAAGATTGGAATAGGCAGTGGACATTTTCTTGCCCAACCTTCTCATGTACTGATAAGACTTAGAGTAGTTCAAACAGGCTTGAATTGAACTCTTACATCTCCTGGATCTCTAGTCATTTAGTTTTTTGGGTTTTTTTTTTAATGTTTTATTTATTTTTGATACAGAGAGAGATAGAGCATGAGAGGGGGAGGGGCAGAGAGACAGGGAGACACAGAATCTGAAGCAGGCTTCAGGCTCTGAGTTAGCTGTCTGCACAGAGCCTGACGTGGGGCTCGAACCCACAAACGTGAGATCTGATCTGAGCCGAAGCTGGCCGCTCAACCGACTGAGCCACCCAGGCGCCCCTCTAGTCATTTAGTTTGACAAAATATGGTAAATAGGTGAGGGAGCAAGACTGAGCCAACAGACTGCTAGGATTAGACCTCTCAAATCTGCATTTTGATGTGGTCATCACCAATTAAAGCTTTATAAATTCAGAATTACAATGTACAGCTTGTCCTAGGAGTGACCAGGTCTCAGGAAATCAATTCACTCTTTTCTTTCTGGGAAGAATAATTTATCAACATGAAAGCTAAGTTGGAAGCTTAACATGGGAAGTCCAGGGCATTGCCTTGTAGTGGCCAGCTCTACCCAGAAGACCAAATTAGAGATCGCAGAGTTACAACAAAAAGACCTAGATGTTTTTATGTGGTATTTACATTAAGATACGGTACTCTGATAAACTTTTCTGTTCTAATGATGTTTCTTTCCAAATAATACTGGTAGGCATTATAATCAGAAAACCATTTCCCCCAGCAATGCTTGAAACAATGATAAATGTTTCAGTATTTTTTTGTTCTAAAAACTGTCATTCTGTCACTCTCTCCTAACCAACATGTTAGTTTTAAAGAGTAGAGCTTCTCTTAGATTAGCTCTATTTTAACTTCATGGCTTCCTTTCTAGAAAGGAACCTTAAGCCCCATGCTGAAATGTATTTAGGTTGTACTTTAATCTTATCAGCATATTTATAATTCATCTCTTAAGCTGATTGCTTAAGGAGTGTTTCCATAGATGGGTTAAACATTTATTAATGTTGATTCTCGTTCACTTCTTTCAGGGACATGGGTGGATATGTTTAAAATCTGGTTCCCAAATTCTACATATGCGTCTTTGGGGTCCTATACCCTCCCTATCAAGCATAACACAGCTTCTTGAGGTCAACTATACAGCTGACCACCAAGCATGACTCAGAAGTCTATCCATCAATAGTTACTGAAATTCAGGGATTGTCAGGATTCTCTGTTAAATTGGAATTGCTGAGGAGGCCTATTAAAAATAAATAATTGTGTCCACCTGCTCAGGCTTTTGTCAGAACTGCAATCAGCAGAACTATTACTCTTGCTTTAGACAGTATTTGTTTTGGTGGGCCCAACTGACTAGGCTAGCATGTGATTTGGAATTGTTGGACTAGAAAAAAAAAATGTAGAGTGAATGTCAGTAATGTCACTGGAAACCTTTGAGAGAAAAATTGGAGAATTGAAATCCCTAAAACGGTGTGTGGTTGGGTAAGTTTGAGTGGAGTGCATCTAAGCAACAAAACTAAGATGTCCTAGCTCTGTGCAGAGAAACTAGTAGAGTGCTCATAATTCGTTTTATTAGCTGCTGCTCATGCAGTAAGCAAGTGAATCAGCCAGATATTAGGGCTCAGGAGCCTGGAGCACTGTACCTAGTGTAGTTACCACACTTACCATATGATGGAAGGTGAGGATGGTACTATATAAAGTAGCACACTCAAGGACAGGGTGTTTGTTCATCTCGGTACTACCAGCTGGGAAGAAGATAAAGATAGAACTTACACAGGCTTTACTTTTGGTTCTTTCTTGCTTCCAAGGCTTACAGGAATCAGGAGAAATTTAATGAATAAAGGAATTTATAAATAGAGCTGTCTGAAAAATGTAGAAATCATCTTGAGAGACAGCAACTTCCTACTCACAGGAAGTATTTAAGCGAGTGGCCACGGTTACTAAACAGAGGGAATGACTGCTCTGGGTGGAAGGATGGATTAGATATCTCCCAGTGCCTTTCCAAGTGTGAAATTCTCAAATTTCCAGGATCAGAGTGACTCTGAGAGGCTGTCCACAATCCAGGGAGGCTCCCAGCATAGACATTCCTCATAGGAGTAGAAGGCAATTCTGAACATGATTATTTTAACCTGAGTATAGATTAATTTAGTTCACCCTGGTCCTTCTGTGACTCTCCTTACACCCAATAAAATCCCTTATGATATGAGAAAGCCACTTGACAACTCAAGCTGGCACTGTGATCCAGAGATGTTCCCAGTTTAGTCTCAAACCCAGCATTTCTTGGGCACAGGGAACCTAATTAATACTGAGTGGCTTAGTCGGTTAAGTGTCCGACTTCAGCTCAGGTCATGATCTCAGTTTGTGAGTTCAAGCCCCACATCGGCTCTGTGCTGACAGCTCAGAGCCTAGATTTTGCTTTGGATTCTGTGTCTCCCTTTCTGCTCTTCTCCTGCTCATGGATGGTCTCTCTGTGTCCCTCAACAATAAATAAACCTTGAAAATTAAAAAAAAAAAAAACTGGACTGACTTAAACTCCCACAGCTTGTTGACCTGGTAGCATTAAAAATGTTCTGCCTTCTGCTATGAAGTAGAGTAGTAGACCACAGATCACCAGCAGAGAACTGACATGTGGGGCCCAGAAAATCCATCACACACAAAAAATTGAATATTTGGATTATGTGAATCACAGATACTTCCCACTTCATGGCTGCCACATTTGTGTCTGATGAAGTAGAGCAGCTAAGGTAATTAAGCTAAGCAATTGTGTCTTTGGATTGATTTTAACTGAGAGATGTACATATCCCAGAGCTGATTTTAAACATTATGAGAGAAAAATGTTTGTATTCTTTATAGCAATTGTCTTGAAGTTCAGTAGGAGACATCTTATAACTTGTATTTTTCAGAAAGGGCTAATAGTCTTAATAAATTTACCTATTGCTTGTCTTCATTCTTTTTTTTTTCTTTCAAGTTCATTCAATCCCCTTAGAAGCTTGACCCCATTGCAAGGGCTGTAGAGAACACAGAAATTAATTAGACATGTGACCACACTAGCCAGTTTGATGGAGGAGATAAAATTAAAAAAATAATTATAACACAAGAAAGCACAAATGATTAACTTTAGGAGAATAATACCAGTGATGTGGGAGTTGGGAGATGGGGGGGGGATTATTTCTAGATCTAGGAAAGTGAGAAACTACATTGGATTCATGGAATTTGAGCTTGCCTGTGTTAAAATAGACTTTGAATGATTTTGACTAATAGAGACGAAGGACATTACTGTTGGAAGAAACAGCGTGAGCAGTAGCATAGATGCCGAAAAGTCTGGGCCATATTGAAGGAACTGTACATAGGCCAGTTTGAATAAGGATAAATAGTGGAAAAGAAAGATGAAAGAATAGTTAGGGTTCACATGGGAGCATATTGAATGTATAGCTGATATTTGGACTTCATTCAGTAATCCAAGGGGAGTCACTGAAGGTTTTGAGCTGATCAGTAAGAAGACATGATCAGTGTTTTGTTTTAGGGCAGCAGTGGATAATATATAATATGTAATTTTAAAAAGTTAGAAGCAAATAACAGGATATTGAATCCGGAAGGAAAGTAAAAAAAAAAATATATGAGATGATAATAGGGGGATTAGAAAGCAAGTAATAGCGGGGCACCTGGGTGGCTCAGTTGGTTGAGTGTCCGACTCTTAATTTCGACTCAGATCATGCATGATCTCAGGGTCAGGAGATTACAGTCTGTGCTGGGTGTGGAGCCTGCTTAAGATTCTCTCTCCCGCTCTCTCGGCCCCTCCCCTGCTTGCGCTTCCTTTCTCTCTAATAAAAAAAAAAAAAAAGGAGGAAAGTAATAGCTTCAAAAGACCCTCACATGAAATATATAGGACCTGACAGATAATCAGAGGAGGAACTGAAGGTGATTTTTAGATTCATGAACAAGTTATAGTAATGCAGAAGAGCAGATATGTTTAAAATCAGAGAAGGTGATTAATAAGTAGAGAGTATCTCTTAATGTCTATTATTTGGTTCATGATGCTACTTTCTCAGATTTTACCTTTGTTTAAATAATACCAATTAAACTTCTTTAAAAAAATTTTTTTTTTACATTTTCTTTATTTTTGAGAGACAGAGAGAGACAGAGCTGAACAGGGGAGGGGCAGAGAGAGAGGGAAACATAGAATCTGAAGCAGGCTCTAGGTTCTGAGCAAGCAGTCAGCACAGAGCCCAATGCAGCACTTCTATGAACCATGAGATTGTGACCTGAGCCGAAGTCAGATGTTCAACTGACTGAGCCACCCAGGCACCCCCCCCAACTAAACTTTTTTTAACTTTAAAAAAAATTTTTTTAATGTTTTGTTTATTTTTGATACAGAGAGAGACAGAGCATGAGAGTGGGAGGGGCAGAGAGAGAAGGAGACACAGAACCAGAAGCAGGCTCCAGGCTCTGAGCTAGCTGTCAGCACAGAGCCCGACGCGGGGCTCGAACCCACAACCGTGAGATCTGACCTGAGCCAAAGTCGGAGGCTTAACCGACTGAGCCACCCAGGCACCCCTTAACTTTTTTTTAAAACATAGCCTTTTTAATACTGTGAAAATTATTGAGCAATTTGTATAGTAATATAAATTTATATACCAATAGTAAAATATATTCCCTTTATTATCTAAAAAGTATTTAAAAATAAGAGAAGGTGAGAAATACCATTTTGGAACATGATTATCTTAAACTATGAGCACCTAAGAGAAAATGTCCCACAGTATGATTTTTCAACTACAGATAGTTTTAGGAGCCAGGGCTAAAGATGCAATGAGAGGACTTATTATAATTCAGGGAAAGCACCCACAGAAACAGGGATAAGAACAATGCTTTGGGGGAACAGCCCATATTATGTGAAAGGCATTGTAGAAAAGCTTGATATACTTTATATACTTCTTGCAACCAAGGGGAAGCGATCATCTTAGCATGAGAGATGAAAGACTAAAATTCAGAGTACTTATCTCATTACCAGAAGGTTACCCATTTGATAAGTGTTGGCTCCAAGGTTTAAGTTAAGGTCAGCCTAAATCTGTTAAATCACACTGCAAAGCAATCAAAGAGAGAGGTAGGGGAAGAAAAAATCAGCTCAATGAATTGTTAGAACAAGGAAAGAAAAGACCAAGTATCTTAATGAAATATATAGTGACCATGGGAATAGAAAAGACTGAGGTAGGGGCACCTAGGATGCTCAGTCACTTGAGCTTCTGACTCTTGATTTCACCTTAGGTCATGGTCTTGCAGTTTGTGGGTTTAAGTCCCACATCAGGCTCTGCACTGACAGATTCTCTGTCTCCCTTTCTCTCTGCCCCTCCCCTACCTACATTTTCTCTCTCTTTCTCCCTTCCTCCCTCCCTCTCTCTGTCTCTCAAAAATAAACATTAAAGAAAGAAAACACTGAGGTAAGGAGGCAAAATGTCTTCAAATGGTTACCAGTAGATCCAGCTTGTGTTGGGAATTTGTGCCAAGATCACATAGAAACCAGAGTTAGGTACATCAAGAAAGGCTATGTAGGAACTTTAAACTGTATTTGGCTGAGCTGGGGGTTGAATTCTATCTACAAATTTATATTTTAACTTAAATAATCACTTATCCCAGAAGCATCAAGATATTTTCTAACTTTGTTTTTAGCAGCAGAAACTACTTTTTTAAACTTAAAATATAGGAAAATCCCAGACAAAAGCAAAGCTATTCAAGTTAAGAGAAAGGAGGTGCCCTCCTCTTCCTCCTTGATCCTCTCTACCTTAACCCTATTTCAGCCCCTGAGAAACCTGCCTGCTCTACATGATGCCATTTGAAAACGCCTTCTTTACTCTTTCCTTTTTTCTTTTCTTTGTTTCTTTTTCTCTCTTTCTTTCTTTTTTAGAGCATGTGAATGGGGGAGAGGGGCGAGGCAGGGGGAGAGAGAGAGGCAAGGAGAGAGGGAGCGAGGGAATCTTAAGCAGACTCCATACTCCACACAGAGCCCAACAAGGAGCTCCATCCCATGACCCTGGGATCATGACCTGAGCTGAAATTAAGTCAGATGTTCAATCAATTGAGCTATCCAGGCACCCCTACTTTTTCTTTTGAGTGAGAAAGGGAAGTGACAGGTACTGCCCTTTATTATAAATGAGAAAAGCTAGAAAACCCAAGGAAAAAGTCATGTGCTTTAGGTACAGATAATTTAAGAATCCAACTGAGAATAGAACAGAGATTTCCAAACTCCCTAACAGTCAGTGTTCTCTCTGACCCTTGACTCCAATTACAAAACACATAAATTTGTTTAAGAGAACATAACATTTGGTTTCTAAGATTCCGTTCAACAGACATTTGTTAACTACCTGTATGTGCAAAAACAGTTAAGACTAAGTAAATCTTGACTTATTTTTATAGAGTCAAAGAGAGGGAAAATAAGCCATCTGAAAGCATCATATTTTACTACTTAGTAAGGAGATTTACTGCTTACTTTGTGAGACTACATAATTACAAGCACCAAAAGGAGATTGTGTGGACTGCAGTATATGGTCAGAGCCAATTTAAAACTCACTCTAGGCAGAAAAGAGGGGTTTTTGTAGCACACAATTGCTATACAAAACCTGCCTTGTAGACTTAGCAAGTAACTCCTGAGGAAGACCCTGAGTGCGAACAGAGAAGCAGGAGCTAAGAAACGGAAGTATTTTGTAGGTTCCTTTCTACTCGTTTTGTATTCGAAGTTTATTTTATATTGATCTTCAGCTGTTTTGTTTTAAAGCATCTGAAACCAAATCCAAGTTAATTGAAAGATTATTAGAGGTCCATGAATCACCTTTGGAAGAAGTAGTTTGTCAATGAGGGGGCCATGACTCCCCCCATGTTCCCTAGTAGAGGAGACAAAAGAAAAAAATTCACAACAAAGGAAAGTGGCAAGTTTCCAAAAGCCAAGAAGCTATTAGAAGTAGAAAACTGAGGAGATGGATTTATAGACCCCGGAGCAAGGTTCTGCCTATCAGAGGCTGCTGCTGTGCGGACACCCTGGGTGAAGCCACCGTCACCATGTCTGACCAGGAGGCAAAACCTTCAACTGAGGACTTGGGGGATAAGAAGGAAGGAGAATACATTAAACTCAAAGTCATTGGACAGGATAGCAGTGAGATTCACTTCAAAGTGAAAATGACAACACATCTCAAGAAACTCAAAGAATCATACTGTCAAAGACAGGGAGTTCCAATGAATTCACCCAGGTTTCTCTTTGAAGGTCAGAGAATTGCTGATAATCACACTCCAAAAGAACTGGGAATGGAGGAAGAAGATGTGATTGAAGTTTATCAGGAACAAATGGGGTCATTCAACGATTTAGATATTCTTTTTATTTTTTTTCTTTACCCTCAATCCTGTTTTATTTTTAAAAATAATTATTTTGTAATATGGTGTTCAAAACAGAAATGCAAACTGGCACCCCATCTCTAAAACATCTGGTAATTTGAATTCTAGTGCCCATTATTCATTATCACTTGTTTTCATTGTGCTGGTTTTTGATGATCAAACCTCAACCCACTTCATATTGCCCTCTCCTTTTTAAAAATTACATGTGTGCACAGAGAGGCCACCACCTTTTCCAGGACTGTGCATTTTCAGGCTTGTGATAAATAAGATCAACCATTGCAAGTGTTCATAATGACTTTCCAAATGGCCCTGAAGTTCTAGTACTTGATTTCTTCACTCCTGGACTATGACTTTCAGTGGGAGATGGAAGTTTTTCAGAGAATTCAACTGTGGAAAAATGACTTTTCCTTAACTTGAAGCTTCTTTTAAAATTTGAGGGTCTGGACCAAAAGAAGAGAAATATCAAGAAATGTCAAGATGACAGAGATTGTGAGAGTAATGTCTAACTCCAAAGATGGCTTCATTGAAGAGAAAGCATTTTAAGATAAAAGTCTTGTAGAAGATCCCAGAAAAGTTCTACTTTTCCTTAGCAATTAATAAAGTTATTCATGCTGAAGTGTATTCAACAGAACACTGCTCTTTTTTGTTTTATTTGTTCTTTTTGGCCTGGGATATGGGTTTTAAATGGACATTGTACCAGCTTAATTAAAATAAAATATTTGTAAAAACCATAAAAAAAAAAGTAGAAAACTGAGGGACGCCTGGGTGGCTCAGTCAGTTGAGCAGCTGACTTCGGCTCAGGTCATGATCTCACAGTTTGTGGGTTCAAGCCCCGCATCAGGCTCTGTGCTGACAGCTCAGAGTCTGGAGCCTGCTTCCAATTCTGTGTGCCCCTCTCTCTGCCACTCCCCTGCTGCTCATGATCTGTCTCTCTCTGTCTCTCAAAAATAAATAAATGTTAAAAAAAAAAAAAGTAGAAAACTGAAGGAAGTTTAGTCATGTAAATGGCATCATAGACTAGGAGATGTTTTACCTTCTTCCTACCCCTTTCCAGAGTTTTAAAGAAGATCTCTGTTCTAGAGTGTTTCCCTGTCAGAAAGTAGTTGTGATTGAAATAAAGAGATGAAGCGGGAACTGTAACTGAGAAGACAGACAGAAGGTGGAGCACTGGTAGGTTTTGGACTGTGCCCCTTAAAAGTGTTTTGGGATAAGACTTGCTTTTTTTGTACATGTGCCTCTTTGGCTTTAAAAAAAAAGAAAGAAAACTTTTGTTTTGCTGAGACTCATGTGATACAAATCAAGGGGGAACCTTGATTTCTAGGGTAACTGGAGATTTGTGCATTGGATATAATAGCTAACTCAGAAACCTTAATGGAATAGACTGAAAGCATTCATGATTTTATACAATAGTCTGGGAGAAATATAGCTCTTAGCTTAGTCAGAGAATGATGGGCAGATCTGCCTCGGTATGGGAGTCCTATCCTCAGATTCTGAAATGCAGAATTTTGTTCCTTTGTTGATGAAGAGCTCTATTCTCTGGAAGACAAATTTGTTCACTAAGAGCCAATTAGGATTTGTATGCATGCAGTCTATGACATTCTAATACTAAGAGTCACTGGCTATGCTGGTATCACAATTATGCTACTGCCAGACTTCATTGTGTTTATTATAGTTATATAGTTTTCAGATAAATATAAACTTTAAGACTTTCTGTAAACCTTTCCACTTAGTAAATTTGCCAGGTGTGTGAGTGTGTGTGTGTGTGTGTGTGTGTGTGTGTGCGTAAAATCACTGGGTGAATCAGGATGCTGGCAGTATAGAATCACAGCTGGGGCTTGGAGGAATTTGAAGCTGTTTGTACCATTTTGCCAATTGGAAAACTGAATTAGTAAATCAGTAACTTCACTCCCAACCCCAAGTTTCGGTAAGATTGTCTTCATTTTTATGTTATGTGATTTAGTTCAAGGTCTAGACAGCTTGGAGATGATCAGCTGAAGGTGGGACCTGTTATTTCTACCTTTAGATTCTCATGTCCAAATCCTATAACCATGTCTTATAGAAGCTAGTGTTATCCCTTGCCTTCTCTTTAATGTTTCTTCTTATGAGTCTAGAGTTTTTCAACCTTCTTGTTAAAATATTATGCACCTTCTCCCAGATGTTTAGTAACTGCAGAGGGAAAAATAGTTTAAAGTGGAGAGTTCTGGCAGACACCCTCTTAACCAAGCAATCTAGGTTCATATCACCAGGAATACACATGACAGTATGTATCTCCTGATAGGATGCAATGAGAAGGCCACATCAGACAAACCCAAGTGAAGGCACGTTCTACAAAACCCTTCAAAAGTGTCAAGATCACCTCATTCATTTCCACTGGTCTTGTTGAGCAGCTCCAGCTTCTGTCATCACTGCCCCTCCGCCACTGCTGCCCCCGCAAGACTTTGCTATTGACAAAGCCACCTGCCGCGACTCATCACACCCAATTCTCTCCACTTTGTTCCCCACCAACCGCAACCATTGACAACACCTTGTCGGGTTATTCAAGTGACCAAGACCGTGGCCGGGATTAAGGGTTTGGTTCACCTCGATTTGAGGGAAGTAAGGCAGGGCCCTTATCTGGAAAGAAGTTTGGAAACCCTGGGGAAAAACTAGTCAAAAAGAAGTGGAATATTTATGAGCTGCCCAAATTTGAGAAGAATTTTTATCAAGAGCACCCTGATATGGCTAGGCACAAGAGGCGGATACATACAGAAGGAATAAGGAAATACCATTAGAGGTGACAACTGCCCAAAGCCAGTTCTGAGTTTTTATGAAGCATACTTCCCTGCTAACATAATGGATGTCATCACAAGACAGAATCTTACTGAACCCACTGCTATTCAAGCTCAGGGATGGCCTTTTGCTCTAAGTGGATTGGATATGGTTGGAGTAGCACAGACTGGATCCAGGAAAACATTGTCTTATTTGCTGCCTGCTATCATCCACATCAATCATCAGCCATTCCTAGAGAGAGGTGATAGGCCTATTTGCTTGGTGCTGGCACCAACTCGGGAACTGGCCCAACAAGTACAGCAAGTAGCTACTGAATACTATAGAGCATGTCACTTGAAGTTCACTTGTATCTATGGTGGTGCTCCCAAGGGACCACAAATTCATGATTCAGAGAGAGGTATGGAAATCTGTATTGCAACACCTGGAAGACTGATTGACTTTTTGGAGTGCGGGAAAACCAGTCTGAGAAGAACCACCTATCTTGTCCTTGATGACACAGATAGAATGCTTGATATGCGCTTTGAACCCCAAATAAGGAAGATTGTGGGTCAGATAAGACCTGATAGGCAAACCCTAATGTGGAGTGCAACTTGGCCAAATGAAGTAAGACAGCTTGCTGAAGATTTCCTGAAAGACTACATTCATATAAACATTGGAGCACTAGAACTGAGTGCAAACCACAATATTCTTCAGATTGTGGATATATGTCATGATGTAGAAAAGGATGAAAAACTTATTTATCTAATGGAAGAGATAATGAGTGAGAAGGAGAATAAAACCATTGTTTTTGTCGAAACCAAAAGAAGATGTGATGAGCTTACTAGATAAATGAGAGACAGGTGGCCTGCCATGGGTATCCATGGTGACAAGAGTCAACAGGAACGTGACTGGGTTCTAAATGAATTCAAACATGGAAAAGCTCCTATTCCAGTTGCTACAGATGTGGCCTCCCGGGGGCTAGATGTGGAAGGTGTGAAATTTGTCATCATTTAGGACTATTCTAACTCCTCAGAGGATTATACTCACCGAATTGGAAGAACTGCTCGCAGTACCAAAACAGGCACAACATACACTTTCTTTACACCTAATAACATAAAGCAAGTAAGCGGCTTTATCTCTGTGCTTGGTGAAGCTAATCAAGCGATTAATCCCAAGTTGCTTCAGTTGGTTGAAGACAGAGGTTCAGGTCACTCCAGGGGTAGAGGAGGCATGAAGGATGACAGATTGTTCTGTGGGCAAAAGGGGTGGATTTAATACCTTTAGAGACAGGGAAAATTACGACAGAGGTTACTCCAGTCTGCTTAAGAGAGATTTTGGGGCAAAAACTCAGAATGGTGTTTACAGTGCTGCAGATTACACCAATGGGAGCTTTGGAAGTAATTTTGTATCTGCTGGCATACAAACCAGTTTTAGGACTGATAATCCAACAGGGACTTACCAGAAGGGTTAAGATAGCACTCAGCAATACGGAAGTAACGTTCCAAATATGCCCAATGGTTTGAACCAACAGGCATATGCGTATACTGCTACTGCAGCTGCACCTATGACTGGTTATCCAATGCCAACAGGATATTCTCAATAAGACTTTAGAAGTATATATAAATGTCTGTTTTTCATATGTGCTCTTTATATTGTGTGTTATCAAACAAGATAGTTATTTAAGAAACATGGGAAATGCAGATATAACTGCAGTGCAGCAGTAATTATGGTGCACTTTTTTGCTATTTAAGTTGGATATTTCTCTATATTCCTGAAACAATTTTTAGGGGTTTTTTTTTGTACTAGAAAATGCAGGCAGTGTTTTCACAAACGTAAATGTTCAGTGATTTGAAATACAATAAATGAAGGCAACACATGGCCTTCCAATAAAAAATATTTGAAGACTGAAAAAAAAAGTGTTAAGATTATGAAATCCAAGGAAATAATGAGGAAAATTCACAAACTGAAGAGACATACAGCTAAATGGAATGTAGGATTCTGGAGCCAAAAAAAAAGGCGGGGGGAGGTCGGGGGTGGGGAAGAAAAAGAAAAGAAAAACAAAAAACAACAACAAAAAATGACATTAGTAGAAAGAATTCTTTCTGTACTTTATATAAACTCAGTTTATAGTGTTATACGAAGGTTAAGTTCTTAGTGTATAATTCTTTACTATGGTATGTAAGATGTTAACATAAGAGTAAGGTGGGTGAAGGAAATATGGAAATTCTCTATAGTATTTTTGCAATTCTTCTGTAAGTTTAAAATGATCTCAAAATGAATTTTTTTTGTAATGTGGTGACCAAAATCGGCCTACTCTTTCAATAAGGGTTAATTAAAAAAATTACTCTCCTGAGTAAAATAGGAAGAGTATTTCTTATGATTGGTGTATTCACTTTAATTTTTTAGTTCTTTTATAATTATGTGTTGAATAGATATAAAGTTTATAACAAATGTGTAAGTTGTAAAGAGTAACAATATCATGAACACAGGTGTAGCTTGAAGCTCTCAGTATGCCTTTTCCATCCTCCCTACTCTCTACCTAACCTTTATCCTGAATTTTGTACTTTGTATCCTGTTGCTTCTCTTATAAGTTTAGCCTGAAAACATATGTCCCTACTGATACAGTTTTGCATGATTTTTATCTTTATGTAAGTGGAATATGTATTCTCTTACAATTCCCCCCTAAACATTATATTCCTGATATTTTATCCTGCTAATGTATTTTACTGTAGTTCCTTCATTTTCATTGCTATGTAGCTTTTTTATAGGAACATAAGAGTGCCCCAATGTTTATAGCAGCATTATCTTCAATAGCCAAATTATGGAAATTGCTCAGTATCCACTGACTGATAAATGGATAAAGAAGATGTGGTATATGTATATATAATGGAAGATTACTCAGCCATAACAGAATAAAATCTTGCTATTTGCAACAACATGGATGGAGCTAGAGAGTATTTTGCTAAGTGAAATAAGTCAAAGACAAATACCATATGATTTCACTCATGTGGAATTTAAGAAACAAAACAAACGAGCAAAGGGGGGAAAAGAGGGAGAGAAGCAAACCAAGAAACAGACTCTTAACTATACAGAACAAACTGATGATTACCAGAGGGGAGGGAAGTTGGGAGATGAGTGAAATAGGTGATGGGGATTTAGGAGCACACTCATAATGAGCACTGGGTGATGTAGGGAAGTGTTGAATCACTGTATTATATACCTGAAACTAATATTATAGTGTATCTTAACTAATTGGAGTTTAAATAAAAACTTAAAAAATAAAAGGAACATAATACAGGTTACTTCTCTATTCTACCATTAATAGCTATTTTGTTGGTTTCCAATTTTGCTGTTATAAGGAATGTTACCATACACATCTTTGTATCTGACATATTATGAGAGTTTCCCTAGGACATATACATAAAATGGTCTAGCTGGGTTGTAGGATAAATCTTTATCAACTCTAAGATAAAGCCAAATTATTTTCCAAAGTGGTTGTCTAATTTTTAATAACTGTCAACAATATGTAAGTGTTCCAGTGGTTCTACTTTCTCTCTAGCACAATATTATTAGACCTAAACTTTTTTTTTTACCAGTTTAGTGGACATGTATATAGAAATTTTAAAACATTGATTGCCATTTATTGATTGACTACTTTGAATCAAGCACTGTGGCAGACATTTTCACACATTATTTAATCTTCTCATACCTCTTCTCAGTCTGGTGGTAGAAGCTAATGTACTTAGTTTGCAATAGCAATAGCATAATTACGCCTCTCTCTTTCTCTCTGTCTCTCTGACAAACTTACTCTTTAGTGGGTTTTTCTCTTTCTTGTATGTCCCTAATTTATTTCCTGTTTCTTTTTTTAAAATCTCATTTTAGAAGAAATTTGAGGGAAGGCTTTCTGATTTCTAAGTGGTTAATAACTTGTCCCAAGTCACATTGTCATTAATTAGTAGCAGAGTGGAATTAAACCTGGGTCTGTAGCTTCTAATCTTTTTTCTTTTCTTTTCTTTTCTTTTTTTCTTTTTCTCTCTCTTGCTTCCCCTCCTCCCTCCTCCCCCCCACCCACCCACATTCCGTTTCTTCCTCCCTTCTCTCACATTTTTCTGCTCCTCCTCTGAGGTTTGTTTGTTTGTTTCCTCTAACAGCTTAAATGTAATTTCCAGTAGGCTGCTATGTAATGTGATGTGCATGCAGAGAACGTCACCAGATTGAGTGAGTTCCTGATTCTAGCCTTTAACAGTCATTACTCAGGCATCTGGCAGACCGTTAAGTGCCTTGTAACCGTTTCACATTCCTAGCTATGCTTCTTGTGTGGATTTGGCCAGACTACCCTCTAAAAGCTGCTGGTGGCCCTGCAGGAGCTGGAGAGAAACAGGACTTCAGGACATCCCATTCTTGGCTCATCTTTCTTGGCAGCAGTAGAAACTCAAGCCTACTGTGGAGGTGTACACAACTAAGAGTAGGACTAGGTGCCTAGATAATGGTGATATTAGAACTGCTAACATTTGTTAGTAGAACACAGGTTCTTTTGATAGAAGAAACAGGCATTAGGTTGGGATACAAATCTTGTAGCCAACAAGCACAAAGTAATTTTGTTTAGCCTGCACGGTATTTAATTTTCTTCTTTTTAGTTTGGATACTTTTACAGGAAGCATACACTCTCTAATTAGTCACAGTACCCAGTATTTCATTTCCTGTTGTTTTACATCTAACTATCTGCTATTAACTTCATCCTAAAGTTATTTGATGCGACCCTGCCTAGATTATTAAAATATGAATTTCATCCTAATGAAATCACTTGGGCCTCACAGAGAACAGAACTGGAAGATATGTTCTTATTCCAAATCATAGTTGTCCAGCTAGTTGTGCTTTTTTCTGACAGCTGAACATCTCTTGGCTGGGAATATCCTTTTACTTAGACTTTACATTTCCCTCAAGATACGATTTTTCCCCCATGTAACCTTGTTTGGGATGATTAAGGTGAAAATACCTGTAATGTTTTCTAGTCTTGGCTTATCCACACTTGGTGACTTGGGAGACCTGAAAAAAATTAATTACAATAAATATACTTTATTGGCCTTTTTTGGGTTGAGGATAAGAGAAAGGAGGGAAAGAAAGAGGGTTCTTCTGTGTAGCAAACTTCACGAAGGGTTTGATAAAGTATAATTTTCAAAAGGTTAAAAAATATGACTCTTATAAATACAATGAGCAGGTATCAAATATTTTATTTAACTTATTAATTAATGAAGTAATCAGATGTTTAGGTCAGTTTAGATGCAAGTGTAGGAGCTTAGTATTTATAGGCAGTTTAATAAAGAAAGGTTAAGATTTCTGAGTTATACATAAAACTAATTGAAGTCCTAAAGTACATATGTCATAACCTTTGGCATTACCTTTTTCACCAGACATAAAATACTTGTATCCCTATGGGATAAAAACCTATAGAAAACTAACCAAAGCCATACACCTAGAACTTAACTAAGAGATCACCCAGTAATTCTTTTGCCTGTCTCCAATGATCTGTTTCAGATAATTATTCTGATGAAGTGTTGTCATCAGCTCAGACTTGGTTGACAGAAAGTGGAATCTATTTGCCAAGCTTTGAAAATATAACTTTATGATGAGAACATATGCAATGAATTCTAAAATTTGGCATATGTGTCTTAGAGTTAGATTACTTTGGATTTCTGAGGAAAAGTTCCAAGTTTTTTAAGCACGTTTAAGTGAAATGGTATTGGCATGAGAAATTCTTATTTTATTCTGAATCTTTTTATTTCCTTTACAGAAATTCCATGGAATTATAGTTGGTAGTACTCTACAATGTCTCTGTTTGAAAGGCAAGGTGGAGGTAGGTGAACTCAGTAAATATTTACTCAATCAATAAGTAAGTCTGTATGCCATTATTATTGCTTCTAAAAAATAAATGGGTATGTGTGCGTGCACATGTACATATGACAGATAAACAGACTGGCCAACCTACCAACCAACCTCCAATCTACCAAACAACTGAACAAGAAAGGAAATACAATTTGCAGAAGGAAATACTTTGTACTTAGAAGTACAAGCTCCTCCATTTTGTTATCTGAGAACTCTAATTTGAGTAGTTGTAACCTCTTATCTTTTGTACTTTTGTTTCTACTTTTATTTTGTACTTTTACCTGGAAGTCTACCAGAAAAGCGTGTGTTCCTTTTCCTCTTCTCATCCTTCACAACTGCCTCCTGCTAAAAAGAAGTGGTCAGTGTAAAAAGAGACTGCTGAAACAGAAAAGGTCATCCTTTGCAGCCTCTCTGTGGATAGAGTAAATAGGTCTGCTATGGTGTTAGGATTTCCATACCACTTCCATGCTCTCCTTTGGTGAGTCTAAGTACTAAAGGGAACTGGGGTAATTACACCAAAGCCTGACATGAGGAAAATTTTTTTCTGACATAAAATGTTCAAAAAGGAAGCCAGAATGTAGTTCTATATTTGGAACTGCCTGAGATGAAAAAAATTTTTTTTCTGACATAAAATGTTGAAAAAGCAAGCCAGAATGTAGTTCTATATTTAGGCTTTCTTTTGAGGAATGAAGAAAGTGCAGAGAATGAAATTAGGTCACTGATTTCAGGCCACCATAAACCTTCTTTACTTTCTGTCATTGTGCAGTTGTTTGATTCCTGGAGGAAACTTATTTCAAGGGCACAAGCCCTCATTCCAGAAAGAAGGGTTCCATCCCAAGGGCACAGACTTTAGTTCTAGGAAGAGAAAGTCAGGAAACTCCCAACTGAGGGAAAAACCTGGGAGCCCTTTACCACCCTCAGAACTGCTAAAGGAAAGAAGGCTGAGGAAAATTAATGGACCAGTTTCTGCTGCATCTTCTAATGAACAGGAAATATATAGAGCAGAATACTTTAGGAAGTAGTAAGTTGAAGGCAAATGAGGAATGTGACAATTATCAACAAAGACTGATTTACTTTTTCAACAAATACTCATTGATTATCAAATGAATGCCAGCCACTGGGCTACATGCTGGCAATACAGTAGCAACAAAACTAGACAGAATTCCTGCTCTCATGGAGATTTTGGTGTAGTGAAGGACAGCCTTGAATTAAGTCAGAGCACATTAAATAATAGCACAGAAATATCAAATTATAGCTACAATAAGTGCTATGAAGTAAAGATCGTGTGGGAGACATAGTGGTTCAGAGCATGAATTCCAGAGCCATACTGTTTCGGTTTGAATCCTAGCTCAGCCACTTACTCTGTTATCTTGAGAAAATCTCTGAATTTCTCTATGCTATAGCTTCTCATCTATGAAATCAGGCTATATATAGTAGTGCTACCTTGTAAGTATGTTGTAAGGATTAAGTTAAGTCGTGTTTGTGAAAAATTTAGGACAGTATCTGGCATAGGGTAAACATTAGGCAAATGTTTATGTAAAAATACAGGAATTTTGATGCTTTTGTTCTTGTTCAGGAAGATAATTTAGAACTTGTACATTTATAAATATGGGTTATTTCAAAAGTCCAAAGTTTTACCAGTGACAAATAATTGAAACCAGTTTCCCTGGCCTAAATTCTTTGAAGTAAGTAAGCTAGGCCTGCCTGCTACAGTAGAGTTACTGCTTGTGCTGTTTTGAGCAGTGAGCAGTTAATACTGATCCATCTGGGATGTTGTCCTTTTAGCTTGAGTTAACAAAATAATGGTGGCAAAACCAGAATTTCGCCTCTGCCCTTTTCTTTTTTTTTTTTTTTAATATAATTTATTGTCAAATTGGCTAACATACAGTGTATAAAGTGTGCTCTTGGTTTTTGGGGTAGATTCTCATTGCTTACATCCAACAACCAGTGCTCATCCCAACCAGTGCCCTCCTCAATGCCCATCACCCATTTTCCCTTCTCTCCCACCCTCCACCAACCCTCAGATTGTTCTCTGTACTTAAGAGTCTCTTATGGTTAGCCTCCCTCCCTCTTTATTTGTAACTGTTTTGGCCTCTGCCCTTTTCTAGGCTATCAACCTGTTCTGATTGGAAAACTTACAGTACACAGAGTGAATATTGACTGGTTCTAGCATCTTGCTTATCTACCCTCTCCTTTCTTTTTTTTTCTGCTTTCTTAATTCAGGCTCTCATCATTTTGAAGTGTTGACTGTTATAGTGATCTTTTAAGTCATTTTATGTATGCAGTCTGTTCCTCTGTAAATTCATCATTATTAATTTTCTGAAATTCCAGTTTTATTATTTTTTTCCCTGCTCAAAATCTTTCTGAGATTCCTTGTCAGCTAGATTCATTAGTCTAACATTAAAGCCCTGATGTTACAATCTTTTCTTCTGCTTCCTTCAGACTCTTCTTACCTCTGTATTATTGTACAACCTGTCTAGTATCAGTGCCAAACTTTTCTTTAGGTTCTTCTTCCTGCCTAATTACCTGTCTCTATATTTATATTGAACCTATATTCATCTTTTAGGTTTAGTGAAAGTTTTTCTCCATGAAGCTTCTCCCAGCAATCCCAAGCACCAGCCTCCCCTGCCCCATCTTGCACATTATCTTTCCTTCTTGAATTCTTACAGTGCTTGTTTTCTGCAGGTTTTCAAAATAATAGCTTTATTGAGATATAACTTAGATGCCATAAAATTATCCTTTTACAGCATACAATTTAGTGACTTTTTAAATTTTTAAATTTATTTTTGAGAAGGAGAGAGCCTGAGCAGGAGAGAAGAAGAGAGTGAGGGAGACAGAGAATCCTAAGCAGGCTCCAGACTGCAATGTCAGCACAAAGCCTGACATGGGTCTCAAGCTCACAAACTGTGAGATCATAACCTGAGCTGAATTCAGACGCTCAATGAATTGAGCCACCCAGGCACCCCCAGTTTAGTGATTTTTAAAAATATATTAATAGAGGGGCGCCTGGGTGGCTCAGTCGGTTAAGCAACTGACTTTGGCTCAGGTCATGATCTCGCAGTTTGTGAGTCTGAGCCCTGTGTCAGGCTCTGTGCTGACAGCTCAGAGCCTGGAGCCTGCTGCAGATTCTGTGTCTCCCTCTCTCTCAAAAATAAATGTTAAAAAAAACACAAATAAATATATTAATAGAATTGTGCAATGACCATAATTTAATTTTAGAACATTTTCATGTCATAATGACACCCCATCCCCATTAACAATCACTCCCAAGTCCTGCCTTCCCCAGCCCCTAGCAACCACTAATTTACTTTCTATCTTTATTGATTTGCCTATACTGAATATGACATAAATAGAATCATTTAATAGCTGGCCTTTTGTGACTGGCTTCTTTTGCTTAATATTTTCAAGGTTCATGTTGTAGCATATATCAGTACGACATTCCTTTGTAAGACTAAATACCATTCCAATGTTATGTATATACCACAATTTATTCATTCATCAGTTGATAGACATTTGCGTTGTTTTCACTTTGGGGCTATCATGAACAATACTGCTATAACCATTCTTGTGTAAGCTTTTATGTGAACATGTAATTTCACTTCTCTTGGGTCTCTCCAATTCAGGTTGAGTCTTATTTCTATCCTGTCTTGAATTGATGCTTTACTGTTTGGGATATATCTTGTGAGGTTCTACTAATTTTATGCCTAGCACAGTGCCTACAGAGTTTCCTCTGTCCTGGAAAGTATATATGTATATGTTTATATGTAAGTACTCTGCCAAGGATATATACCAGTCTGTTAATAGTGGTTTCTTAGGGGAAAGGGAGAAAGAGGGGAAAGGAAACTTATTTTTTCTCTTTATATTTCTGATTTTGGATTTTTATTGTGAAAATATAGTTATGTGTTACTTTGGATTATTTGAAAAATCAAGGAAAAAGTGTAATCACAAAGGAAAGTCAGAAAAATTAAAAGGACAGAAAAAGAAAAATGGGGAAAATAGGGGCAGAGATATTGTGGCCTTTAGAGCAGAAAATTAACCAGAGCTTTAGTAATAGAATCGTATACAATATCCCATTAAAACAAATACTAGGGGCGCCTGTGTGGCTCAATTGGTTAAGCATCCAACTTCAGCTCAGGTCATGATCTTGTGGTCTGTGAATTTAAGCCCTATATCAGGCTCTGTGCTGACAGCTCAGAGCCTGGAGCCTGCTTCAGATTCTGTGTCTCTCTCTCTCTCTCTCTCTCTCGCTCTCGCTCTCGCTCTCTCTGCCCCTCCCCCACCTGTGCTCACTCAATCTCTCTCTCTCAAAAATAAATTAGACATCTATGTTGCATAACTCTGAACGTGAGATAAACTATTGAGTTGTACATTTTATTTTTAATAGGTGAATTGTATGAATAGCTCAATAAAATTATTTAGAATAAAATAGACATCTAAAGTTTTTAGAGTTAGTTTGTAGAATTCTGTTTCTTTAGAAAATTTAAAGCAACAATTGAACTAATTTTTAGGAACTTTCCCTGACCTCAGTAACAGGAGCAACCAGGTAAAATACATGATGTCCAACTAAACTTGAATTTTAGTAAACACTAAAAAAAAATAGTGTAAGTATGTCCCATATAGTATTTGGGACATACTTCTTCTTTTTTTCTAAATCTGGCAACCCTAAACAAAGAGAATTAGTTTTGAATCTGTTAGAGTGAAATTGCTTCTTTAGCATTACTAGGATTTACGATTAGATCCAGCTTTGTGTGAATGGCCTTTTGTTCTAACTGGTGGCCTATACTGTAAGTTTCCCAGCCTCTCATCTCCTATCCCAAGGGAGGTTTTATGATTCAGAAGCCCTGAAAGTGATATATAGCAGTTCAATAAGACATGATTGATTTTACCTTTACCACATTTATAAAAAATCATGTTCAACTTTGCTAATGATGTCAGAAGGGCAAAGTAACATTCCCAACTTCCATCTGCCCAGAGTGATATCTTCCTTGAGAGGAAAGGGAAGAAACCAGAGGTCTACAAGAGGAATAGTGCGTAGGGCCTTTAGTTTTGTCCTGATTTGTACCAGCTGACCACTGTTCTATGTTAATAAATTGGGACTTGGTGGGGTGTTTTGTTTTGTTTTTGCTTTTATTACTATTTTGATTTTCTATTTGTCTTATTACTATTTTATTTTCTTTTTATCATTATTTTGATTGTCCTTTGAGCAATTCTAACCTTGTTTCTGCTCAACTCAGACCCAAGAATTAGTGAAGCTATGGAGGAGATGGGAAGAGGCAGAGGCAGAGGCAGAAGAGCTATAGTAGCTCAGGAACTGGACTTTTCATGACATTCAAGACTTTAGTGAGCTTCCTCTCCAGGTCGTTGTTGTTATTTTTTTTAATTGAAAATAAATTTGATTTTATTTTCAAACTTTTAAAAGAATTGCAATTATAGTACAAAGAACATCCATATTCCCCTCACCCACATTCCTAATTGCTATTATCTTATCACATTTGCTCCATTTGTGTATGTGTGTGTACATACTACATGTATTTATATATAATAATCGTTGTTTTGTGAGCCTTTTGAGAACAAATTGCATCCATGATGCCCATCATCCCTAAAAACTTCAGTGTATGTTTCTCCACATTGAGGACACTTTGCTGCTTTAACTACCATATAATCCTTCAAGTTAGGAAATCAGCATTAATACAACATTATCATTCAATTAATATATTCTGTAGCCCCCACTCCACTCCCATTTAAATTTCACCAACTTCCCTAATGATGTGTTTTCTTCCTTTCTGACACTGTCCCTTCCAGGAATACACACTTCTCTTGGCTCTTCAGCCTCCTCCAGTCTGAAACTGATCTCCCTTTTCCCCTGCCTTTTCAGGTCCTCAACACTTTTACAGCTTGCTTACTTGCTTTCTTCTAAGTTGAGTATGGTTGACACAATGCTACATTAACATAAGGTATACAACATAATGATTGGACAGGTTTATACATTATGCTGTATTTACCACAAGTGTAGTTTGCATCTGTCCCGATATGTGGATACATTGACACGCCACTCTTACAGTATCATTGACTACATTCCTGATGCTGTGCCACTTATTCCGGAAATGCAGGCTTCCTGTTATGGGATGCGTAAGTCTCAGGTTCTTTTTGATACTGCACTCTACCCACCCTCTTCAGCCATGCTGAATATCCTTCTATTTGCTGACCTTAGCCTAGAAAGATCAACAAAGAATTAGCTGAGGTTTCTCTTTCAGCCCAGCTGTTCTATGATTATATAGACACTCTCACAAGGAGGAGGTGATTAGTCTCCATTGGAGGGGTTTAGACAGAAATCTGGCCACAATTTAATAAAACATGTTTTTAAACATCTGTTCACTTGTGTGCTTGTTCATTCAATGAATCTTTATCAATCCAAGGCCTAATGCTGAACTAAGTAGTGGGATACAGAGACTTAAAGACAAAATTAAAGGAAATATATGGTCTGTACATTTAATTAGCTCTTTGCTTAGTGGGAGAAGATGGTATTTTAAATAAATATGAACCTGAAACATAATGAAGTAGTGATGAGAAAACAAATGAGCTATTGCTTATTCTGCAGGACTACAGACCCTGGCCTTTTTTATGGTGACTATTGGCTATGTCATTTAGCTAATCTCTGTACCATTCCTCAGATGGGAATATCATCTGTTGGCTAAACTCGATATCTTAGAGATACAGTCTGGAGAGAGGAAATAGAAAAAAATTTTTGTGTGTAGCCAAAACTGGAAGTCCTATGTAGCTAAATTTACTGGTAGCTATATAATGTTTCAGATTATGCAATTTGATTACAATAGGATAAATTGTGATCATTTGAAATCTAAGAAATCCCAGTATTCCTAAAGTAAACTGACTACAACTAATCTGACCAGAAATTGCAGAAATTGGCCAAGTATCCTTCCTGTGGCAGATATCTTTCTTCTTTAGAAATGGGAAAATTTCAGCTATATACATTAGGTTACTTGGGTGAAATCATCTAAGCCTGTTGATCTAGAATGACAATAAGGAGTCATTGCTGAGTTCCTCCCACTAGCACCTGGGCTTCAATGATTTAGGAGTCTGGCAGTGTAAGGAGAGAGCACCTGACTAATCTATGAGACTTGTACTCCTCAAGATCTCACTGTTCCTCTTAGCTGGAAAATTCCATTTGTGATTGAGCTCCCACTGTGAGCAAGGAAATATTTGCTGAGATCCTCCTAAGCCTGATTGTCACGTGGCCAACTGGCCTTCCTCTTTTTCTCCCTTCCTCCTTTTTCCTCCTGGTTACTTACTTTTCAGTGTGCCTCTTTCTCTAGTTGTCTGTTACAGAGCTCATTTACCTTTTTAGTTTCTGCCACTTCCTTGTCTAATCCATAATCTTCTGTAGCTTTAACACCCTAAAACCTGAGATTGGATTATATCAAGATTGATATATGTTTTTCACCCTATTTGAATCAAAGCACTAAGACAGAGGCTTCTATTTTGATGCTTCTCTTCTACCACCATCCCACCAAAGGACTGAGTAGAGTTCCCCTCACTGGACTGTAGTTTTCTTTGCTGGCTAGATTAGCTTTGTACATCCACAGGAGAGAACTGAAAGTCCAAAATCCATTAAGTACAGACAATTGTATCAATAGTGGTTATGGAATCTCCTTGACATAGCATAAGATAAAGGACAAAAAAAATATCACTTAATGAGCACTTTTGATGAGTCAGCAATTATATAGGCACTTTATAATTACCCTTTCATTTAACCCTCACATTAGCATATTAGGTAAAATTTTACAACACCGTATTACATATGAGGAAACTAAAACCCAGAAGTAGAAAGTGACTTGCCCTAAATCACTTAACAATTTAGTCACAAAGCCCAGTCTAAAATAGCCAAAATTTTCTAAGCGTTTTCATATATCAAGAATTATTCTAAAATGATGCTTTGTATGCTTTAATTTATTAATCCTCACAGTAACCTTATGAGTAGACATTATTATCATTTCCACTTTACTACTGAGATTTGAACCCTGGCAGACTGATTCAGTTGCTCATGTTATTAGCCACTGTTGGAGGCTGCCATAGTTTTAAACTCTAAGTCCACTGCACTTTTTATAATACCAAGTTGCCAGGCTTCACCAGAAGGTCTGGCCCTTTCAGTTCAATTCTGTTACCACCCACAGCCCAGCTCTCATCTCAGCACAGGTCCTTTTGAAACCAGACCTTCAATCAATAGGCTGTAAACTCACCCTTTAATTACCAAAGATGGACACATTTTCCAGGCACCAGAGGTCAAGCTAGGTGTTTGTCCTCTAGTATTCCATAGCCAGGACCTCTTTAATGAGACTGTCTCTTAGACTTTTCTTGTCTAAGCCAATTTCTGGTCTTCTATAGTTCTTTTTGTTGTTGTTGTTGTTGTTGTTTTGTTTATTTATTTTTGAGAGACAGAGAGAGACAGCGTGAGCAGGGGAGGGTCAGAGAGAGAGGGAGATACAGAATCTGAAGCAGGCTCCAGGCTCTGAGCTAGCTGTTAGCACAGAGCCTGACGCGGGGCTCGAACCCACGAACCATGAGATCAGGACCTGAGCCAAAGTCGGACGCTTAACCGACTGAGCCACCCAGGCGCCCCTGGTCTTCTATAGTTCTAACCAATCATCCATAATTCACATTTCAGCCAAACAAATAAACTTTGACTTAACAAGTAATGGAGAAAACACTTAGTCATCCCCATTTTTTATCAACAGTATTCACAAGCCCTGGATAATCTTGAATTAATCTTTTATTAGTCAGTCTGAAAACTGTCTTCCTGCCTTTATTATCTCAAAGATGACCAGCTAACTTTATTTCCTTCAGCTTGTCTTCTCTCTCTCTCAGACTTTGAATTTCTTCTCCTAGATGTTTGTGCCAACTGATGTTTTATCCACTTTTCTCATCATTGCTGCTTTTCCTTTTTTAGCGGTGCCTTATGAAATCTGACTTTTAAGCACTCAATTCCTCTTCCTTTCCTGGTGGAAATCCTCCTTTCTTGTCTTCCTTCTTATTTCATGGAAAATCTGGTATCAAAGAGCCAGAAAGGCAAAGGTTAATCCTGCCCCCAATATGGAGTCTCAGTCTGTCTCCACCAGCTCAGGCTCTGAACTTTGGGATCTACCTGCTTTACTTTACTCTTTTTTTTTTAAGTTTATTTATTTTGAGAGAGAGAGCAGGTACACATGCATGAATGAGTAGGGGAGGGGTAGAGAGAGAGGGAGAGAGAAAATCTCAAGCAGGCTCCATGAAGTGGGGCTCGAATTCGCAAACCGTGAGATCATGACCTGAGCTGAAATCAAGAGTTGGACATTTAACCAACTGAGCCACCTAGGTGCTGTGGGCTTAGAGAAAATAGCCTGCTGCACCCAGATGAGTTGCTGGAAAAACCTCTTAGACCTTTAGTAAGTTGAAAAATAATCAGTAACATCTAGGATTAAATTTAATAAGAAATGTAAGATTCAATAAGAAAATATTAGAATCGAACTTTATCAAGAGTTATAAAATATTTTGGGGGGGGGCCTAGGTGGCTCAGTCAGTTAAGCGTCCGGCTTCGGCCCAGGTCACGATCTCACGGTTCGTGGATTCAAGCCCTGCGTCAGACTCTGTGCTGACAGCTCAGAGCCTGGAGCCTGTCTTAAATCCTGTGACTCCTTCTCCCTCTGACCCTCCCCTGCTCATGCTGTCTCTCTCACTCAAAAATAAAAGCATTTAAAGAAAAGAGTTATAAAATATTTTTAAAACTTTTTTGAAGTTTATTTATTTTGAGAGAGAGAGGGAACAGGAGAGGAACAAAGAGAGAGGGAAAGAGAGAATCTCAAGCAGGCTCCACATTATCAGCACAGAGCCTGATGTGGGGTTCAAACCCATGAACTTCAAGATCATGACCTGAGCCAAAGTCACCCGCTTAACTGACTAAGCCACCCAAGTGCTCCAAGAGTTATAAAATATTTTTTAATAAATGGAGAGGCTGTGCTGGCCTTTTGGGTATGATTAGAGGGGCAAATGGCATGGGAGAGGCTGATTTTACTTATCACTGCCTGAGCTTATTGAGTATGAACACAGTAGAAAATTAGCCTACTCATTCATGGATTGGATAATCTCAACACTGTTAGAAACACCAGTGCTGTCCTGTACTCAGCCCTAATCAGGCAGTCATCTGAGCCCCTGCAAGAGTCCCTGCGCAAATAGCATAGGCCAAGCAGCAGCTCTAAATCCCATATGCAGCTAAATTATCTAAGCCATACCCGTTCTACTTCTTTAGATAACCTAAGCTACCATAGTTAGCTGAAGCTCTTGTATCACAAGGTTGTAAATAAGCCACTAACTAACCAAAACAAGACACAACAAAAAGTCCTATCACTTCCATTTCAACTTTCCCCATCTTTATTCACACAATCCTAGTAATCATTGGAATGAAATAATGAGAAAGAATTGCACTAGTTGAGTAGAACATACTATAAGATGTGTAGCTAGATGGTAAACCTAGCCCAGGGAATACTCATATGCATTGCTAGAAAGGTAACTATACAGATATGATCACAATGCACAGAAGAGTAGCTTTGCAGGGGTATGTAGTTTGTCACTGAGTGGGGGGGACTAATAGTACAAAAATGTCAACTCATCCCAGTTAATCTCTCCAATCCTGAGGCAAAAGCAGCTAAACATCTCAGTTTCACCTTTCCCATCATTTGTACAAATCCCTGAACTTCCTCATAAATCCATATTTTTGCAGTCCCCAATGTGCAGACTTTGGCCCCGTAGGTATTTTCTATAAGAAATTTATTCATGTTATGACTTCATATTGGTTAGTAATTTCTGCTGATGACTAAAGGAGGAAGTCGAGGAAATTACATAAAGAACCATGAAAGTCATTGCCTTATCATTGGCTGTCTTCTCAGCTATTTTTTAGAAGTCTGTGTTCTAAACAACAGGTGTTGTTGAGCATGTGGAGAAAAAGGAATCCTTGTGCACTGCTGGTAGGAATGCAATCTGGTGCACCCACTCTGGAAAACAGCATGGAAAATTTTTCCTCAAGGTTAAAAATAGAACTACCCTACAATCCAGCAATTCCACTACTGGGTATTTACCCAAAGAATCCAAAAACACTAATCCAAAGGGATACATGTATCCCTGTGTTTAAAGAATTATTTACAATATCCAAAAATATGGAAGTAGCCCAAGTGTCCATCAATTGATGGTTAAGGAAGATACACACACACAAGAATATTTATCAGGTATAAAAAAAGAATAAAATCTTGCCATTTGCAACAACATGGATGGAGCTAGAGATTCTAAGTGAAATAAGTCAGAGATAAACAAGTACCATATGACTTCACTTATATGTGGAGTTTAAGAAACAAAGGAGCAAAGGGAAAAAGAGAGAAAGACCCCAGGCAGCAGTCTCTTAACTACCGTGGAGAACAAACTGATGGTTGCCAGAGGGGAGGTAGTGGAGGGATGGGTTAAATAGATGATGGGATTCAGGAGTGCACTTGTGATGAGTAGGGGTGGTGTACGGAAGTGTTGAATCAGTATATTGTATAACTGAAAATAATATAACACTGTATGTTAACTAACTGGACTTAAAATAAAGACTTTTTTTTAGGTCTGTGATCTTAGCCTCCTGAGAAAAATGGCAGTGTAGTTTCCCAGACCTGACTGTTTTTCACATGAGGGTAGCTCTGCCTCACCTAATAACCCACTTTCATTCATCCCCAGAATTCTAGTGAATACAATTTTCTGTCTTTATCTCTAATCAAAACTCCAGTCTTGAGGGACCTGGACAAAATTATTCTGAGGTTTATCCAAAAGAGAAAATAGACAAGAATAGCCAAGAAGACTTTAAAAAAGAAGACCTGTGGAGCACCTGGGTGGTTCAGCCAGTTAAGTACCCAGTTTCAGCTCAGATCATGATCTCATGGTTCATGAGTTCGAGCCCCATATTGAGTTCTCTACGGTCAATGCAGAGCCTGCTTCGGATTCTGTGTCCCCCCTCTTTTTCTGCCCCTCTCCTGCTCTTTTTCTCTCTCAAATATAAATAAATATTTAAAAAATTAAAAAAGAAGACATGATCCTTTATTAAAAGTTACAAAATTTAAAAGATGGGTAGAACATAACATGATAGGAAACCCAGAATCACATTGAATATGTTAGAATGTAGTACATTGTAAAACTGGCATGTATTATTTTTTTAAATTTTTTTGTAATGTTTAGTTTTGAAGGAGAGAGAGCAAGCATGAGCAGGGGAGGAGCAGACAGAAAGGGAGACACAGAATCCAAAGTGGGCTCCAGGCTCTGAGCTGTCAGCAGAGCCTGAAGCAGGGCTCGAACTCACAAGCTGTGAGATCATGACCTGAGCTGAAGTCAGTCACTTTACCAACTAAGCCACCCAGGCACCCCTAAAAGTAGCATTTAAAACCAGAGTAGGAGAAAATATTTACAAATTGTGTATGTAATAAGTGACCTCTGTGCAGAATATGTAAAGAATTTTTAAAACTCAGAGTTATTAATTAAAAGACAACCCAGCTTAAAAATGGGTTCAGAATCTGAATAGACATTTCTCCAAAGAAAATATATAAATGTTCAGTAAACACATGAAAATATACTCAACATCATCATTATTCATTAGGAAAATGAAAATCAAAAGCACAACAAGGACTGCCTGTGTGTTTCGATTGGTTGAGGATCTAACTCTTGATTTTAGCTCAGGTCATGTTCCCGGGGTGGCTGAGTGTTGTGGAGCCTGCTTAATATTCTCTCTATCCCCCTCTCTCTCTTTCTGCCCCTCCCTGGACATGCCCTCTCTTTCTCTCTCTCTCAAATAAAACACACACACACACACACACACACACACACACACACACACACAATGAGATATACTTCATGTTCACTCTGATGGTTAAAAAAAAAAAGTCAATAACAAGCATTGGTGAGGATGTAGAGAAATTGGAACTTTCCTGTATTGTAAGTAGGGATGTAAAACAGTGCAGCTACTGTGAAAAATTATTTGGCAGTTCCTCAAAAAGTTAAACATAGAGTTACCATATGACTCAGAAATTGTACTCCTATGTATATATCCAAAAGACATGAAAACATGTCCACACAAAAACTTGTACACAAATGTTCTTGACAGCTTTATTCAGAATAGCTAAAGATGGAAACAACCCAGATATTTATGGTTGGGTAAATAAATGCAGTATACCCTAGAATAGAATACTATTCAGTCATAAAAAAGAGTGAGATACTGATACATGCTGTAATGTGAGCGAACTTTGGAAATATTATGCTAAATGAAAGAAGCCAGTCACAGTAGACCACATATTAATGTATTTATGTGAAATATCCAGAATTGGAAAATCCCTAGAGACAGAAAGTAGATTAGTATTAGCCAGTGACTAGGGAAATGAAGGAATTAGAAGAATGAGTTTCAGGGCCCTTTTGGGGGTGATGAAAATGCTCTGGAATTAGTGGTGATGATTGTATAACCTCATCCATATACTAAAAACCACTGGATTGTACAATTTAAGGTGGTGAATTTTATATTATGTGAGTTTTATCTACAAAAAAAATTTTTTTTGAATAGTTTCAGTCTTGAGTTTCTAGGACCTGGAGCCAGACACTGCTCTTAGAGGATGAGGTGAATGAATTCAAGGTGAGGTAGCAGTCTCTAGCCTAGAGGAAGAATCTTTGAGACCAAGGAAGGAAATTTCTTTGTAATTTTGAAAGCTGCGAGTCAAAGACATTAGAGGGCTGGAAGAAAATAGATATTCAGTATAATTCAGAAGCATATGGATTGCTAGAACCCAGTCTCTGAGGAGACAAATTCTGTGGAAACAGTGGTAATTTCTAGGAGCATTAAGGGTAGAAGGCTTAGCAGCAGTGTCAACCTCTTCAGGTCAAATTCTGAGTTGTTTGGTATATGTCCTATTCAGGCTTAAGAAAATTGGGAAGCACTCTTATCATATTTATTTAAATAATTAAGATGTTTTCTCCTTTAGGAACACTTCCATATGCTACTTTCCTTGACTTTCTTCTCTTCTGTGCACTGCAAACCCTATTCTTACCTGTATCACTGCTTTTACATTAGATTGATTTTCTTTAAATATTTGTCTTCCCCCTCTAGGAATAGGAATCCCAGTATGATCAGGGATAATGTAACCCTAGGACCTAGCATGAGGCCGGACACCTGGCAAGAACTCAGTAAATGCTTATTGGACTAATGTAGAATTGAAGAGACTATGGGAATGTTTCATTGAGGACAAAAAGATCTATTCATAAGACATATCTTAAGATTTTTCATAATACAATAATGGGCTCACGATTTGTAATAGTGCTTAACACCTGTGTATGTTGATGTGATGATTTCATCATGTGTTGTAGTTATCAGTCTCACTCCCACTAAACTTCAGGTTCCTTGGAGTCAGGGACTGGGTCTCACTCATCTTTCTATCCCCCCACAGCATCAAACACACTGGCCTGTGTGCAATAGATGCTCATTAATAATTTATTGATTTAAATTTCATTAGCAAGTTTAGGTAAAACTGCCTTGGAAAGAACTTCAGATACCTTAAAATAAGGTGCTGGAACTGACTGATGAGAGAGGGCTGAGATTCTGTGTTTAGCAATAATGTTGGTACAGGCCATCCTGTTGTCTATGGAGACATGACCTAGAATGACTAGAGGCATTCATGCTGGAAAAGTCCTCAAAAGTTTGTTGTCATTTTGCCCCCAGAAAGCTTTAACACTTAAGGATTTTTATTTTTATTGTATTTCTTGATTCTTCAAATAGAAAGAAAATCCTATTGAATTTGATTGGGGGAGGGGCAGAGAGAGAGGGACAGGTGATCTGAAGCAGGCACTGGGCTGTCAGCAGTGAGCCCTGTTCCGGGCTTGAACTCATGAACTGTGAGACCGTGCCCTGAGGCAAAGTCAGACACTCAACTGACTGAGCCACCCAGGCTCCCCAAGAAAATCCCGTTTGTGGACATAATTCTCAATGAGACAGTGTGAAGGTTTAGTGAAGTCTTCACTGGTGGCCAGCATCCCAGGCTGATCTTTAGAGGGTTATCCTTATCATTTCTGTCTTCTTTTTCAGAACAAGAGAGATATCTGCAAGCTAACAACAGAAAACTCAACACTATGTTTGGATATCCTGTGAGTAGCAGGCCTCCAGTTACTTGAGAAGGGTGCTGGTATTCTCTAATATTCTACTTTGTGGCTGGAGCTGGAATTCATTTTAGATGTAGAGCCTACAAAATAGGTTCTACTTTCTTTCAAGCTCCTATACAAGCGCTGGTACAGTATGAGCTTAGAACAACCAAAATTAGTTCTAGTGACCAGGCTCAGTGAGAATAGATCTCAGATTTGGAGGTTCATATATAACTTCTAGAAAAGAGATATTGTAGCTTTTTCTTACACAAATGAAACCATAGTTCAACTTTATTTTTCCACTTAGACATCTATCTATGACAATACATATAAATCTACAGAATGCATTTAATACGGGCATGGTTTTCCACTGTTATCAGTATACCTTAATTTATTTAACCAGTCTCCTCTCGATGAACATTTAAAATGTTTCCATTCAGTGGCGCCTGGGTGATTCAGTCTGTTAAGTACCTGTCTTCGGCTCAGGTCATGATCTCACGGTTCATGAGTTTGAGCCCCGCATCAGGCTCTGTGCTGACAGCCCAGAGCCTGAAGCCTGCTTCAGATTCTCTGTCTCCCTTTCTCTCTGTCTCTCTCTTAAAAATAAATAAACCTTAAAAAAATGTTTCCGTTCATATCTAGGTGCCCCATCAAAAAAACAAAAAATAGTCTCCAGTGTTTTGCTATGGTAAATGGTTATAAACGAATACCAGTATACATATATTTTGACACACTTGTGTGAATATGTCTTATGAAATTTCCTAGAAGTGAGTTGGCTGGATCAAAGGGAAAAACACAATAAAAATTGTGATGCATACTGTCAGACTTCCCTCTGAAAAGATTATATATCCATTTATATTTCTACCAAAGTAGAGACTGCTTGTTTTTCCATATTCCGCCAAACTAGGTATTATCAGTCTTTTTCATCTTTACCAGGCTCTTGAATGAAAACATAATATTTAGTTATCTTCCCTTAATTTCTAGTTAGTTCAATAATCTTTTCATGTTAGTTAACCTTTTTTATTTCTTTTTATGGAAACTACCTGTAAATGATCTCTGCCGATTTTCTATTGGATTGTTCATTTTTCACTTATTTATTTACAAATAGCTCATAGAAAGGTATGCATTTAAAATTCATACTCCAGCACCCATCCTTGCCCAAATCTGCCCCCTATAGGAAATCACTTTTATTACTTTCTTATGAATTCATCAGTGTTTTTTTGTGTAAATAAAGCAAATCCACTTTCTTACACTATTCTAAACTCTATATGTTGTCGAGATGCTTTCATAATAGCTTTTTCCTTTTTTATCTTTTTTTTTTTTTTTGCATAGTATTTCCTATGCAGATTTAGCATAGTTTATGTTACCAGTTTCTTACAAATTGACGTTTGGATTGTTTCCAGTCATTTGCATTTAAGCAACATTTTTATATGTGTTGTTTTGTGCATGTCCAGCTGTATCTATATGTAGCTGTCGGTATATAAATACATATGCACCATACATATTTGTAATCTCTGTAGGACATTAGTTTATGATTTCTGAGTTAGAGAGGTTGGATAATAACAGTGTTCAGGGTATGGCCATGGAAGCATATTTCCCCCCTTTCTACCTCCTAGGCATGTATAAGAGGCACTAGAGAGCAGTAAAGCTAGGTTTTGGCATCAGACAGATCTGCTTTTGAGCACAGCTTTATTCCTTACTAACCTTGCATCGTTAGGCGTGTTTTTTATCTTCTCTGATCTTGAGTTCCCTCATCTACGAAAAGGGCCTGGTAATATTCACCTTACATGCTGGTTGTGGGAATTAGGTACAGTTGTGAATAATGTTAGCTCTCTTTGTCAGAGAAACTGAAGCCCATTGAAGAAAGGCTTTAAGTCTCATTCATCTCTGCATCCACAATTTGCATCACAATATTTGGCACATAATGGCATTTGATACATATATGCTGAATAAATAATCAGATCTGACCTATTTTTCTATATTTAACATCCATTTCATTTCCATGGCCCATTGCACATTTTCCTTCTATTTACCTACTCTCTTCCATTCCTACTCCTTTTCCTCTTCTCAACCCCAACTACTGATCCCCTTTACGGCTTTGGCCTTATGTTATCTATTCCCCCATTTAGCCAACAGGCTGGTTTTGCTGCCCAAATAAATCAATAGCCCAAGCCAAAATCCACCACCTCTATTATGCTTAAATTTTATCACCTCTGCCAAAAAAGAAAAAAACACTGAAGAAATTCATAGTTAAGTAGATGCTCTACATTCTTAGTCATCGCTTCTGGCCTGACATTTAAAAGTAGAGCAACTCTAGTTGCCAAGTTAGTAAAGAAGTACTGGTATTTCTGTCTTGAGACAGAATCAGCAAGGCTTTTGTCGCGTTTGCTAAACAAATGCTACAAAGTGAGTAGAAACCTAAAATACATTAATTAGTTATAAAATCAAACGGAAAATCGGTAGTGAAAGCCAGCTGCTACAGTAAGGTAAAAGATCAAAAGATCTTCGGTTCCAAGTATCAGAACCATCTGGACTTAGACACTAAGAAAGTCTGACTATTTCATAATCAAAGAAAACTTTTTCCATGTTAGAGTAACATATTCTCAGGGCTAGAAGGGCTGATAGAGATCATTTAATTAGAACTTCATTCAAAAAAAACCAGAACCAGAAAAAAAAAAAAACTTCATTCAAGATAGACCTATGAGCTTCTCTGGGTTAGATCTTTCATATTTTTCAGCCTCCACCAGTAGAGTCAAGAATAGGGCTATAAACAGAGCAAGCCTTGAGAAATCTATAGTATTTGATTGATTATTAACTAGAAAATTATAGATAAAACACCAAAGAACTCTTAGTTTAAGCTTTGATCTCTAAACTCCTAAGCTCTGAGACAAACTTCTCTTACCTAGGGAAATAGATGGGCAAGTCTTGACTGAATAGCCAATCTAGCCTTCCTGGGCAAGTTTTGACCTTAGTACTAAATGGTTTTAATTCTCCAGGAGAAGATGTTTTCCCAAGGCAGATTCCAGCAGGATCCTTCATACTTGAGCAATATCTATACTTCAGGACAGCATGTGGGTTTTCCTTTCTTTTTCACCTTGTAGATGGAGGAGGTAGGGAAGCCCTATCCTTAGGAAATTGTTTGGTCTTATTCTTTTGCTTTTCTTGAGCTATTTTATTCAAGCTCTGACATCTTTAAGTCACATGATTGAAGACCCACAGGTAGAAAGTAAGATGGTCCTTTCAACATCCTGAGATCAGGATTGAGGAGAGAGCAAGTTCCCATTTTCACACAGCAAAATCATAGCTCAGATGTAAACCAAAACTATTCACACTCTCTCAGGACAATTAAAAGGCAAGTGACTTCCCATTGGGACCACTGTAGGAACCTTCGGTGGGCTAAGATTAAGAGTAATTTGCTATTGGCCTTTGACATCTTTCAGCATTGAAAGCAGTATGTAAAGGCACACCAAGCAGAATTTGCCAGGCTTAGAAAAACTTCATTAGAGAGGTCTATACAAATGGCAGACTTGCCTTTTAGGGCTAAGGACCAGAGGGTCACACATAAGATGACACTAAAGGATCTCTAATTCTATGAAAGGAAGACATTTGGGGGGGCGCCTGGGTGGCTCAGTTGGTTGAGCGTCCACCTTCAGCTAAGGTCATGATCTCACGGTTTGTGGGTTCGAGCCCTGCGTTGGGCTCTGTGCTGACAGCTAGCTCAGAGCCTGGAGCCTGCTTCAGATTCTGTACCTCCCTCTCTCTCTGACCCTCCCCTTCTTGCACTGTCTCTCTCTGTCTCTCAAAAATAAATTAAAAAACCAAAAAGACATTTGGATGGCTATACAAATGGACTAGGACTCAGGGGACAGCATAGTCCCAAGTCACCAACTATGTGGTCTTGTGCAAATAACTTCACGTCGGTGCCTCAATTTCCTCATCTTCAAAAAGTGATCATATGGCACTCTCCTGAGGTTTGTTGTGAGGATTAAAGAAACTGTTAAATACAAAATGCTTAGAATAGTGCCTCGCATGTAGTAAATATTCAATAAATGTTTTATTGTTGATTTTTAAATTATTATTATTAATAACATCAATAAGGAATTCTGTGCCTCAAAATAATCCCATGTTCATCAGCCTTATCTTTTTTGCATCGCTAGGTCTCAAAGAAAAGTAGGGGACAAACACATGTTACCTCCTTCCCACTCACCCCATGGTGGAGGAACTCTGGCTTTTTCCTGTTTCCTGGTTTTGGTCATTTTTGTTAAGATTAGGAGGTGGGGTCCTTTCCTCTAATTAAGCTTGTTTTCTTTTACTTGTAGAACAATACCATCAAGACCTCAAGATATAATGTCTTTAACTTCTTGCCCCTAAACCTATTTGAACAATTCCAGAGACTTGCAAATGCATATTTCCTCGTTTTGCTGTTCCTACAGGTATTGACTTTGGGGGCTTTTTTCCACAGAGCATTTTATTGGTATCTCATGGGTCTGATTGTGTAATCAGTTCTTCCCGCCCCCTAAACTGAGAAATGTCTTTTTGGATAACTAGCAAATGAATGGGCTGGAATGTCAGGCTGGTCCTGTAGAGTAGCTGTGGTCAGGATTAGTCAGGATGAAAACAAGTCTCTACAAGAGGAAGGAGACAAGGTCACTGAATCCCATGGAATGGGAGTTCTCTCATCATGGCTGCATGATCACCCTTCAACTTGACCATAGGAGGCCACAGACTCTTCACCCCAACCATGGCTACAACCCCATTCCTCATTTGTTGTCCCAGCCTCCCCGATATGAAGCTAACAGACAGGAATTCTGAGAAAAGAGGATGGTTTAAAACAGAAGAAGAATACAAACACAGGACAAGGAAGCACAGCAGGGTGGATTGGCCCGAATTGGGAGAGAGGAACAGATTATCTGATTTCCCCTTGTGCTGAGGGATAAGGGAGGGGATGTGATTTTCCTATGTTCACTTTTATCTCCCAGCCCCTCTGGCTCTCACCAGAACCTTCATTATCAGAGAAGAGATAGCCCTTTGCAATCAAGACAAAAGTAGTGAAGTTCAGGACAGATAGGTGACAACTTACCATATCCTCTTCTTTTCGTCCTTCCGTGGGGGATATTTATTTATATTTACTTCTATATTATATTACTTACATTTCCACAACAGTGGAAAACAACTAGGATAGTTGAGTTGATTATGAATCTGTGGGGGTGAATGTGGTGGGAGTGCTGCTGGGGGAAATACATTGTCCTTTGAGCTTTCTGACCCAAGTTTCTCCCCCCTTCCCTCTCACAGTTGATTCCCCAGATCTCCTCCTTGGCATGGTACACAACTGTGATCCCCCTGATGGTGGTGCTGTCCATAACAGCAGTGAAGGATGCCATCGATGACATGGTGAAATAGTTTCCTGGGCCTCTACTCCTTCACTGTACCTAGTCTGGCCAGGGGCAAAAAGGGCTTCCCAGAACTACCTAGTGCTAGGAAGGAGCACTGAGTGGACAGAGATGTTTCCTTTCCTTGCTTCCTTATCCACCCCAGAAGAAAATGTAATTCCCTTAGCCTAAGATTGGTAGTCTGTGGATGGCCAGAAAGGGGCAGTGCAAGGCCTTTCTCTGTCTTCCACTGCCACTATTTAGCCCCTTTTCCAGACTCCCTAATAACCCGTTTCCTTCACTTGGGTTTCTCCAAGTTTGTTCTTATCGTTCTTCCTTCTCCCAGTTTTATATTCCTCTTCCCTTTCTCTCCATCCACCCTTCCCTCACTGTCCTGTTCTTATTTTTCTTTTCCCCTTTCCACATTCCTCTTCTCCTCTCTAGCTCTCCCTATTTCCCTTTCCAACTTTCACTTCTATCAGGGATGCTCAGCTAGTAACTCTTTGGTTTTAGAACACCTCACGACATAAACAGAGGCCCATTCCTTTCCTGGCGTTGGAGAGAGAAACTGGCTTCCAGTGAGTGCTGCTTGGCATCCCCCTTGCTCCTTGCAGCCAGAATGGTCAGCATACTACCCCAGTACCATGTCTGCTAGTGGGATTTGGAAAGTCAGACCTGTTGACCTGCCTTCAGCTTCCCTAAGAGAGTCCTTCTGATTTTGCCAGAATAGATTTTTAGACAAAACTTTGCAAACAGTGTGTTTCTTTAGCCTTTTAACTCTGCAACTGTTTTAAACCCAGAATTAGCAATGGTGGTTGAAATTTTAGTCACAATTCAGATGTGCAAAAAAAGTAACTTTATTTCTCTATAACTGAACTCAGTATAACTCACAACTACCACCTCACCATCCCGTACCTTTTTAATTGAGAGCTGAAAACTAAATTTGCCAATTCGGAATAACCCAGTTACTTCTGGGTTGGAACTCAGTTTCTTTAGGATAAGCATTCTGACAAATTCAAGATTCTCTCTGCCCTCTTCATAGTCCTGCCATTTTCCCAGGGAGTGGTCTCAACTGGGAGTAGAAGGTTCATGTGAGCATCAGTACATGCTCTGTATTTGTCCCCCTTCTATTTGGTCTCTGAATAGAAGATCTTTGCTTGCTGTTTCTATATTGCATCTACTGTAGAAGCTTCTGTGTGTTGACTGTGGTGGGGGAAAGCTTGAAAATTCTTAACTTCCCCTGCACCTATCAAGGTGTGTGAGACTCTAGTCCTGTCCATCATTTTTCATTCTCTCCTCTATGGCTTTTGACTTACTTGTTTGTTCTTATTCCCCCTTGCTTTGGCTTTTGATATTTAAAGCCAAGATTTGGGGGCGCCTGGGTGGCTCAGTTGGTTGGGCAGCCAACTTCAGCTCAGGTCATGATCTCACAATTCATGGGTTCGAGCCCCGCATTGGGCTCTGTGCTGACAGCTTGGAGCCTGGAGCCTGCTTCTGATCTGTGTTTCCCTCTCTCTGACCCTCCCCCGCTCATGCTCTGTGTGTCTCTGTCTCAAAAATAAATTTAAAACATTAAAAAAAATTTTTTTTAAGCTAAGGTTTTGTCTCTTCTCCCTTAGTTCTTTTTCTGACCTTTTCCCCCAACTTCTCTGAGATAATCAGCCTCTTACCCTGGTTTTAATGATAGAAAGGCTTTGGGAGGTAAAGAAAAATTATAAATAAGGAGAACTACATTGGGTAATATTTCAAAATATTAAAATATTAACCTTCTACATACAATTTGCTCTATGCCCATTTTCTGAATATTTTCTTGTGTAATTTTAGGAAAGGCACCAAAATGACAATCAAGTCAACAACCGTTCTGTAATGGTGCTGATGAATGGCAGGTAAGTTATAGGGAAATCAGTTTAGATAGGACCAGCTCTGGGTGAACGTTGTCCTTGCTAAAGCTTTGATGTGCTGAGTGCTTTGGAAAGGTAATTCAACACAGTGAAAAGAAAATTTGTTTCTAGAGCTAGTATATCCTGAATTTGCCATGTGACATCAGACCTCTCTAGACCTAACATTTCCTATCTATAAAGTGGAGATAATATAATATTCTCTACCTTAGAGGGTTGTTGCAAATATGAAAATGAAATAACATGTATTAAGGCCATTAACAATTTATGACATACAGTGATTATTATTGGTGCAGTGGTCAGTATGGAGATAGATATCTGTCATTAGAACATCAATGGATTCTGGCATAGCTTATTGGCCATTCTACTAAATAGTCTTTGATTTTTTTGTTAACAATCTAAATAAAGTTTTGGTTTTGACCCCATTGCTATGGTGTGTGGTCATAGCTATCTAAAGTGTTGTCAATAGGTAAATGTTTATATTTAATGATGTCCTACAAAATTTGAGCAGTTTACTTTTGGCAGGAAAGCAGTGAGGTAGACATAATTCCTATATAAAGCAAAATATGGAGACTATCATAAGCGATACAAAAAGTTATAGGAATTAATAAAAATTTATAATCATAACTGCTTAAAGAAATCAAGGAAGACTTTCTAGAGGAGGTAATATGGTAATATCTGTGCTAGGCTTTAAAGGATAAGGAAGAATTAGACAAATAGAAGTTGTATGAAAGAAAAAAATGACCAATGTGTGCAGTAGCATGATTGCAAATTAGTACAAACTTGAAGGAATTCAAAACTGAAGTCCAGTCTTTTTCACATTGGCCTTAACAGAATACCCAGGAGCTATAATTTTAATCATATAAAATTCTATTATGTGAAGTTGTTGAGCATTTAATCCTGTTATTTATTAAGTCTGCTGATTCTTACTCATGGTGGATTATTTCCTCAAGTGTTTTGGTCTGTTGACACCTCTCATAAGATACCACCAAAAAAGACAATTGTGATTAAAAGGAAAATTTAAGGGGCACCTGGGTGGCTCAGTTGGTTAAGTGTTTGACTCGATACTGGCTCAAGTCGTGATCTCTCAGTCCTGAGATTGAGTCCTGCTTCACACTGAGCATGTGCATGCTCTTTTTTTTCTCTCTCAAAATAAATAAATAAGCATTAAAATAATAATTTAAAAATTTTAAAGAAAGGAAGAAAGTTACTAGAAGTTAAAAGAAAAGACAAGACTGAGTGTATTAGAAATTTGCAAGGCTAAGGAGTTGCTGACCAAATAGATTTAATCAAATGAACTCTCCAAGTAATTTGAACACTTGAGTTTCAAAAGACTATTGGAAATGAATTTACCATAGAATGGTTTTAGCGTGGATGGTCACAACAGGGCCTTGGTTAGACTTTATAAGCTAGTGTTTAACATTCAGTGCAGCTGGCCATTGAAACAGTCTATATTTCAGAAAGTAGCTTTCCTTTTCTAAAACACATGGTTTTGAGTAGAGCTGCTATTGAAAAAGTTTGTCTGTTTTGCAAGTTGTGATTTCTGTCATTTTCATTTCTCAATAATAACTTTGGATACAAGGACATTGTTGGTAGAACTTTATGAGAATTCTAAATGTTCTAAATTGAGGTTGTACCCTTTTGAGGGGTTTTGTGTTTGCTTCTGCCAGGTAACTCAAGGAGATCACCTGCTGAGACCTAATTTTGAGGAGTTATAAATTTGGATCCCACACCTCACAATGTTACAGATTCTTAGGGGAGAGTCCTCTACTCTCTGACCCCCAACCCTCCAGAGAAAGATAGACAAACTTTTGTGGGGCACCAGCCCACGCACCCCAGTCGAAAGGTCCCGAGTAGGGGGTTGGTGTCGGTGCAATATCTATAGGAAAGAAGACAGACAAGACAGACAAGACAGTCAGTTAAGCATCCAACCTCAGCTCAGGTCATGATCTCATGGTTTGTGAGTTTGAGTGCCACATTGGGCTCTGTGTTGACAGCTCATAGCCTGGAGCCTGCTTCAAATTCTGTGACTCCCTCTCTCTCTGCCCACCTCCCCCCCGCCCCAACTCGCGCTCTGTTTCTATCTCTCAAAACTGAATAAAAAAACGTTAAAAAATTTTTATTTTTTTTTTAAAGAAACCAAAGGAGGGAGATACAAGGATATATAAACAATGGTTTTATAACAAGGAGTTACATTTATAACATACAGAGAAAATTTAATTTGGAATAAGATTTAAAGAAATATAACCCAGAGGGGGCGCCTTGGTGGCCCAGTTGGTTAAGTGTCTGACTCTTGATTTCAGCTCAGGTCATGATCTCAAAGTTTGAGCCTCGAGATAGGCTCTGCACTGATAGTACAGAGCCTGCTTAGGATTCTCTCTCTCTCTGCCCCAACCCTGCTCATGCTCACACTTGCTCACTCTCTCTCTCTCTCAAAGTAAACAAACTTTTTTTTTTCCAAAAAAAGAAATATAACTCAGGAAGTGGAAGAAGATTATCTAACAGAGTGAATTTATAAAAATGGACTTTTTTTTTTTTGATAAAAGAAACTCAGCCCTTCTCAAAGAAATTATCTTCCCAGAAAGGGTGTTCTGGAAAACCTACGCTCTGGCGGAGTGGTGATGTATGTCATGCCTGCAAATAACAAGGCTTCATTCAAAGGTGAAACATAGAACGGCGTTAAGGTGTAGAATGGCATTCAGGTGTGCCTTCTCTTTGCCAGCTCTTTGGGTACTTGGCCTAACAGAACTGTTACAAAGAGGTAGCTCGTATTTCCAAAATTCTTGTGGTATTGTGTATATCTTGCTTAGTCCTTTATCAGAAAGGAAGGATTTATGGGCTGGATCCAATTGGGGAAATTGAGGTACAAAAAAGAGGAGGGAAAAGAGCCAGTAGTAGTGTAGAATCTGCTCCTACTGCCAGCTGCCTTTTGTGGGAAGTGAGGATTTGAGGGGTCAAAAGTAATCCAATTGTAATGTAAGTAAATAAAATTGGTACAACCATATGACAAGATACATTTTAGCTATCAAAAAGAACAAGCCACATCTTCTATAAGTGCTCTGCAAGATATGTAATTACATGAAACATGCAAAGTGTAGCAAATTATGTATCTAATGTATAACTTTATTTTTTTAATGTTTTTTTTTTGAGACACACACACACACACACACACACACACACACACACCATGAGTGAGGGAGGGGCAGAGATCGAGGGAGACACAGAATCCAAAGCAGGTTCAAGACTCTGAGCTGTCAGCACAGAGTCTGATGCAGGGTTCAAACTCACAAACCGTGAGATCATGACCTGAGCTGAAGTCGGACACTTAACCGACTAAGCCACCTAGACGCCCCTCTAGTGTATAACTTTTAAATGTATATGTTGTATCATTTGCATTGATATTTTCTAGAAACAAATATAAAAAAATTACTCACATTTGTTACCTTGAGAAGCAAAACTAAAATCTGGGGAGAGAGAATTTTTCCTTTTACATGCTTATTTATTATTTGAACTATTTTTTTTACCTTATGCATATATTACTTTTAGTTAAAGAATAATTAGGGGCATGTATGACTATATATGATTTTAAAGGATTTTAGAAAATCCTTATAAACCTGAAGCCAAGAGAAATGGGCCCCATTGTTGATTGTAACAAGGATGCATCACAAACCACTTTGGTTCTTCTATAAGCCTTGACTTCATCTCCACTTTTTTTTTTTTTTTTTCTTTTCTTGACTGTCAAAGCAGGGCTGTGGGGGAAATTCCCAGGGCAGGCATTCAAGGCATATTTTCTTACAGGATAAAGGAGGACAAATGGATGAATATTCAAGTTGGAGATATACTAAAACTAAGAAATAATCAGCCTGTCACAGTGAGTACCTCTTTTCAATGTGACTTTTTCTATTTTGGCTTGAGCGGGTATAGAGGAACTTTCTTAGCACCTCTGCTGCCACTGCTTTTGGTGACCTCTGTCTGCTTCATTGTGCATCCGGAAATCAACGGCTCCTGTAGGAAGTTTGTTTTTGTCTGTCTCTCACCATAGCTACAGATCAAGTATGATTAGCTTTAGGAGAGGGTGTGTGGTAGCAGCGGGGGATCCTGGACAAAGAAAGTAAACCAAATATCTGTAAAATTCTTAGGATGAACATCTGTTTCTGGGGTAATTGCTTTTTTTACACTGTAATATTAAAAGTCTGCCTTCCTGCTTTCTCTATCTTCTTTGACTTTCCTGACCACAGGCTGATATACTATTACTCTCTAGCAGTGAGCCTTACAGTCTGACCTATATAGAAACAGCAGAACTGGATGGGTAAGTGTTCCTTCCTGATGGTCATTTTAAGACCATTGACCTAGCTTAGAGTAATTTCTCACTGAGGGAGAGCATGGTGCAGGGAAGGAATTTTATTCTCAGATGGAAGTGCCAGAGATGCTAGAAAGAGCCAGATAAGAGAAAATAGGAGACCAGATCCTTGGGATTTCCAATTTAAAACTGAGCTCTTAACAGCAATAATCTCGCACCCACTGGGTGCAGAATCTGAACAAATAAACTCTGTATCTGCACAAATAAATTCAGTGATGCTGAGTGGCAGGAAAGCGGTTAACAGAGCAGTAAACTTTCAGAATAGAGCTCCAAGGTTTGGGGCATGGGGAGGATGAATATGGAGGTAATTATTTACTGATAAAATGCCACGTTCTGTAAAGGATTTTAATTAGAAATTCATTAACGTGCAAAAGCTAAGGTCTTAGGAGGATAGAGGCCGTCTTCAGGAGCTTGTCCTGTGCAGTTTTGTGTCAGTGGCATTCTTACAGCTATTCCTCTTGGTGCCCACAAGCTTTCTGAAATGTGGCTTCCATTTTTGTTTCTGTGTCTATGCATTCCTAGATCAGCAAATGGTTCGTTGGGATTCCTTCAAGGGTCTTATAAATATTTATGAAGTGAGAAGTATGTTTACTTGGAAGTATGTGCAAACTTCTTAAAAGGACCTGCTCCTTATTCTGGAAGGGAGCAGGCACCACCTTTAAGTTGTTCTGTGATGTCTCTTCAGCTTCATGTAGAGCACCTGACCAGCAGGGGTTCATGGATTGGCTAAAATAGTGCTGGTGTACGGCAGGGAATGAGAGCAGAGAAACAGGGGAGGGAGTGGGCTAATGCTCAGCTCCCTTGTGGAGCCATCCACCCCAGTATTGCCCTGGAGAGAGAACAGTGGGGGTGGCTCTTAGAGCTCAGACCTATAGCCCAAGCTCTATTGGCAATATCTGTCTCCTGCAATCCCAAGAAAAAGCAGGAGAAACTTGACTTAGGTTGCTGGTGTGTGTGTGGCCTGTGCTCTGGTGACTGTGTGTCGTTTGCTCTAGTGAAACCAACCTGAAAGTGAAGCACGCCCTCCCAGTCACCAGTAACTTGGAAGATAACCTGGAGCTGCTGTCTGCCTTTGATGGTGAGTTAGGAAGACACTCGCCCACCCAGATTTGTATCCATAGAGGACTGGTTAAATAAAGGATGGCACATCCATGCAGTGAATTCTACATAACTTAGTAAGAACAATATGCAACTTGATATTTAGACACATGGAAAAATATCCACAACATGTTTAATCAGTGAGAGAAAACAATTGTCATAGGCTGTATGTATATATATGTGTGTGTGTGTGTGTGTGTATAACATAAGCTTATTTTTGGAAACCTATGTTTATGAGTACATGCATAGAAAAAGTTGAAAGGATGTACTTCAAAAGATTAACAGTACTTATCTCTAGGCAATTTTACCTTCTCCTGTCTCCTTGTAGTATTGTATACATATTTACAAAGGATATATTTTATTTTAGTAACCAGGAAAAAGCCAAATTATTTCCATTTTGAGAAAAATACTAGATTTACTTTAAGTAGTTTTTAAATCTCTTCAGATTCAGAGCTCATACCACCTGGCAGTACTGATGGTGGTAAGTTATCATGTGGGTTTTTCTTTCTCCGAATGACAAATGTCACATAGAGAATTACTCTTCTTTGATTCCCAGAAACCTTTGTCTGCCTTTCTAAAGGGACCTAGTAAGAAATGGGCAACAGCTGAGAGAGGTTAGGAAAAAGATGTGTATGTATTTTGAAAGAGGGAGGTTCTTTTCTCTTGTGTATTAAACCTTCATCTGTCCTGTTAGGAAAGGCCTGAGATTATAGAGCCAGGACTCTTACTCCTTCATTTTTCTTCAGGAAAAGTGACGTGTGAGTCTCCCAATAACAAGTTGGACAAATTCACGGGAATACTGACTTATAAGGGAAAAAACTACATCCTGGACCATGAAAAGCTGCTACTCCGAGGCTGCATCATCAGAAATACGGATTGGTGCTTTGGCCTGGTGATTTATACTGGTATGTCTCCTTAGAGCCACAGCAGACCCCCATTCTGCTGGATTCCATTCACAACCAATTTGTGCTTATTCATTTTCCAAAATGTCAACATGGGACTGAGATATATATCAGAACACTATGGCTTTGAGACAGATAGAAAGGGAGGTAGGTAGATGGATGGATGAAAGATTTAAGAAGACAATTTCTTCTTAGAAAAAGAACAATTTTTCCCTGAGCAACAAGCTGCCAATTCATTAGCTCTGCTGTTGTTAAAGGAACTCTTTGTGTTGCAAAAGCACAGGACATTTATAAGTCTTTCCAATCATATCTGGGCACAAGAGAAGGTACACACATAGAAAGAATACACATGGAATTAGATGTGAAAGGGAAACATGTGACAGGAGAGGGTATATCACTCCCAGGAGAGAATACACGTAGTGCTCGTTATGGAGAAGAATATAAAGTGTGAGGGATTCATGCCAGAGAAAAAGCAGTGTGGATTATTAGAAGTGGCCCCTCTTGAGATGTCATTTAGAACTTTAATCCCGTATGCTTAGTGAGGGATTTTCTTGGGTTATTCTGTGGTTCAGGAAAATGGAGGAAGCTTCTGTGCTAACCTGTGTACTTGGTAACAGTGGGAATTGATGACAACAACCATATAAGCAAACAGAACACTGAAGATAGCATCCGGGAAGGTTTGCCACAGTGAATACTATTCAGCTCAGAGCTCTCCTTCTAGAGAATTCACTCCTAGACATGGGGATTCTAGATGCTTCCCTTTTGTGGAAAATAATGGGATCCAAGCCCTAGAGAGAAGCATAAGAGTCCACAGAGGTTTTAGTGGAACTTTTTTCATTGGTTCTAGAGCTGTAGTGGTAGCTTCTAAGCTGACTAGTTCCAAACCCAAAAGATTTGAAGTACACTTATTTTACTCACTGTACTTCAGCTGCTACCCCAGTACATTGTCATTCATTAAAAGCTCATTTTTCAGCAGAAGGTTTTTTCCTAAAATAATAGCAGTGAGGTTGCCAGCCAGCACAAATTTAGTTAAGGTTTCTCTCTGACTCTTGGTTGACGTGGTAGAAAAAATCTTGCGGGGCTTTGGGAAACTCAGAGCAGAAGAGAACTGATAACCACTTAAGAGCATCTTGAGGTATTCAGTGCAGAATTTAGTTGCTTTTCCTGATACATGATGCCCAGGTTCAACTGTAATCACCACATCCTTCTTTTTTATTTTTAAATGATTTTTAAGGTTTTTTTTTTTAAAAAAACTCTTTATTTTTGAGAGAGAAAGACAGAGTGTGAATGGAGAAAGGGGAAGGAAAGGGAGACACAGAATCTGAAGCAGGCTTCAGGCTCTGAGCTGTCAGCACAGAGCCCGATGCAGGGCTCGAACTCATGAACTGTGAGATCATGACCTGAACTGCAGTTGGAAGCCCAACCAACTGAGCCACCCAGGCACCCCACCACATCCTTCTTGAAACTTGAGGTAGGGTCATTCTTTTTAAGGACCCTTGGGAGATTCTGTCCCATGTAGCTGTCTGGCTCTGAGCGAAACTTCTCATGGCTTCAAGCCCTTTAAGAAATACTTAAGAGGAAAGAATGGTATAGCTTATGCCCTGCATTCTCAGTATTCCCCTGCATTATCAGGGAAGTTCTAGCTCCCCCATGTGTAAACATTAATGAAACTTCTTTATTAGAGTACATGTAAGAATAGCAATCAGATGGTAAAGACCAGAGAAATTGCTACTTACACTTTCTTCTAAACTGCTTATGATTTGGTCAGTAATATTCAGCTCTAGTCCCAGTGGCCACTAAAACCTCTTTACTTCTACTTACCGTCTGCCCTGTCATGAGAAAATACAGCCTCTGTCTCTCAGCCCCAGAAAAATCCCAGCTTTCATCTCAGAAGAAGTCACTGCCCTTGCCTTTTCCATTCTCCCTTTCACAAGTAGAAACTTGAAATAGAGCCTAGCCCAGCAGTGGGTTTCCTCAAAAGAAGGTAGAGATCTGTTTATCATAAAATTTCTTTTCTAAGCTAACTAAATCAGATGATGTTGAGAATGAAGATTGTGGCTCCTAGTATTGAATTATTATATTGTACACCTGCAGCTAATAAAACACAGTATGTTAACTAACTGGAATTAAAATAAAAACTAAAAAAGAAAGTTGCTTGTGGCTCCTTTTCTGACTTAACTCATCAATGAAAAACTAGACTGTCTGAGGTACTACAAAAAGGGGGGTCAGCATTGGTGCACTTTGCAGAAAGAGTTGTGATTATCCTTAGAAACAAAACTATTTTTTAAGTTATTGGCACCAACTATGGCCCTTTCTCCAGGACTTAACCCCTGGTTTGGCAAGAGTTTTGATTAGGTGATCATAAAGGTATATTTCAATCCAATTTCAATCCTTTGAGTATATTCAGTGATTCTAAGAGCTAGTCTCCCTGTTTCACTTAGGACCAGACACCAAATTAATGCAGAACTGTGGAAAGACTACATTTAAACGGACACACTTGGACCATCTCTTGAATATCCTTGTGGTCTGGGTAAGTTGAAGACATTTTTCTGCTTCTTTACAAGTAGACATGTTTTTCTTCCTTCCATAGCAGTAGCTAGCATTTCCAACTTGGAATTTAGTTGTTTGGAAGACTCAAGCAGTTTGAGTATGCCATTTACTAATGTTGGAAGCAAAAAAGAACAGAGCCAATTGACAAGGGAGTCTCTTCTCTAGTTTATGCTTCTATTATAAAGGATGGTCACACTTTGTTTAAGATTGGATGCTCTGATTAGTGGTACTGGAACAGATCAAGGATCCAGCTTTAGAGATTGACACATTTTTATTTTCTCATAACCTGTTTTACTCATGGATACTGTAATAAAACTTTACTTGGACTAATAGAACACCTTACATAAACTGATTATTTTAAAACTGTTTCCTTAGAGAAGTCTGCCACAGGGGAATTTGAGATCAAGTGAGTTTTATTCTGGCCCCTTCATTATGATGTTTTCACTTCAGAAAGAGCAGCTTCGCATTTGTCTGTAAGTTTTCAGTTGAAAAGTAGAGATCCTGCTTCTAAGAAATGAAATTGGGAAAGCACTCAATAGATAATGATAGCTTTGATAACAGAAGTTTAAACTGAAGACTAATTTCCATGCTATCCTATACAGGTTGTCCTTATTCTTGTTAGATATACTTTTTTGCATAACTGAGCAATTTCAGTGCTGCCTATACTTAATTCCATGACTTTTTTATTTTTACTCTTTGCTTAGACTCTCAAAATTCAAAAATGCTTTTTCTTTCTTTGCATTTCTCATTAATATCTGAAGTATAAACTGCCTCTTCTCCATTATTTATTATGGGAAATACCACAGTTCTTTTCCTAAATCCTTTGAATTTAGTAAGTGGGGCTTTAGAAAATTAGGAAAGTTCACTTAGCTTTGAGACCAGAAGCTAGTATCCACTATCTTTCTCTTTTACTACTATCTGCATAATTTTTAGCATTTGAAATAAAGGGACATTTCCTGGCTTCTTAATGAGGAAGACAGCCACATTTGAGAATTCAGGAAGGTGACATGGCAAATATGCCTCTGACTGTATTAGGAACATCTATCATTAGGCACTAAGTTAGGTCATTTAGCTTAGGCTTGTTTTCAAAACAGGATGTCTCCCATATGCCGAAGAAGTTTCACCTACTTGTTTACCTCTCTGAAGGTCAGTCATAATACTTGACATCTGTGAGAGTGATTTTAACTTTTTAAAATATTCATCATTCACTTATTGTAGCCTCACTATATCCATGACCATAAGCAAGTCCATTTGACAAATATGAAAATTGAGACAGTAAAGATAAATATCATAAATAAAATCCTACAGAAAAATAATGGCAAACACAAGTTTATGACTCATTAAGTCATCAAGTTGTATTTATTGAAAATCTATCACGTGCCCAGTATGTGCCAGATGTTGTGAGAATCACATGGATGTATAAGTTCTGGGTGCAGCACTCAAGTGTATAAAGGGGGCCGTGCATCAATATGTGCCAGATGTTTTACATATGTAATTTTACTTAATCATCTCATCTATCCATCAAGGCATAACTTTTCAGAATCAATGCTCTTCCTGCTATACTTGCTGTCCCCCTGAGGAGGCAAAATTAAAACACATGAGAAGTCCTGCTTAACAAGGCAGATTGACCACATAAGAAGAAATTATAAAATTAAAAATAAAATGTCCAAATTATGGAAAGAGCCCAAATATCCATCAACTGAGGAATAAAGAAAATATGGTATATGTATAGAATCTAATATTACTCGGTGATCAAAAAGAATGAAGTCTTGCCATTTGCAACAACATGGATGGGATTAGAGCATATTATGCTAAGTGAAACAAGTCAGTCAGATAAAGGCAGTTATCATCTGATTTCACTCATATGTGGAATTTAAGAAATGCAATAGATGAAAATAGAGAAAGGGAAGAAAAAATAAAACAGGGAGGCAAACCTTAAGAGATTTTTAATTTTTTTTAATTTTTTTAATGTCTTTATTTTGAGAGTGAGAGAGGCAGAGAGTGAGCAGGGGAGGGGCAGAGAGAGAGGGAGACACAGAATCTGAAGCAGGCCCAACACGGGTCTCGAACCCATGGACTGTGAGACCATGACCTAGGCCGAAGTTGGACGCCCAACTGACTGAGCCACCCAAGTGCCCCAAGAGACTGTTAAAGAGAGAGAACAAACTGAGGATTGGTAGAGGAGAGGTGGGTAGGAAATGGGCTAAATGGATGATGCGCATTAAGGATGGCACTTTTTGGGATGAGCACTGGGTGTGATATGGAAGTGATAAATCACTGGGTTCTACTTCTGAAACCAATACTACACTGTATGTTAACTAACTTGAATGAGGATCAAAAACCAGAATAGCATTGGCCTCCTCAACAACAACAGCAGAAGGTAAATATTAATGCCTTCAAATGTGTGCCAGAAAACTGTTTCCAACCTACAATTCTAAATCTAGTGAAATTGTTGATAAAATTTAAGTATAAGGAAATATCCATGGGGCACCTGGGTGGCTCAGTTGGTTAAGCATCCGGCTTTGGCTCAGGTCATGATCTCACAGTTTGTGGGTTCAAGCCACACATCAGGCTCTGTGCCGACAGCTAGCTCAGAGCCTGGAGGCTACTTCGAATTCTCTCTCTCTCTCTGACCCTCCCCTGATCACACTGTCTCTGTCTGTCTCTCAAAAATAAAAAATATTTTAAAAATTAAAAAAGAAACATCCATATGTATAAAGACTCAAAAAAATTTTATTCATCCTGCATCCTCTCTTAAGAAGCTCCTAATGTGTATACTCAAGCAAACCAAGAAAGTAAACTAAGAAAGAAGACATGGAAGCCAGGAAACATGGAAGCAAATGAAAGGAAGTCCTAGGATGATAGCTGAATAGCAGGCCTAGAGAACCTCAGTGCAGATTAGAGCAGGACCATACAGGTATCTAGAGTGGAGGAGTGGGGGGGGGGGTCCTCCAGAGAGCGAGAGAATGTAGTTCTCTGCTCAGGTTCTCACAAGATAGAGGCAATAGAGAGTCAGTGTAAATGCTGGGGCAGCTAAACTGGTAGAGTAGCTGCTATAAATGCTGATATTTGAATGGTCAGTCAATCTTTCCTTCAGGAAGTATGAAATGTTATCTGAGGTACTGTATTCACTTTTGGGCATCCAGTTTAAGAAGAACATTGAGAAGCTTCATCAAATGACTATAAAGAAGTACAAACAGGAAATAAATGCCTAGGAACCGTGGCAAAGGATGAACCATCAGTAGCCAAGATGTTGATGAGTTTTTAGAAGGCTGAAAGTAGATAGATTATATGCTTTTTAAATGTCTATTTATTTATTTTGAGAGAGTGAGCGGGGGAAGGGCAGAGAGAGAGAGGAAAACAGAATTCCAAGCAGGCTCTGCGCTGTCAGCACAGAGCCTGGTGTGGGGCTTGAACTCACAGAGTGTAAGATCATGGCCTGAGCCAAAACCAAGAGTCAGACACTTGACTGAATCACCCAGGTGCCCCTAGATTATATTGATAGACAAACCAGAGTAGTGAAAGCTTCAGTGCAAATCTATTCTTCCTGGTAGAACTCAATGATAGCTCCAAGCTAGCTAGCATCGGCAGGTATGGAAAGTAGGAGTGGTATTTAATTGAAAAACTGTCCATAAAACAACATGGGCTATAATTGGCCCTCTGTCCCATCCTGCCACCCCTATAGCATACATATAGTAATGACAATTGTATTTGCCTTCCAGTCTCAAAAAGGGAACCACTTTCTAAAGAAACTTAACAACTGTCTCAGAAGGCTAAGGCTTCTGATATGGGTCTTATAAAACCCACGTTATTTCAACTTTTAAGGGACTCAAATGTGCTTTCATTTTCCTTGTGTACTTGAGGGTGAGGCCCATCAAATAACACGTACTACCTGCCTACATAGAGCTTGTGCTTCCATGTTCCCATTCAGGAGAGTGGCCTATTGGGGAAACAAAATTAACCAAAGGAAACAAAACCAACCTATAATCATTAAACTATTCTTTTACTTACGTTTTTCTTAATTTTTTACTTTTTTAATGTTCATTTTATTTTTGTGTGTGAGAGAGAGACAGAGCACGAGCAGGGGAGGAGCAGAGAGAGAGGGAGACACAGAATCCAAAGCAGGCTCCAGGCTCTGAGCTGTCAGCACCGAGCCTGACACAGGGCTTGAACTCACCAACCACAAGATCATGACCTGAGCCGAAGTCAGCGCTTAACCGACTGAGCCACCAAGGAGCCCCTTTTACTCATATTTTTAAGTGTACTAGAGGGAAACCAGGAACACAAAAGAGGAGGATGAAGATGAACAAGTAAAATAACTGACCCTGGAATAGACATTATATTTTATGGAAGAGAAAAGAACTTTTGAAAAATTCTTATTACTCTTCTTAAAAGAAGCAACTGCAGGGGTACCTGGGTGCCCTGGGTTAAGTGGCCAACTCCAGCTTAGGTCATGATCTCATAGTTTGTGAGTTCAATCCCTGTATCAGGCTCTGTGCTGACAGCTTGGAGCCTGGAGCTTGCTTCAGATTCTGTGTCTCCCTCTCTCTCTGCCTCTCCCCTGTGTGTGCGCTCTCCCTCTCTCTCTCTCTCTCTCTCTCTCAAAAATAAATAGACATTAAAAAATTTATAAACAGTTTACAGGTAAAATTATAAAATGTGAGAAATTTGCTTAAAAGGGGAAGAGGAGTTTTAGGTGAAATAAGACTGGCTCTGAATTGATAGTTGTTGAAGCTGGATGATGGGCACATGGGGGTTCATTTTTCTATTTATATAACTTAATATGTGTTTGAATTTTTTTCATAATAAAAAGTTTTTTGAAATCTCATTTTCTGAGAATGGTCTCAGTTACACCTGCTCTTCTTGCTTCTTACATCCTTGTCTTCAAAACGTGCCCATCAGTGACCTCACTTCAGTAATGGAGTGATTCAGGGGCACCTGGGTGGCTTGGTCTGTTAGGCATCCGATTTTGGCTCAAGTCATGATCTCACAGTTTGTGGGTTCGAGTCCCACATCGGGCTCTGTGCTGAATATTTGCTCCGAGCCTAGAGCCTGCTTCAGATTCTGTGTCTCCTTCTCTTTCTGCCCCTCCTCCGCTTTAGCTCTGTCCCTCAAAAATAAATAAATGTAAAAAAAAAATTTTTTTAAGTAATGGAGTGATTGAAAGCTCATGTTCTGGAACTGGTTCAAAACCTGTCTCTCTGGGCACCTGGCTGGCTCAGTTGGAAGAGCATGCAGTTCTTGACCTTGGAGTCATGAGTTCAAGCCTCATGTTGGGTGTAGAGATTACTAAAAAAAAAATAAATAAACTTAAAAAAAAACACATCTCTCTCCTAGTTAGTAGCTAAGTGACTTTAGGCACAATACTTTTCTACTCTTAATGTCAAATTCCTCATCTATTTTTAAAACAGAGGTATTTTAAATACTAAATTAAATAATATAGAGTACTGAGCACAACTCCTGGCACTTAATTAGTATTTAATGCATTTTAATAACTTTTATCTCCCTTCTAGTCCCAAGGATGCCCAAAGGATACAAAAATACAGCTTCAAAGGGGTACATGCACCCTCATGTCCATAGTATTATCAACAATAGCTCAACTGTGGAAAAAGCCCAAATGTCCATCAGCTGATAAATGCATATAAAAGATGTGGTATAAATAATGACCATTTTCCTATGCCATTTCAAAATTTATACTGCATTTTTTCTTACTGCATTGCTTAACACCTCTAGTACCATATTGATACTCGCAATCTTTTTTTTCCAAACTTGAATGGGATTGCCTTTAATGTTGTACCATTAAATCCGAAGTTTGCCATAGAGTCTGATAGCTCACGTTTATCAAGATATATATTCCTAACTTACTAAGGGTGTTTATAGATGTGGAATTTTTATTGAATTCTTTTTTAGTCGTCTTTGAGATGATCACTTTTATGTAACTTTAATCTGTTAATGTAGTGAATCTTATTCTTAGATTCTGTAAAGCTGATGTATCTTTATATTCCTGTGATAAACCTAAATAGACAAAAGGTATTCATCTCTTCATATACTGCAGAATCCAATTTACTACTAATTATTTAATATTTTTGCATCTTTGTTCGTTAGTAAGACTCCTATAATTTTATTTTTGGTATACTGTAATTATGTTTTAGAGCTAAAACTATGGATATCCTAGATTCATAGAATGGGAAGGAAAGATTTTTTAAGCACATGTTCCTGAATGGTCTATACAACAAAAATATTGAAACTATGAAGAAATTGTATAAAACTTGTTTTAAAAAAGATGTAAATTCTGAAATGCAAAGGAAACGATCAAAAAAACTAATAGGCAACCGACAGAATAGGAAAAGATAGTGGCAAATGGCATGTGAGATAAAGGGCTAGTATCCAAAATCTACAAGGAACTCACCAAACTCCACACCTGAAAAATGAATAATCCAGTGAAGAAATGGGCAGAAGACATGAATTGACACTTCTCCAAAGAGGACATCCAGATGGCCAATAGACACATGAAATGATGCTCATCGTCACTCATTATCAGGGAAATACAAATCAAAACCACAATGAGATACCACTTCACACTAGTCATAGAGGCTAAAATGAACAAATCAAGAGACTATATAGATGCTGGCAAGGATGTGGAGAAACGGGCACCCTCCTACACTGTTGATGGGAATGTAAACTGGTGTGGCTGCTCTGGAAAACAGTGTGGAGGTTCCTCAAAAAACTATCGATAGAACTCCCTTATGACCCAGCAATAGCACTGCTGGGGATCTACCCAAGGGATACAGAAGTGCTGATGCGCAGGAGCACATGTACCCCAATGTTCATAGCAGCACTTTCTACAATAGCCAAATCATGGAAAGAGCCTAAATGTC